>NC_057852.1:117536346-117852040 GCF_015237465.2 Chelonia mydas | reverse complement strand
AAGCCATCATCCTCTGCTAATGAGGTGTTCTAAGATAGTTCACATTGTGAACCACAAGATCAGCTCACAAGGTTGAGCAGAATGTGTGCTGTGGAGACTAACAGAACAATTCAACCTGACCCAGTCTGCTGCTCACTCATACATGCTGACTGTTCATATAGAGGGGAAAAGAGAGACCTATTTTGTACCTCCAAAGAGCTCTTTTATTCCAATGCATTTCAAGCAAAATTAAAAGGTGTGGGGCCCATCTGGCATAGCCTTATCCCAGCGAGTGACCCCTGGGGAAATCAATGGGGCTACTCATGTGAGTAAAGCTTTGCAGGAGAAGGCCCTTGCCTTATTTTCTCCCACATCATCTTATTTATAGCTTTCAAATGTTGGTAAGTTTGTAGCATTTCCACCAAACCTCAGAATTGCAGCTACCAGATGATTTCCTTATATAATGGAAACTGGGCTGTTTGGGGTTGTTGTTTTTTTAACCTAACCAAAAGGAATACACTTTCAAGTAAAATTTTAATTTGCATCTTGCTGTCTGGTAACACGCTCCTAACTATAGCCTGAGAACCACTGCTGCAGTTAAACAAAAAAATTGTTTTTAAAATCCCCTTGGCAAAATTCTTAAAGAGTAACAAAGCCTGAAAAGAGTAAAAGTTCCACACATGTCAAAAATGCAAAGAAGAGAAAATAATTATGGATTCCATTCAATTAGGAAGCTGATCTCTCAAGTTTGATGGACCGTGGTCTTGTAATCAGCCAAGAGAAATGTAACTGCCCTGTCAGCAAACCAGCTTCAGAGCTACCACCGAGGAACTTGAAATTTGTGGTTGCCTGGATGGTTCAGACGATCACAAAGAAAACAGGACAAATATGGAATGTTATAAACTCTCTTCTTACTGCTAGGGAAGCCAAGGCTCTTCTCCAATCCCCACCCTCTTGTAGGATAGAGTCTCCATAATTGTCTCTATTTTAGGGCAGCCCAGTAAAACTGGCTAGAGAGTGAACATGCCTTGACTAATTTCTCTCTTAAACTGGTGGGTTGAACTTCTTAAATCTGAACTCCATGATTGTGCACAAATGCATCTGAGAAATGCGGATTTATAAAGCTTGCTGACCAAGGGGGGGAGGGATAGCTCAGTGGTTTGAGCATTGGCCTGCTAAACCCAGGATTGTGAGTTCAATCCTTGAGGGGGCCATTTAGGGATTGGGGGAAAAATTGGGGATTGGTCCTGCTTTGAGCAGGGGGTTGGACTAGATGACCTCCTGAGGTCCCTTCCAACCCTGATATTCTATGATTCAATCAGTTTTATTTTTAATTTACAAAATGCACCTAAATCCTGTTCTCTAGGCATGCGCACAATATGGAAACACTTCCAAACTAAACTAATATCGAGTACAAACCTTCTCCCACCCATTCAACATATCAAGGCTAATGGTTTCCATTGCCCACTAATTTATTTAGGCCCCAAACACACACTGAGGCACATGCGTAACTTTGCACCCACAAGTAGCCTCACTGAGTTTAATGAGGCTACTCATAGGCGTAATGTTATGTACTCACTTAAATGTGTGCAGGATTGGGGCTCTACACTCCATAATCTAATCCCTTCTCATGAGCCTGGGTGAATGGGTCACCCTGCAGTGTGGTCTGATGGTCAACTGATTTGGGCCCTGTGTGGGTGGAAGCAAGTTCCTGTGTACATAGGCATTTATCTGGCATCCATTACAGAGGCTATTTGCATATTAATGAATGTAGCTTCGCAACATCCCTGTGAGATAAAATATTTTTATCCAGCCTTTTCATAGATGGGGAACTGAGCCACAGAAAGATTAAGTGACTTGCCCAAAGTCACATAGAATCTATGTGGCAGAGCCAGGAAGTGTTCCTCCCAACTCCAGTATCCCAGGCCATGGTTTTAACCACAAAAACATTCTTCCTGTTCTGCAGCCACCTTACTCTCCTATTTAAACCTGGAGCATTGCAGCTGTGGTATAATAAAGAGGGAAGCAGTCTCTAAGGTAACCAAGATCCAAACCACTCAGATCTTTATAGGTCAAAACCACCACTTTGATATGAACCCAGCAACAGACAGGAAGCCAGATTTATTCCATTATGTTTTCTATCACTGGGGGAAATAATTGGTATAAAAAATATGAATTATTTTCCACTGTTATTGTTAATTAAGTACTGTTAAAACAGTACAGCGCATGTGTTTTGCAGTGGGGAGGAGAGAGGAAATGGTGATTAATAGAAAGTTAACATTTAACCATGCATTTAGCAATCAAGGATTTCTTTTTTGCATCAGTTTATCCTCTGCAGTTCTGATTTCTCCCAGGCCAGTAAAGACAGTTGGTATCTAGATTACAGTTCCTTCAGAGGCAGTATACACAGAAAGCAGGCAAAAAGAGAAGAGACAAGCTTATCAGAATGTTGCTACTCTGTCTCTCACAGCTGTTCACAGCTTGCAGGGCACATGAAAAATAAAATAAACACCCAGTTGTATTTTCCTAATCTGACACATTTTACTAAAAAAAAAGAGGCAACTACTGTTTTATTAATTATTATTATTGTTATTAATTATTACCTTCAAGGGAGAATCAGAGATGCTTACTGCAGAGTAACTTGATTTAGAAGGAGATGATAAAAATGATTTTTAAATATGTATATAGTTAAGAGGCTATCTCAAAGGAAACTGAGTGTCTCTATCGGTTTGGCTACTGAGTTAGCCATGTTTTAAATATTTATCCAGTGAAATCACAATGCTTCTCAAAAAGAGACTCGTTCATGAGTCCTCAGATTCTCATGCCTAATAAAAAATTAAATACCAAAAACTATGCAAAAATAATAGTAAAGATCCAACTTCAAATGCCCAAAGGGAGAAAATACCAAATTCAGAATGCCGCTCCATCTTTAGTGCACTCACTCTCTCTCTCTCTCTCAGGGAGCTCAGAGTAGGGCAGGATTTTGTTCAACAACCTCAAGTCTGCAATCAGATCTGTGTGAGTGGACTCCTGCATCCATACAGAGCCTCGTTGATTTCCATAGTCTGCCCACACGGAACTGATTACAACACCAGGTCCCATATGCCAGTGGCTCTCAACCAAGGATACAAGGCTTCCTGGTGGGCCATGAGCAGATTTCAGGGGGTCCACCAAAATAAAGCAGAGTGCAGGGCCAGTGTTAGAGTTGTTGGGGCTCAAGGAAGAAAGCCGAAGCCCGAGTCCCACCACTCAGGGTTGAAGCCAAAGCCCAATCCCTGCCGCATGGGGCTGAAGCCAACTTAGCTTCATGAAGTCCCCTCTGGTGTGGGGCCCCAAGCAATTGCCCTGATTGCTACCCCCCTAATGCTGGCATTTAATCTACTGGATATGCAGAAAAAACAGGCAGGCTGTGGAGTTTTTATAGCATGTTGAGAGGACCTCCAAAAGAAAACGGTTGAGAACCATATGCATGCATTAAGAATGGAGCATCAGCCTCCCTTTGGAATTTCATACTTTTGTGGAGTTTTGTACAGTGGCGACATTTTACAAATTACTTCCCTTTTGAGAACATTTCTACCAGTTTGAGAGCAATTCCCTGCACTTAAAACCACTGGAAACGGTCTCAACTTAGACAGTGGAAGAGATGGTTTAGTATTCATTAACCATTTTGCAGTTCTGCATTCAAGAGTCTCAGAGCACTTAACAGACATTCATGAATGAAACTCCCAGAGAACCATGTAAAAATATGCAAGTGATATAATTCCTATTGTACAAATGGAGACACCTGGGGTGCAGAGAGGCAGCAATCTGGAGGCAGCTCTTTGGCCCCACCTTAATGTGCTTTCTTTTCTTGGTAGTTTAAAATGGAAACAAAGGGTGCCACCTCTTTCATTGTCCATTCCCTGGTTTGACCAAACCAGACATGGCATCCCTGGGAACTGGTGCAGTTCTTCCACTGGTATTTTTAGTTTGGCATATCGTGTAGTACGGCAAGTCAAAGTTAAGATTCAAAATGCACAAGATGTTAAGTGCTGCTCCAGGTTCTGTGATGGGAACTGCAAGCAAATAAATTGTCTGAAAGTGCACCCCAAAACAGGGAGACATTTGGAAAGTTTTTTAAAAAGTCTTTCATGTTTTATTTTGGTATTGTGTGCATTAAACTGGTGCAAGCTGGAACAAGTCATTTAGAGAAAAAATAATATTAATTGTTAGCACTTTACAAACATTCAGAAAACAATTCTAATAAGTAGCATTCCTGTATTTTCCACTGAATGCATCCGATGAAGTGAGCGGTAGCTCACGAAAGCTTATGCTCAAATAAATTGGTTAGTCTCTAAGGTGCCACTAGTACTCCTTTTCTTTCTATAAGGTAGGGTAATCAGTACTATCCTTGTTATATAGATAGAGAAATGGAGTCCCAGAGAGATTCAATGACTTGACCATTACCACAGGGCATTGCCTATTCTAAAGAAATTTGGGGTGCTAACCATTGTGTAATACAGCTGAAACACACCTCATGTCCACACACAAGAACACCCCAATGGTATGTGTATCAACCACCATCAGTTGCTTTGAGCAAGACTGGCCATCATGTGGTCCTCCATGGTACCAGTGTCCATCAGTGCAGTGCCAGTGTGGACAGAGCTAACTGGTATAATAGCCCTAACAGTGGAAACAGACCTCCCACTACTGTCCTGCAGTGTTTCAGACACTGCTTTGGTGGCTTATCTGGTCCACATACTGCACAGGGGTGAAGCAGGCCCAAAGCCACTTCCCTCTACAAATACAGCAGCACACAATGCACAGCTAAGTTGCATCGTGTTTTCACAGTGACAAATACATCCTGCTTCTGACTCTGTTGCTGCGGTCTCTCATAGGGGACCATCCTACAAAAAAGGCTACCAGCTGGCCTGAGGCCTACATACAGGCTATGACTGGAATCCTTTTGGGGAGAGGAGGAGATCCTAAACCAAGTTAATTTGGTCAGACACAGCAAGTTAGTGTGTGACTATGCAGAAAAGTTGAATCACCACTGGCGCTCCCACCTCACGGGCTGTTGCTGAATAGCTGCTCTTTTCTGTCTCTAGAATCCCCTGCTGATGGTCGTTCCAGTCCTGCAGATGTCTGCCTCTTCTCATGACTTCTCATGAGCCTCCAGCCAGGTCACACTGAAGTTGCTTTCCTTCAGGGGTAAACAAGGAGTCCAATCAACTAAACTCAAACTCTTCACCCCTACCCAGGCTCACTCCTCTGCAGCCTCTTCACCCCTTCCCAGACTCTGCAGAGCTGTCCTCCCACTCTTGTGCATAGTGATATCTCACAGGGCTTTCTCCCTGGAGGCCCAGTTCCAAACTCAATAGTCCTCCTCCCCCTTGGATCAGGGGGTTTCTGCATCACCATTTCTGGTTGCCAGTAGGATAACCTAGGCCTTCCCTCTTCTCCGAGTTCCTGTGGTGAGCAGCTAAGGTTCTCCACTGCTGTCTTACTGGACTTCTTCCTACATTGGCCTCCCCTCAGGCCCTTTCCCACAGCCCCTCCCTGGGCTTACTGTAGATCTGCCTCTTTCTAGGCCTTCCTCCACTCCCCAGCAAACAAAGGAGGACTGGAGAGTTCTTCTCCCTGTAGCCCCCTTCTCATCTGCACTTCCTCCCTTTAAACTCACCACTGAGCTCCTCTCCCAGTTGGGCTTCATCTTTAGTTAGTCTTGGCACAACTTTCAGTTGCAACCAGATGCCTTAATTAAACTCTCTAGTTCCAGTTAAACCTATTAGTGCCAGTGTGGCATATGTACTCCATCAAAGCCTGGCAAAGACAGGCAACACCAGTGCCACGAAGTTGAAGGGGTTGAGATCTAGTATAACAGCTGGTCTGGTCTGGCAGAAAACTAGCCTATTTTACACAGAGCTGAGTCCTCAAGACTTGCACCTCTACACAGCCCAATTCACTAGTAGATCACACATCTGTACTTTGCACCTTAATCTTGAGAGAAAGTGGAAAACATTGGCTCCATGAACCAGGAAAAAAGAGATAAACAAAGAACTGGACCAGGAGATGTCCGATATGATGTCAGGATCCGAACACAGCTGCAGAGATGGAATCTGAGGCTGTTCACCAGGAGGAGAAACAGGGATCTGGGGCTATATGGGCATAACTCATCTAATCAATTCCATGCCATTGCAGTGGCCTTGGGTACTGGTGGCACCTCAGTTTCCCCTATTCTCTGCCTGTGCTACCTGTGCCAGCTTAGTCTCCAGAGGACTGAAATGCTTCTGTCTAACTCCAGTTATTGGACCCACTATTGGAGTATCTGGGTGAAATTTAATAGCCTGTGATATACAGGAGGTCAGATTAGATGATCTAATGGTCCCTTCTCGCCTTAATTCTATGATCAACTATAAAACTCAGTTTGCACAGTTCTGGCTTCCTGTCTCTCACCCTGCGATCAAGACAGCTGCCTGACATTCACACACATTCCAGATTACTTCACTCGACGGGATTTTAACACCTTTATAGGCTTTGGGTGCCAGCATGGGTGCCAGCAACCCTGCCTAACAAAGCTAGAAGATGGGGGACCAGCCACCAGTGCCTCTGAAGTTGCCAGGAGCTCACAGAATGTGAGACTGGGGCCCAGGCCATGAATATCTGCAGATAACATTGGGTTAAGGTGTAGTAGTTCCCTTGGGTGTGGCCCGAGGTGCCCTGGATAAAGAGGAGGAGATGTTTCCTTACATTGAATTATTCAACAAATAATTAATTGCCACCCCCTGCAAACAAGACCCAGTAGGGTACATCCATGTGACTCATAAGAACTGAACCTGGCTGTTATTCACCCATAAACTGCACTTATTCCAAGAGTGTAATCACAGAATCATAGAATATCAGGGTTGGAAGGGACCTCAGGAGGTCATCTAGTCAAACCCCCTGCTCAAAGCAGGACCAATCCCAAACTAAATCATCCCAGCCAGGGCTTTGTCAAGCCTGACCTTAAAAATATCTAAGGAAGGAGATTCCACCACCTCCCTAGGTAACGCATTCCAGTGTTTCACCACCCTCCTAGTGAAAAAGTTTTTCCTAATATCCAACCTAAACATCCCCCACTGCAACTTGAGACCATTACTCCTTGTTCTGTCATAAGCTACCACTGAGAACAGTCTAGATCCATCCTCTTTGGAACCCCCTTTCAGGTAGTTGAAAGCAGCTATCAAATCCCACCTCATTCTTCTCTTCCGCAGACTAAACAATCCCAGTTCCCTCAGCCTCTCCTCATAAGTCATGTGTTCCAGTCCCCTAATCATTTTTGTTGCCCTCCGCTGGACACTTTCCAATTTTTCCACATCCTTCTTGTAGTGTGGGGCCCAAAACTAGACACAGTACTCCAGATGAAGCCTCACCAATGTCGAATAGAGGGGAACGATCACGTCCCGCGATCTGCTGGCAATGCCCCTACGTATACATCCCAAAATGACATTGGCCTTCTTGGCAACAAGGGCACACTGTTGACTCATTACCAGCTTATTGTCCACTGTAACCCCTAGGTCCTTTTCTGCAGAACTGCTGCCGAGCTATTCGGTCCCTAGTCTGTAGCGGTGCATGGGATTCTTCCATCCTAAGTGCAGGACTCTGCACTTTTCCTTGTTGAACCTCATCAGATTTCTTTTGGCCCAATCCTCTAATTTGTCTAGGTCCCTCTGTGTCCTATTCCTACCCGCCAGCGTATCTACCTCTCCTCCCAGTTTAGTGTCATCTGCAAACTTGCTGAGGGTGCAATCCACACCATCCTCCAGATCATTCATGAAGATATTGAACAAAACCGGCCCCAGGACCGACCCTTGGGGCACTCCACTTGATACCGGCTGCCAACTAGACATGGAGCCATTGATCACTACCCGTTGAGCCCGACAATCTAGCCAACTTTCTATCCACCTTATAGTCCATTCATCCAGCCCATACTTCTTTAACTTGCTGGCAAGAATACTGTGGGAGACAGTGTCAAAAGCTTTGCTAAAGTCAAGGAACAACACATCCACTGCTTTCCCCTCATCCACAGAGCCAGTTATCTCATCATAGAAGGCAATTAGATTAGTCAGGCATGACTTTCCCTTGATGAATCCATGCTGACTGTTCCTGATCACTTTCCTCTCCTCTAAGTGCTTCAGAATTGATTCCTCGAGGACCTGCTCCATGATTTTTCCGGGCACTGAGGTGAGGCTGACTGGCCTGTAGTTCCCAGGATCCTCCTTCTTCCCTTTTTTAAAGATGGGCACTACATTAGCCTTTTTCCAGTCATCCGGGACCTCCCCCGATCGCCATGAGTTTTCAAAGATAATGGCCAATGGCTCTGCAATCACATCCGCCAACTCCTTTAGCACTCTTGGATGCAGCGCATCCGGCCCCATGGACTTGTGCTCGTCCAGCTTTTCTAAATAGTCCCGAACCACTTCTTTCTCCACAGAGGGCTGGTCACCTCCTCCCCATGCTCTGCTGCCCTCTTGAATTTCCACTTGCTGCAATATGTTTATAAGCAAACATATAATGTGGTGTCAGTAGTACTACAGCTAAGCATCTGTCACCTCTTCCATTAAAGACCTTTTCGTCAGGGTATTTTTAACTCTGGCCCAATTGTGTCCCCTAACCCACATATGGAAGGTTCCTCCTCCTCTTCACATCCACAAGAAAAGTAGACTCAGCCAGCTCTGGCATCATTGCTTCCCTGGTCCCAGCAGAGAATTCGCCACACAGCCCACAATTCGGGGGACAAACACTGGGTGGTCTGGGTGGAGGAGTACATGGGGTTAGGCTATATTATCTTTTCTATGTAGATCCCCCATGTTTCCCCATGAACTCCAGAAGTAGCCTCATGCAAAGGAGGCCCTGATAACATGGCAGCAATGGAGCCATCTACCAGGGAGCCTAGGAGGGCCCTGCTGTGGACTAGAGCCAGGCTCCATGTGAATGGCTGGGGCCTCCCATGATCCCCAGGAATCCACCAGGTTCTGAGATGGGCCCAATAGGAGGAAAACCCCACTATAACAATAAAGAGGGACTTCCATAGAGGATCCTTGTGGCCATTTTCTCCCCCCAATGCTCCTTTCTCACAGGTTTTTCCACATGAGGTAAATGGTCTGGGCCATTGCCATCATCCTAGACTACAACTTTGAACACAACCTATCCACTCAGATTCAGGTTTTAAAATAATCATTCCTTTAGGATGGTTTGACCACCTTTGGTCTATCTAAAGCACCTGAAGAATGCAGAGAATAAATGTTTTACATTTCACTTTACAATGAGGGTTTCAGAGTAACAGCCGTGTTAGTCTGTATTCGCAAAAAGAAAAGGAGTACTTGTGGCACCTTAGAGACTAACCAATTTATTTGAGCATGAGCTTTCGTGAGCTACAGCATCCGATGAAGTGAGCTGTAGCTCACGAAAGCTCATGCTCAAATAAATTGGTTAGTCTCTAAGGTGCCACAAGTACTCCTTTTCTTTTTACAATGAGGGTAGCAGCCAGAATGGATAGCTATGCTCCCTGTGCATGGGCATTCTTTAGTGGTATCTCATTAAAAGTTGTGATCCAATATTGTAACAGGTCAAACATTCGCCTGCCACTCTAATATTGTCTCACAGAGAAAAACTAAAATCCTCATGCAATTGTTTAAAAATCACCTCTCCAAACACTGCCCTAGAGCGTGTGCCTGGACTGAGGTATGCTGTTTGGGGCAGAAATAAGGTGAATCAAAATAGACAGGTCACGGAGATATGTCACTAGGAAATACCATTTCTCTTGATGTTACTATGTAAACATGTCATGGCAGGAATTTTATATGCTGAAATCACAGTGAATACTTTATTGAGGTTCAGAACAGTGTATGAGCTATTCCTGCTCCCAGCATCTACCTCAAAAAAGGAATGCAGCATTTGTTTCCATTCATCCTGGACTCATATCCAGCTTGCCCATGTTAAACTTTTAATAAAAATATATTTCAGATTTTAATCAGTTTTTTTTTTAAAATACATTGGGCAAACATGGAAAATTCTCAACATTTCCCCTTGTCTTATACTTTAGTACATTTTGCTGCAGTTACTTTAAATGACTTCATCAATGTATAGCAGCAGCTAGGATCTGTAACATAAATGTTTCACTCTAAAGGTCTCAATTTCTACAATGTACTCTCTAAATTCGCCACTTTCCTATTTTGTGAGCCGTAACAACAGAGTGCATTCATTCAGTCCTTACCCAGCCAAGCAAAACGCTCACTGGGATTTCCTTTTCAAGCCTGCTAATTGAAAACATTCTGCAGTTTATTAGTCACCATATAGATTATCTGCTGACATGCAAACTCTCACTCATTCCAGACTTGTTAATTAACAAGTAATTACCGATTCCACAGAGACTGGACTGCAGGTGTGGTGCTCTATGACCTACACTAATAATCATTTCACTCAGACCAGAGCACAGATGGAATACACAGCTCACTGACTTTCCCACCACATCATCTGACCCATCCAAAAAGTGCTTGGGCTTTGTATTTATTTTAAATAAAGCATTTTTTGTCTGTGTTCATTATGTCCAACTTCCACCCACAACCTATCAGGGAAGAGGATTGAAAATCTGCACTCCCAGATCCGACTGGCTCAGCAGGAGCTGGCCTTGGGCAGCTGTTCTACATGGTGAATTGAAATAGGAAGAGCTACAGAGTGAGAGAGCGAGAGAGAGACTGAAGGAGAGAAAAATTAGGAAAGAGATGGATATGCCCAGTCATTTCTGTGCCTACTACTTGATGATCACACACAATGGCTGACCAATTACAAGGTTATATTCCAATCAAGTCTTTGTTGTGATAGTTTATGGAAGTCAGTCAACAAACCTTGCAACTGAAATATCACCTTCCATTCAATTACTCCCCATGTAAAGTCTTTTATACTGCAGCTACTCATTCCATCCATCCTTTGGTTGATGGGATGTTCAAAAAGAAAGATTTTTTTCCCCATTTCTCTTAATGCAAAACTTATCCTGAGACTTCAAATATTTTAAAACAATCTTTGCTTGAACAAGGGAAGATTGTGGCCAAAGACCTTACCATGCAAAGAAACCAACACATGATAGTTTGGGTTAAAATACTCATACCTAAAGTATTTCCTATTAATAGGGCCTTACCAAATTCATGGTCCATTTTGGTCAATTTTATGGTCATAGGATTTTTAAAATTGTAAATTTAATGATTTCAGCTATTTAAATCAGAAATTTAACAGTGTTGTAATTGTTATTAATTTGTAATTGTTATTAATTTGAGCTTATGCTCAAATAAATTGGTTAGTCTTTACAGTGCCACAAGTACTCCTTTTCTTTTTGGAAACAACAAACATTCTTTTCTGAATATGCCACATTAACAGCCTTAAAGAGAGACACCCCCTGACTAGCTGTGGAACTGGTACAAGAAGGGCAGAAGCAATGAAAGCTTCCCCACAATGGCTCATCAACATACCTTAAACTTGTCTTGGAGGGGAAAACTCTGGGGGCTGTGTCATTTAATCACTGGCCACACAAGGTACCTATCACTTGGTATCTAAACACTGAACAGCATCATGGGCCATTGCTGAGCCATCACATGGTAACCAGCATCTTTTGGACACTCTCAACCTTGGCTGAATTTGGACAAGCAATTAATTGCTGAAAGGCTCCGCTGTCCATTACCAATCCTCCCGAGCCTGACAATCCACCACTAACATACATTTATTGGTGCTTCTGTTGTAAAGCCAGAAAATGAAACAGCCCTGTTGGCAAAGCTTTGGGCTTGCATAGATTGGGTTTAAAATGTGATATGGCACCATAGTCTCTGAAAGATTAAATTAGTTGAGGTGAAGCTCTGACTGGGTATGCGATAATGCTGGGAAGGAGACTATGCTCCTTATGCAGGGAGATTCTGACCTTGCTTGTGATACATCAGTCTTCATCATCTTGAAGTGGACTGACCTCTCCCTGCTGACAGGATAACGAAAAGAAAGCTGAGAGTGACTCAATTTTAAATCTCAGCTCCCTGAAGCAAAGGCAGCCATCACCTTTTCTGAATAAGAAAACAGGAAGGCTCAGACCTATCACAGAAAGTCACTATCTGCCTATGACAGAGTTCCGAGAGCCAGTAGCTGACCCAGCATTCTGGTCACTTAAGCATTACTTAGCTCCACAAGGAAGGGTCTGATGGAGGAGGAGAGTACTTAACTGTCTGAGCTGACTGGGGGTTCATGAGCTAAGAAGCTAATTATCCCACCGGGTGGAGAGATTAATTAAAAGCACAGGAAGGAAGGACAAAGAAGGGTGGGGATAGCAGAGCCCAAAGGAAGCTAAGTCTCTGGCTGGTGGGATCACTAGCACTCCCTGGAGACAGGGCTGATGGACACTGTTGTTACAAGTGCTACAAAGGGAATGTGACGGAGGTGTGGTGGTGGTACCATCACTAAAACTCACAGAGATGTTGACAAGCAAGAGGCATGCAAGACTGTTTGTGAGGGACCCCAGGGTGGGAGAAGGCCTGCCCTGTTAGACTACCTCTTCTAAAATAGGGTTAAAAGACTTCCCCCTTCCACTAGTGTAAGACATGTTAACTGGCCCGTCAATCTAGCAGCAGCAAAATATAATGCCACACAGAGTCTCAGGCTCCAGATTCAAGTTTGCATTTTTCATTCCCAGAGCAGCAGAGTCTTTTGAGTGCTGAGAAGGAAGAATGATTAATCTTGGTACCCTCTATCTGATCGCCTGTTGTAGTTGCCCTGAAAGATGGCAGCCTGCCATGCTTCCAGGTTCAAGCCACATGTTTCCCTCTTTGCAAGCCTCTTCTCGTCTTTAATTCAGCTTAAAATAATAGAAAACTACTAATGTTGTTGTTCGTTTAAAGTTTCAAACCTTTGCCTTTCAGGAGGTACACACTGAGATTTGTCCACTACCATAGAGCATGGTATGATGGTTTTTCCACCAGCTTTCCCTAAAATCTTGTGAACTCAGGTAATTATCCCTCATTCCCTCTCCCTCCTAGATTCTGGTCCCTGTCCAGGTGACCTTGCTTAAAGGAGGGTAATGGATGAAGTAAAAAAAAAAAAAAGAAAATGCACAGACCTCTATGGCTCCCAAAAGAGGACTAGAGAAGCCCTCTAGGAGTAGGAACTATGGCAAGAGATTGAGTTAGTGAAAAATTCTCTCTCTTCCTTTACAAAGGTAAAGTATGTTAGTTTCTGTCTGTTAATTATTTGTTAACCTCCAAAAGCAAGAGAGAAAGTGAGTTATGTTGCTCATAAGTTATTCTTTCCATGCTGAATTAAACTTTTTTGTAACAATTATAATGAGGCAAGGACACCCAGGCACTTCTGCGTAATGATTAGTTATTTCCATAAGAATTGCTTAGAATAGGTGAAATCTAGAGAGAGACAGAGGGGGAGGAGGTTTTAAAAGACAAAAGAAACATCTAGAAGACAACTTTTCATTAAACTGGCTAACACTGTTATCTAAGCTATTATTCTACATGCATGGAGGACTGCCTTAATTAACTTCTATTTCATTCTCTATCTGCAAATCACTACCATATCACAAAAATCTTACAATAATGAAATGCATCAAAATGTGTATTTAAGATATTTGCAGACTCTGTATCTGCTCATTTAATGCATTCCACAGCAGAGCTGTCCTTTTGAACTATCATGGCATATTGATGTTATTAAAGAGTCTATGAACACAGTGACTGTAATAATGAATTGAAATTTACATCAAATGTAATCTCATTAACTGTATGATCATATCTGGTTTGACAATTTTAATGCATTACTAAAAAAATATATTCTATTACATGACATTAAATATCTGATCATGGTTAATTTGCTTAAAAATGTGGTTCCAGCATAATTCTTCATCTTGATTTTATACATCTTCATTTAAAAAAAACACACACAGTACTTTGATTTGGAAAAAGGCAAAACCATAGAGATGGGAAAATCTGAACCCTGCCCTAAATTGCAGAAGTCCCCAAGCTACAGACAATACACATCTCAACACACCTTCCCAAAGACATTTAATCAAAACTGATATGTTTCAACAAAAGCAATTTTCAACAGAGAAAAAGTGTAGTCCAAAGCTTTTCAACCTGCCTTGTCTATTTATTTTTTAATATTACATCTGAAAATAAGCAATAGAAATTCTGCAAATTATACAGAACATGCCTTTATATTTGCACAGATTTGGAAACAAACAACTTTTTCCAAAGCATGTCAACATTTTGTTCTGTAATTGCACATGCAGTTGATCAATGCACATTACCTGACCACTATTCCTTCCAGTTCAGCTTCACTTAAGTATTTAAAAGTTTAGTAACAACTGCAAATCAAAATAGAATTATTCGATCTGGGCCAGATCCAATGCCATTGACTTCAGCGGGGCTCAGATCAGGCCTTTAGACTCGTAAAGTTAGGCTCCCAAATCTCTGTGTAGGAGCCTAAATAAATGGCCTGATTTTGAGCAGTGCTCAACAACCAGCAGCTCCTATTTAAATCAATGGGAGCTACAGGACACTCAGATGTTTTGAAAATGAGGCAATTTATTTAGGCACCTAAATATGAACCTACGGGTAGGATTTTAAACAGTGCATATGGGAATCAGGAGTCTAACTTCCTTAGGCACTTCTGAAAATCCCACATTAGAAAGCTAACTATAGGTGCCCCATTTTGAAAATCTTGGCCTTAGTGTATTTAGAAACAACAGACGAAGAATCAAAAACAGCCAAGAGAGACTTATGTCTGGTCTACAAGCTAAGGTTTAATCAAGGTGTCGTTTTAAACTGATTTGATTGAACTAGGGCTGTCAATCTCAGTTAATGCATGTGATTAACTCAAAAAATTAATGCTTTTTTTAAACGAGCATTAATCGCACATCTCTGGAAACGGGATGTGGCGGTAATCGGGTGAAGAGGTAGACACGTCCGGCTCTAGGGGTGGGCGAGGGGGGGCCACCTCCAGGGCATCGTGTTTGGGGGGGGGTGCCACTGCAGGCCTCTGGGGCAGGGGTGCCCCACCACCCTGCTCCACTGCTGCTCCCGCCTCCTCCCTCCCGCCCCCCATGGAGCCGCCCCTAGCCAAGCTGCTCTGGACTGGGAGCCTGCCTCTTGTCTGCTGCGCAGAGTGGGAGTTGACACTGGGGTTTTCTCCTCCCCCCCCACCCATGTAATCTTTTTACAGCCCTACGTTGAACCAGTGAAAAATCTGCATGAGCCCTCTTAAATTGATTTAAACCAGTTTTAAATCAGTGTAGTTTGTCATTACATTTACAGGCACAAGCTCAACTGCTATAACCACTTTTTCAACTGATATAAATGTATCTACATCAGCTTCAGTAAACCGGTTTCAAATTATTTTAGTTAAAACAGTGCAACTTGTTTCCTGGACAAGGCCTGAGAAGAAATGAAGGAAAGAATATTGAAACATCAATTGTCCCTTCGCATCCAGCCATCTACACAACTATGTTTTATCATTTTCATCAATCTTGTAATTCATTTTATTACAAACAGAAACACGGACAGCAAAACAGGACTGTACATTCTTAGCTAGCCTGACTACTTCACTTCGTAGTTCTAGAATGCTTTTTTATCTGAGAAACTTGAAGACCTTTACAAACAGTATGTTTCACAACTTGAGAGGTATGATGCTTATTTTACAGATTGGGAAACTATACAGTAGCAGAGGGCAAATTAAGCTGGGAGATCTAATTACCAATCCCTTGCTCTAAATATTAGATTGGGCATCTACCTTTGATTTACCCATTGTTAAAGCAGCATAACTTTCAAACTAAATTTACAACCATTTAAATAGCTAGATTAATAGAGTGGTGCTCTGGAAATACCAAATTAGCTTAATCTATCTATTGGATCTTTAAGGATTAACCACCATTATAATTATTGTCAAGGACCAATTACTCACATAACTCTTTAAAGGCATATTATTTATATAACATTTTATAGGGGACTTCATGTAAAACTTCATTACTCCAGCACAGAACTTTGAAAGCTAATCTGTCCAAAAAATGCTGAATTAAATGAAAAACCCTCCAAGAATTACCTAGTGATTTGCTCATGGTTGTCAACGTTATGCTCAGCTGCAGTATTTCTAGTGCATGTTCAGCCAATCCACACTGTTGACTTGCTATACCTACAGAGAACCCTGGGTTGACATGCTTGTACCACACCCTACTTTTTCTAGCACACCAAAGACAAAAGAATGCAGTGGAAATTTATCAAACTTATACCAGATGCTACATAAAATTTACATTCATGATGGCTGTGGAAGGAGGAAAATAAAACTAGAGAAAAACGGCAAATTAACCACAAAACAAAACATCTGATTTTTCAAATGCTGCCATCCTTATCAGTGTGAGGGACTGCAGGTCTTGAGGCGGTCCTCAGACTGCAGCCACCACCTGGCAGCTCACTAGTACCAGCAGTGAGCTTGGACTGGTGGACCCCAGCTGGCACTACCCACAAAGCTCCCAACTGGAGGAGACATCCAGCCTCTCTGATTGGCTCAGACTCACTATTTAAGCCAGAAAGAGGCATAGCAAGTTGTCTGAGCAACTAGGTGAATCTCTGGCTAGCAGCTAGATTGGACCCTGCCTTCTGACCTGACTCCTGAGCTCTACCTTGTTCCTGCCCTCCTGCCTTGTTCCAGATCTCTGCTTCTGTGCCCCACCTGGCTCCAAACTTTGGCTGGATTCCTGACTCTGACCCTTGGCTTGACTCCTGACTCTGTCTGTTACTGACCTCTGGTTCCTGGCTCCTGCTCTGACCAATAGGAAGAAAGAAGAGTGGCACTGGAGCTGCGCCCACCATTATTAGGTCCCACCCCGCAAGTCGAGCCAATGCAGGTCAACCTGGGCCAATGACCACTTACCCCAAGGAAACGGAGCACCGGCAACATTTTAACCTGCACTTCTACTGTGGCAAACCAGATCACGCTATATCTGATTTTCCCACGAGGAACCCAGACCAAAGACTCGGGAAAACAAGCCAGCCCAGGCCTAGTAGAGAGGGCTGGCTGGACCACCTTGACAAAATGTTCCCCTGAGTCTCAAGCCATTATCCTATATGGAAAGTGTGTTGAATGCCATCGATCAACACTGCGTTTGCAACTACCAGCTGAGCTACATGTCCCAGAGTGCTCCTTTCCAATCCCTCCACAGCATGCCCTCAGGTGCTGTCAGAGCCATCCCTAGGATACGGCGAATCAGGGCAACCTCCCCAGGCCCCGCGCTTTGGGGGACCCCGCAGGAGGCGGGTGGGGAGGTCAGGTGGGCAGGCGGGTGAGCGGGGTGAGGAGACGAACAGGGAGGCGAGTGGCAGGCCAGCAGGTGGGCAGTGCGGGCTAGGAGAAGCCCCCCGACCAGAACCTCCCCCCAGTGCCTCCTGCCCGCCGGTGGCACCCGCCGATCAGCACCTCCCCCTCCCTCTCAGCAGGGATCAGATGTTTCACCCACAGCGTCAGGAGGCACTGGGGGGAGGGGAGAGGAGTGAGGGTGCAGTGTGCTTGGTGGAGGGGTGGACCTGGGCGGGGAAGAGGCAGGGCAGGGGCAGAAAGAGGTGGAGCAGGGGTGGGAAGAAGCAAGGCAGTGATGGGGCCTTGGGGGAAGGGGTGGAGTGGGGGTGGAGCCTGAGCAGAGCCAGGGGAAGCACCCCCATCAGATTAGAAACTCGGCGCCTATGTCCTGTGACCCGCACCCTCCTAGGGATGGCCCTGGGTGCAGTGAATAATGTTATTGACCAGGATGTGGCCCAGACCCAGCAGATTCCCCTAAGGCCTAAGCCTGTTCCAGACATAGTAGAGACAATGGACAGGTCCCCACCATCCTCCAGGCCAGAGACCACAGAGACCATGTAACTGGAGGTCACCATCTGAGGGCACCGAGAGATGATGCAGCTCAGTGCCATTCACTCCCTGCATTTTCTCCTTATCCTGGGAGTTTTTTGGCTGACCCTCCTCACCCTCTCATTCACTGGCATGAACTAAAGGTCAACTTCTCTCTGGAATACTGCCAGCAGCACTGCTTGACCCCACATTTTAGCTACAACACAGTAGGTGAAAACGGTCTTTTAAAATACCCAGTAAATTTTATTTTAGTGGTAGGATTTACGGGATCCCTACTGTAGAGGTGAACGGCGGAAATAGTAGAAAATGGCAAGTTTCAATATATAGTTATGTAATGGCACCTATATAGTACAGCAGTTGATGTCCTATAAATACACCATAGATTAGACTGGATGAAGGTATTCTATCTTTAAACATACAAGCAAATTTGAAATTAGGAGGAGCCTCACTTAGGGATTGCCCTAGGCAGTAACCCCCAGAACCATTCACACCTTTTAACTCCCCATACTCCTTCCACCCTCAACATTCCATAATCTCTATGCTATGAAAACTTTCCATATTAATAAAATCATGCCTGCTTGACTTTTCTCTCTCTCTCCTATCTAACGTTCAAAAGCTTGTCATATTGGACCAACCAAAGTTGGTGAAAACAAGATGTTACTTCACCCACCTTGTCTCTCTCTTAAAGTTAGGCACTTGAATTTCCAATGGTCATGATGCTGGTCTCCATCTGCCTTCCTTGTAGATTCTCACTTCCATGTTCCAGCACCTTAGAAAAGTTTCCATATTTTGCAATCCTTTTCCCTAGCAGACCTATTACTAATGGAAGACAGTTGGGTTTCCTCTGCTCCCACAGTGTGTCATCCAGCTTCTCTCAGGAACACAGGAATTACCAGATTGGATAAGACCTGTGGTCAATATATTCCAGTATCCTGACTCCAACAGTAGCCAGCAAAAGATGCTTTCAAATGAAGGTGCAAGAAATTCCACAGCAGGAAGAAGTGGGTAATTTGCCCCCTATGAAGGTGTGATGGGGTCTACAGGTCCCACACTGAAGCATGACTCAGAGTAGACAATCCTGGTCTAGGGAGGCCTTCTCAACTGAAGGAACAGTTTAAAGGACACTGGTAGCCCAAGGAGGGGCGGGGGGGAGGGAGGGGGAGGGAATAAGCTGTATGTGACACCAGGAAGCAAGACTAATGCTGAGCACTGTGAGAGGAGTGGCAATAGCATGGTGAAGGCCACTCCAGCAGCAGGGACTTGGATTCACCTCCACCCCCACTCCCTTTGGGAGTTGAAAGCCCTACAGGAGGTTGATTGAACAGGATGTTAAGAGACAAAGGAGAGTCCACAAGACAATGACCACATCCCAAACGGAGGAGTTCTAGACTGGTAGGAAGTGACCCAGGGGAAAACATGATTTGGCGTAGCTCAATAACTGGGTTGGATGCTTCGATAAACCCTAGGGCAGGGGTTCTCAAACTGGGGGTTGTGAAATTATTACCTGGGGGGTCGCCAGCTGTCAGTCTCCACCCCAAAACGCTTCACCTCGAGCATTTATAATAAATGTTAAATATAGAAAAGTGTTTTTAATTTATAAGAGAGGGTTGCACTCAGAGGCTTGCTGTGTGAAAGGGGCCACCAGTACAACTGTGTGAGAACCACTGCCCTAAGGCCTGGGCTGAGACCCAGTAGAGTGGGTCCCTTACCATACTCCTAACCCCACCCCACCTCCCCCCCCCGGCCCTCTACGATCTGTAGTGACAGAACTCCTTGGAGAGCAACTGGAGCATCCCGGGATAACTGAGGCTGCAGCCAAGGCCCCCTCTGGTATGACGACGGCGGCAGAAACCGAAGGTTTCACTAGATCATTAAATCAACTGGTCATCGGTCTCGTCCTCATCTCTAAAAGATTCGTTTAAAACCTGAAACACGAGGTTTTATATCCTTTCTTTTTAAGAAATGACTGACAACTCTGGGTATTTTTATTCTTATTTATTTGTATTGAAGGAGCATCTGGGAGCCCTAAACATGGACCAGGACCCCAATGCCTTAGGTGCTGTACAAATTCATGTTATCCATATACACATCTAATCTCTCTTTGAATCTTGCTAAATTCTAAGTTTGTGAGGCAGTACAGCAACCAAGGCCCTGATCCTGCATATACCTTTGTGTTTACCTTTACACGCTATGAGTAGCCCCATTAACTTCAATGGGCCTACTCACAGTGCATAAAGTTAAGCAAGTGCCTAAGCCCTTGCAGGATCAAGGTACAAGGCTGTAGAAAGCCCACAAGCTCCCACATCACAAAAGCAGAATGGAAGATTTACAAAAATATCTAGTTTTTAGAAAATGGTATTTACAATATCCTGAGAAACTGTTTGACTTTAACCCTTATGCCTAATTTTATGCCTTCATAATATAGGGATCATAAAGCCTAATTGGAATTGGGCTCTGCACCTTAAGTACAACAGTCTGTGTTAGCCAATCACTAAACATAAGATTAAAACACATATTTCATTATATAGCCAAGATGTATTCGTTTAGATGCTGGTAGGCAGTGACCTGGCCAGGATGCACCATTTATTCCTTAATCAAGAAAAGCTGCAGAAAATGTTCCAGATAGAGTCAGAAAACTCCGAAAGATCAGCCTAGAGCACGTAGAGCGTAAATCTATTTGCAAGAGATCTCTGAGAATCCCAGAAATTAGAAATGAAAAAGCGCTACTTTCTCAATTCCTTGGGGATCAGCGCAAAATTGCACCCTACTAGAAATGGGCCTGAACTGAAGACAGGATCAGAATCCCACTCTTGCCCTCCTCAACTTTGAATAAGTTTGGACACAACTGAATTCATATCCTGACCTCCTGGATCACACACGTCTCTGTGCCTCAGATTGTAACAAATGTACTAAAAATGTACAGAGATGTGTTGGCCCAAAGTGCAAGGTGTTATTCCCCTTCAAAAAAGTGTGCTCCAAGGTGTGCATTCACACAGCACAGCATGGAGTCCCGGGGAGTATGTCAGGCCCATGCAGATCCCAGAAGGGGTAATTAGGGTACCTTCATAAAAGCCAAGCGACACACAGCTCCAAGGAGAAACAGTTGGTGAGAGGAGGGAAACATTGCTGAGCACACCAGGCCACACAGAAATAGCTTAGAATTACATGGATCGGACAGATGTGCAATAGCAGGGAGGGTCAGACATGGCCAAATAGCTGGAGCAATGGGTCAGCATTCATCATAGATTGGGAACCAAGAGACAAGAGAAGGTGACAGTAGAAACACATTACATGGTGTGAAAACGCTATGATGGACACAATACACAATTGAGCAGAGCTTGACCTTTTGAACAGGGAGGCAATTGCAAGGGTGTGACACAAAGCATGCCTAACAGCAACAGTTTATTGGTACCTGGCAGACAGCCCTGCTTCTCTAGAGCTGTGTAAAACCTTCATTTAGCCACACCGAAGCTTTGTTTCAGCCCTGTGGGGCCTAGGAGATCTGCAGAGCTGATTGTCCCAATTACCCAACCCCTACGTTTAGTTACATGTGAGCGAAGCGTAGAGATCATGGTGGTCACAGCAGCAGGGGATTATTACTCATTTCATATGCTGCAGGACAAGTCAGGAAGCCCAGGCACAAGAAAATGAGCATTGATTAATCTATATAACTCGTTTCTATTCGACTCTATATAGGCTTTTATAACAAGCTCATCACCATAGTAACGTCCTTGAGAGGTTAGCAAGTTAAAGTGTGGGCCCAATCAGGACTCTGCAGAATGTAAAATTAAAATCAGAGGTGGGCCCCAAACTGCTAAAGTTAGATCCATACCCAAACTTTCCCAGTATTTACGGATGTTGCTGTACAAGATGTTGGTTTGTCTCATTATAGAGACAGAAGCCACAGGCAAAGTTTGATTGCCCTTCTGGAAAGACAAACTTCCCCTAAATCCTAGTCATCTGCATCCAGGTGTTTGGCTTGGTAATTAGAAGGTATGTATGACAAAAATTCTCTGCTTCCTGGTACTGAAGCTGGAAGCAAATCCATGCTGCACTGGAAAGTGTACCAAAAAAAGTTGCACTGAATTAACTACCGCATCAAACCACATGCCATGCAGATATTTGCTGCAAACCTTTAACACTGCAGAACTCAAAAGTGTGTGTGTGTGTAAAAAATGTTAGTGTGTGACTTGTTAAGTGGCTCATGTAAATACAAAAGTATTAGTGTTCAACACAGAAGTGATAAGAAATGCATGTAAACATTTATCTGAAAGCTTGAAATATTATTTAAAAAAAGAGAAATCTGACAACAGATCAAGTTAAGGAGAAGTAAATGAAGAACAGAACAATTACATAAGACCTGCTTTTCAGGAACAGTAGTTTTCCCTTCCAAAGCACTAGATTCGATAGCAAGTTAATTCCTCAAGAAAACTAGAAGCAGGTAGAATGGTACAGCAGGCTTATACTTATCAAACAGCTGGTGTCAGAGACTGTCGTTCCAATGTAGTGCAGTATTTTGAAACTCAGATGAATGCATTTCCTCTCTTTGTTCCACAATACGCATCTTCAGGTCTATGGCTTTGTTGACTTGATGATTTGTTTGTTTCGATGATACTGCATTTCATCTACCAACATTGCTCAACTATTCCATGGATGTCTTTTCCTACTAATGATAAATGTTCACCTTCTGCACTGGCAACTTTAAAAACTCCCAGAGCATAATGCACTGGAACAGGTTGATGGTTGCAATGGTAGGGGCGGGGGAGAAGCGGGGAAAAAGAGGAATCAGTGACATAGTGTAGTAAGAAGGAACCAATTATTCAGCAAATCTGCTTTTGCTAATTCAGTCAGACAACCTTGTCTATTAAAACTCTATCATTATTTGAATTAACTATTGTTGTCACAGCAATAATACTCCCAATCAGCCTCTCAAATTTGCTAACTACCTATCTTATATTAGAACCAATCTAGTTATACTGCTTGCATCGAATGAACAAGTTTGTAGTTTACTTACGAGGGTTAGCAGCTCTTATTAGACCCACAACAAAGTTTAGATTTACTTCTCATGCATTATTGCTGAATTAGTTAGATGATGGACACACCAAGCCCCATTTTTCTCTTCATTACACCAGTGTAAACCTAGAGTAATTCCACTGAAGCCAATAGAATTATCTGGAATGTACTTGGAGCTATCCCTCCATTTACAGCGGTGTAATCAAGAGCAGAATGTTGTCCCAGGGCCATGTAAATTATTGTTAGTGCTCCAGGTGGTTACTTTCATACTGATACAAGGGGTTAGTTTTGCACTGCTAAAATAAATGGCATCACTGTTACAATAAATGGTTTATTACAAGAGGATAAAATGAACAGCATTTTTAGTCCATGGAGCTGTCAGTCAAATGGTTACTATTATGTATTCAAAGACTCTTAACCAAAACAAAAACTGCTTAAAAAAAAAAAAAAACACAGCTCCACTGAACTTAGAACCAGCACAGTGAAACTGTAACAAGCTGAAGCAACTGTAGTAAATCTTGCTATTTGGGATTAAATAAGTAGTTTCCAACTGTGAAACTGACACCAAATAAAGGGGTGGGTGTAAACATAACAGAGATAAATATGAAGAAGTTATGGTACGAAAATGTTATAAAATAAGTCAGGCTAAAACACAAAGCGATCGCTTACAAGGCTCTGGAAGGCTTTACACTTTACATTGTCATTTACACCTATTCAGAGTGAGTGTAGAGCTTTGCCAAAGCAGAATTCTCAACTCACTTCAAGCAGTGGTAGCATTTTACACCCACATTGCACAGCTGTACATGCAAGGCAGCTAGGAACCAGGCCCACAATCTCTCACATATCTGCCGCTTTAGTAAAGCAGTGGGTTCCAAAGCTGATTCAGCTCTCACTGGCAGTGGTGCAAAGTGCTGCTCAAGTTAATGGAGTTCTGCAGATATAAAACTACACTAGTCCCGTAATTCCTACTTGGGAGGGATGTCAGGCCTGGGGATGACACAAAGCAATTAATTGGATCCTGGGCAACTTATGAATTCTGGTTGATATTATGAAGTTGTTGTTATGAAAACTGCTGTATCATGAAATACCTCTATGTAAATATGGAGTTCACCATAGGCTAGCAGGGCTTGGATGCTTCACTGCTAGACCAAAGGCAATAGTGGGTCATTGAAACTCAGCAAGTGCCTATACAGGGTGAAGCACCTTGGGACAATGGGTCAGTTGGGGCTGGGAGGTTGAAGACTGGAATGTTATCAACAGCAGAACAGACACCAAGGTGTAATGCTAGCCTTTAAAAAAGCCCCTCGGGGAAAAGTTCAGGGAGCCACACGGGAGGTTTTGGTCAGGAGACAGACCAACCAAGATCAGAGAAGGCAAGGTATGGGGGAAAGGCTCTACGTTTCAAGCCTGGCATTGCAACAGAAGGTCTCCAGCCCAAAGAATGCTAAGGAGTGGTGAGGCAACTGAGCCAGAGAAAGGCATGTAGGTCTTATTATTTTTATACAGATCTGAGAACTTCTTGTGCTATTAAAAAGAGCAATGTGTCAGAATCCTATGCAAAGTATCTGTGCACTTCATGCTTTACACCTACCACATGCCCTCTGGAAGAGGTAAACCGCAATATTTGGGTGGAGTTCTTGGAGAGGGTGCGTTTAAGCAATGGGGAAAATCTGAGGGGTCAGTACTGGTTCTAGGGCTTGTGTATGGGGCTATGTGGTCTCAGATCTCTGGAAGGCATGCGAGATCTAAGATCTGCGCCCAGACAGCATGCTCAGAGGCCCAAAGATAGGGACAGTGTCAGGCTGTGTTTAGACACCAGAATTTTAAAACAATCCATCCACTGGATCCCCTCACAGTAGTCTGCTGAATGGCCAAGTGGGGTGTGCAACTGAACCTGAGACACGTGGGAAGGCTGATTAATTTCTCTGTCTCAGTTTCCTCCTCAGGTAGTTAAGAGAGCATTTACCATACCTATGTCACAGGGATTTTGAGAGGCTACATTCATTATTGTTTGTAAAGGCCTGGGAGATCTTCATGTGGAAGGTGTTTCTCTCATGTTTTTAGAGAAACACACCAAACTTTCCATTGAGTTCAGTGGGCTCTGAAACAGGGCCATGAGGAGGAAGGATGTGGCTAAGATATTGAATCAGTACTGAGGAAATCTGGGTTCAATGTCCTGCTCTGCCATATATTTCCAGTGTGACCGTAGGCAAGTCACTAAATCTCTCTGTGCCTCCCTTCCCCATCTGTGAAATGAGGATACTTCCTTTTCCCTACATTTTCTCTCTCTTGTCTATTTAGATTGTAAGCTCTTTGGGGCAAGCACTGAATCTCACCTGTAGTGCACACATCACAGTGAGGCACCAGTCATTGGCGGGGCCTCTAGGTGCTACCACAATACAAACAACAAATATTAATACTACTGAGTGGGCTATTCTACAGGTTAAGTGAGCTTTTGTTTTTGGAAAACCACTAACATGTTCTCATTTTAAAGGCTTAAAGTTTTTTTTTTTAAAAAAAACATTGTTTATCTTTTTCTATTTTTCTTTTAACTCTACATTTCATTTTTAATGAATAAGTGCCTTTTGGCCACAGACGTTAGGACCCTGTGAGATCTCAAACCTTATAGCAGTTTGTATCATCCAACAGCTTAGTCAGCCCAAGCTGTGCAGCCTCTGTAGGCAGAATACCTTTGAAGTAGCTGTGGGTCAGGGAGCAGCATGATTTTAACCTAAAAGCTAGAATTTCAGGAAAAAAGAAAAGATTTTTTATTTTAAAAAAAAAAAATCTGATGGGACCTGATCTTTAAAAACTTCAGTGTTGAGCTCCAATCATCATAACACCAGCTTTATTTTCTCAAACGCTGGCTTTCCTTTGAACAACAGCTTTTTCCTCTAGCCACAGCAGCTTCAAAATAGTCTGCCAGTCCACCTGCATGTCCGCAGAGCAGGTAAAGACCAGATTATTGGTTTAAATAACCCCATGCTGGCTTGTGTGTGAGAAATTGCAGGGAGAAGGGATTTTTTTAAATCCTTGAACATTACACACACACACACACACCCTCTTCCTTATTGGAATTTCACAATAAGCAGCAGAGACAAAAAGTAACTGAATATGGATCTATTCTTGAAATACACCCCTCTTCCCCCCCAAAAATGGGGGTGTTTTCTAGCCAGACTTTTTGGTTTAGGTTATTACAGACTTAGGGGGCATTTACAAAATTCAGAACTGATTTTGAATTTCAAAAATGCCTAAAAGTTTGTGCTAATTTCTAAACCACTAAAACTTATAACCACCATCCTTAACACCAAGAGTACTACACATAGCTATTCTTGTCACATCATCAAAGTCCCAAATATCTTGAATATAAAGGACAACCCTGGCACCAAACACCAGTGAAAAGAAAGAGGAAGTAAACAAAAGCAAAAGAGAAAGAAGAGATGAGGAGAAAAAAGGGGCACGGCAGTGCCATTTATCTTCACATCCCAAACACCATTCAAGCATGCATGGGCACAGAACAAATGTGTGAGTGTTACCCACACTGATCACTGTACACAACAGAAACCTAAATGCAGGTTCCAAATGAATTTAGAATAGTCAATCTCATCATTTCCCCTAACGCTCTCCCTTGCAGGGGTAAAAATGTGCATGCCAGGTCTCTGTCACAGCTTCCACACAGTTACTACCTGCATTTGTGGAAAATTTCATGCCTGAATTTTACCGGTGGAGCTAAAGCTCATGTGGCAGCACCAGCTGAAGCTATGTTAACACGTCAACCTCTCAGAGCCACCCATGTAGTGAGTTTGGTAAGAAACAGCAAAGTAGGCAAGGATAAAGAGTTAAACTTGTCTTTCGCACCTGCCTTGCATTTATATATTGATCTTCATGTGTGTGTGAGAACCACACGTTTAGTATGGCTGAAACACTGATGACTTGTGTCAGGTCATTTTCAAAATGTAATGATCAAAGTATTATTGATCTTTTCCTCATGCGGTCTTGTATCATAAAGAAGAGATTTCTCCTTTCTTCACTGAACTCCTTACATCTCCCTTTTCAGATGACAGTTCTTGCTAGTGGTTATGGAGTGAAAATATACACGCAGGGATAAAGCAAGATGCTTATAGATAACAGAATGGCTCATTTAAATTACTGAAGTGCATTTGCTTCTTGACCATATTAAATAAAAAGTAGATGTAACCTTAGACTCATTTTTTTTAAAGAATGAAATGTGCCAAATTAGTTGCCAAGTCCTCTAGTTATGCACGACACAGATACAGCTCAGACAAAAGTAGTACGAGCTTTCCCTCACTGCCCCACAGACGTGCTTCTGCCCCCTTCGGGACAGGCAATCTCCATGGATCAGTCTCCATTCCCATTTAACCCTGCTGAGACTGCTAACTGATGTAGGTTTCATATCTGCATTGAGAACAAACTCATTTAACAAGGCCCCCTCAACAGGCATCAGAGCGTAATGACCTGAATTAGATACAAAGTACCTAGATGTGAAGAGTTTTGTATCCCAATACTGATCCCATGAGCCATCTCTATTCCACAGATACCACTGAGGTCCATCTGAAATCAGTGTTAAAATATCCACACATTTAAACTGGTTTCCAACATGTGTAAAGTTTAGGTTGTGGAAGGACACAAACTTCACCCCAAGAAGCCAAAGCTAAACTACAGACCTGCACACGCTCCAAAAAATCAAGTTAGAGCCTATTATCTGAAATATCTGGGAACTACAGGGATAATAATGACAAAAATATGTCAGCTTTCAAGACAGAAAAAAACATGGAGTAAGAAAGCAAGATAAGGCATGTGCAACTTTGCTTTTCTTGGCACCGGTATGCACCATATGCAAACAGACTCTATTAAAATGTACTTAAATACAAGAAGATGGCCATTTTAATGTACTACACCCACTGAGTCAGTGTATTCACTTTTAGGAGTTCTTTTGGTCAAAGCAGCTGCATTTGTTGTAATTTAAAATAAAATGTTGTTAACAGTGGTAAAACATTTATATGCTAGCCGCAGGGGCCCTCTGAGACTTTTTCAACAAAAACACAACTGTTATTTTAGCTTAGCGCTTACTAGAATTAAGATTTTTAATCTTCATCACCATTCTCATTTGAAAGTTATCCATTAATAACTCCAGGGATGTTGTAGTGGGTTTGTTTATTTTGTTTTGTTTTTTTCCCCTCCCTTGCTGAACTAAACACATAGCACTATGGCACTCTTGTGCATCTCTGCCTCCCGCTTTAACAACTGCCAAAGTCAGGTCTTTATTCACATGATTAACTGCTAATATTATGTCAAGATGCTGCTTTTATGAATAAAAAACACATGGAAAAATGTAGGCATGTGCTGAAAGTCCATTGTTTTTCCTTGACAGGCTTACAAATAGGGGCTTTCCTTCATCCCATGCTTCTAACCACCTGGGCACATGCAAAGATAATTTTCACTTTTCTCCTGCACGATTTAGCATTGTATAGTCCTAAGTAAAGGGGTTTTTTTTTCTTCAACCACAAGATGTTTAATCCAGTATACAGTAGAAAGGGGTCAGAGACAAAGCCCATATGTGGGACCCCATAATTCAGGCCCATTACCACCTATAACTTACCATGTTGAACAAAAGATCTGTCATGCTCAGATCTTTGTTACATCACCGTAAAACAGGAATAATTCCACTGAAGTGAGGACCTGATTTTCAAGTTCACTATACTAGTTTTATGCAAATGCAACACCACTGAAACCAACGGAGTCACAACAACCTAAGATGGCTGGAACGCAATGGAGAGCTGAAAGTGAAATCAGATTCAAGTTCATGGTCGTAGTCCAGAGACATTGTTAGTTTGTAATTTAAACAAGAAAGTGAAAAATCTCTGTGTGTTACTTCTCAGGGACATTATCAAGATTTGGAGCTTAAACAAATTTACCTATTTTGACAATATAATCACTCTTACCTGTAATCCAACAATGGCACAAATTTTGATGTTAGTTAAACCAATGTAAATCCGAATTTCACTGAAGTCAAAGAATGAAGCATGTTTTTTGTCATCATTCCAATGTACCTTTGGGTAATTTAAATACCCCACCCAAAAAACTCAACACATAATATACTGTCAAACAATAAACAAATATGTGAACAGTGACAGTAGATATTTAATACCCTGTTATTTTCAGATAAAACCTTCCATACTGGACTTCTGCCAGGTCAATTTAAGCTTAAAAACCCTGAAAAGTCAAAAGCACTTTGGGGAGTTTTTCCTTCTCCTATAGCTGCTAGGAAAAGATATATGCATGCAACTGACCCTGATGGCTGCAAACAAAATATTACTTCTGCTTTAATAAGAAATAGCATTTACAGTAAATACATATTTAGGTCTGAATTCTGACTAGCCCCGCACAAATACACAATGGAAGTGAGGTGGAAGGAGAGAGCACACAAGAAGCACAGCGGCTAGTTGTAATTCCAGTTCATACGTTCCCTCTGTGAGCCTTCTCAAAGTGGGTGGGAAGGGGTGCAGGAAGAGCCATGACCCTGCTCATGCATTCACACTACCCTGCAGCACTGATCCAGAGCCAAAACTGGTGGAATTCCTGCTGCATTCCTTTAAAGGGTGTTTCATGGGCTACTCTGGCCTGCTCTCTCCCCAGCTGTCTCTGGGAGACAGCAGGCTGGCTTCTCCTCCCACACTGGTGTAAATCAGGCCTGATATCTCCAGGAATTCCTACTAGAGCAACGCATCTCCAGCCTGCTCCCACTTGCAGACACTGGCTTAAAGCTTTAGTTAGGCCATTATCTATGTTTACACAAGAGGCCATAAGAAATGTGAAGATGAGGGATGAAATCCTGGCTCAGTGGAAGCCAAAAGCAAAATGCCCATTGACTCAAGTGGAGCCAGGATTCCCTCCCTGAAGCCTTCACCCATACACATATTATACAAGATTCCTCTTTTTAATACTAAAGAGCTATTTTGTGATTCAGTAAAAAAAATATTATGAGAAGATATTAACATAAAGGAACGGCCTGGAGAAAATAGTGAAAGTTAAGGAATGCAATGTTAGCATACATGTTTATCCATAATTACTCTGCATGATCTTATATATTGTGGGCCCAACTGAGCCCTTGGAGTTACTGGGTATGATTCCACTGCAGTTTAATTTGTTACATTGAGCTTAACTGTCCACTGCCTAGAACCTTGTGGAACCATCTACCCCTGGGCTAAGTGGGTGTAAAATGTAACCATTCTTTGATTTGGTAGCACTTTACATTCCTTTTACACAAGTGTAATTCCCTCCACAAGATGCTGGGCAGAATGAGGCTCATTGACTTCAGTGGAGTTGCACTCATTCATATCAAAGGCTGCCTTTGGCACTAGCCACATGCTGCAATACAGAGGCCCAGAAGGTTAAATTCAGTCTTGCTTTAGGTAACCGTGATTCATGCCATTCCTTTGTTATTTTTATGCACTTTGGAGGAGTTAATTTGAACTTTCCTACTTTTTTGATTTTTAATGGCAGTATTTAATGAGGTTTCTCTAAAAAGTAACACAAATGGTTACTGTCACAGGAACGGGTTCTCTGAGGGGTCAAGTACTGACCCTCCCTGTGATAGGCTCCACTATGGAGAATGCGCCAATCCAGATGCAGCTATGGCCGGGTGGTAGTTAATTAGTTAAGGAATATCTGGGCCTTCTAAAGCCTGGGGACATAGCAAACAAGCTTTCTCCTTCTTCGGTAACAGTTAAACAAACTAGACCCTTGAATGGGCTCTGTTCACTTTATACCAGCCTCACTGAACTTATTGAAAGCCCACTAGGGGAAACCCGAAGCAGAGAGTTAACCGTGGTTCCATTTTGGGCTGCCAGGGAGCATTCCGGGGACGAGTGCCTGCCATGACAGCCAAACAAAAATTTCTAGTCACTTTCACTTTAATCCAGGTCTTTGGGAAAGATGATTCTTGATCTGAACAAATGCACCAAGGCTCTCCCCAGCTCAGCACATCACAGATCACTCACCTTAGACACATTTAGTCATGGTGGATTCTGTCAACTTATTTTTCAGAGAGGTCATTAAATGGATCACAGACATTTGCTGTTTCAATATATTGGGCTAGTCAGGACTCTAAAAGATGTCAGAGACTGTATTTGCTAGCAGGTCTTCCAGCGCTATTAAAGTGTATCATACCATAGAATCATAGAATATCAGGGTTGGAAGGGACCTCAGGAGGTCATCTAGTCCAACCCCCTGCTCAAAGCAGGACCAATCCCCAATCAAATCATCCCAGCCAGGGCTTTGTCAAACCTGACCTTTAAAACTTCCAAGGAAGGAGATTCTACCACCTCCCTAGGTAACGCATTCCAGTGTTTCACCACCCTCCTAGTGAAAAAGTTTTTCCTAATATCCAACCTAAACCTCCCCCACTGCAACTTGAGACCGTTACTCCTTGTCCTGTCCTCTTCTACCACTGAGAATAGTCTAGAACCATCCTCTCTGGAACCACCTCTCAGGTAGTTGAAAGCAGCTATCAAATCCCCCCTCATTCTTCTCTTCTGCAGACTAAACAATCCCAGTTCCCTCAGCCTCTCCTCATAGGTCATGTGTTCCAGACCCCTAATCATTTTTGTTGCCCTTCGCTGGACTCTCTCCAATTTATCCACGTCCTTCTTGTAGTGTGGGGCCCAAAACTGGACACAGTACTCCAGATGAGGCCTCACCAATGTCGAATAGAGGGGAACGATCACGTCCCTTGATCTGCTTGCTATGCCCCAACTTATACATCCCAAAATGCCATTGGCCTTCTTGGCAACAAGGGCACACTGCTGACTCATATCCAGCTTCTCGTCCACTGTAACCCCTAGGTCCTTTTCCGCAGAACTGCTGCCTAGCCATTCGGTCCCTAGTCTGTAGCTGTGCATTGGGTTCTTCCGTCCTAAGTGCAGGACCCTGCACTTATCCTTATTGAACCTCATCAGGTTTCTTTTGGCCCAATCCTCCAATTTGTCTAGGTCCCTCTGTATCCTATCCCTGCCCTCCAGTGTATCTACCACTCCTCCCAGTTTAGTATCATCTGCAAATTTGCTGAGAGTGCAATCCACACCTTCCTCCAGATCATTTATGAAGATATTGAACAAAACCAGCCCCAGGACCAACCCCTGGGGCACTCCACTTGACACCGGCTGCCAACTAGACATGGAGCCATTGATCGCTACCCGTTGAGCCCGACAATCTAGCCAACTTTCTATCCACCTTATAGTGCATTCATCCAGCCCATACTTCTTTAACTTGCTGGCAAGAATACTGTGGGAGACCGTGTCAAAAGCTTTGCTAAAGTCAAGAAACAATACATCCACTGCTTTCCCTTCATCCACAGAATCAGTAATCTCATCATAGAAGGCGATTAGATTAGTCAGGCATGACCTACCCTTGGTGAATCCATGCTGACTGTTCCTGATCACTTTCCTCTCGTGTAAGTGCTTCAGGATTGATTCCTTGAGGACCTGCTCCATGATTTTTCCGGGGACTGAGGTGAGGCTGACTGGCCTGTAGTTCCCAGGATCCTCCTTCTTCCCTTTTTTAAAGATGGGCACTACATTAGCCTTTTTCCAGTCATCTGGGACTTCCCCCGTTCGCCACGAGTTTTCAAAGATATCCAACCATGGTGTATTAATCCAGTGCAGAACTAACATTTGTATTGGAAAACATTAAACAATGAGTTTCTAAGGATCCCTAGTAGCCAGTCTTTCAAAATAATAAGTAAGGGCTCCGTTCTGCAAACCCTTACTAATGTGATAATTACTCTCTCTCACATGCCTAGTTCCATGCAGGACTATGGGAACAGGCATATAGAATCATAGAGATGTAGGGCTGGAAGGGACCTCATGAAGCCACGAAGTCCAGCCCACTGGGTTGATGCAGGATCAAGTAAACCTAGATCATCCCTGACAGGTGTTTGTCCAAACTGTTCTTAAAATCCTCCAAGGATGGGGATTCCAAAACCTCCTTTGGAAGCCTGTTCCAGAGCTTAACTACCCTGGTGGTTAGAAAGTTCTTCCTAATATCTAACTTAAATATCCCTTGCTGCATAAAGCCCATTACTTGTCCTACCTTCAATTGACATGGAGAACAACTGGTCCCAGTCCTCTTTATGACCATGCTTAACATGTCTAATGACTCTTATCAGGTCCCCCTCAGTCTTCTTTTTTCAAGACTAAACATGTGTCATCTGAGTCAGGGTTAGTAAGATGTGACCCTAAGATGATTTATTTATTTGAATTATATATCTAGATTGTGTGTGTGTGTGTAAGATATATATCATGACTGCAAGTCTCCTCTCACAGTGGAGTTACTCCTGATTTACATTAATGAAATCAATGGAGTTAGGTGTAAGTAGGAGCAGAATGAGTCCCAATGTCTCCAGGAATTGCACATCCACACTGCTCACCAATGCATCCAGTGCCTTAACCATAATTCGACCCGTATCTTACCTATCAGTACAATACATGTGTACACAAGAGGCTATAAAAGTTGTGGTACTCTGATATCTCTGTATGTGTACTGGTTACAATGGTGAAAAAATTGGAGTAAATTAGGAGAGAGCCATATACATACAGGACCTGAATCTCTTCCCACTCATGCCAATGTAAATCAGGAGTAACCCCATTGAAATTAATGGAATTTTACCAGTGAGAGAAGAATCAGGCTCATAAGTTAGAAGTGTTTATCTTCTATGTACTAATTACCAATACTTGCTAACTATACTAATGATACATCCTCCCTCTAAGTAAGAGGGGCAAAAACCAACCTCCAGAACCATTCCATGTCTAAACATTTGATCCTCTAACTTCAAAATGCATCCCATACCAATTTATTTTACTTATCTGTATTTAAAAAAAGATGGGGGGGGGTGGCCTTGAGTCTGAGTCATTTAAAGCCAAGTTTCAGCTCAGAATAATATCGTACAGCTGTGTTATAAAGCTCTATACAACTGGGTTTAGAATGGAAGCACTGACAGGCTGCTCAGTATAATGATGCAATAAAAACTAAAACTAACCTCACAAACCATTTTAATTTGGACAGAGACAGATGGGGAAAGCATATCATGTGTCAGAGAACTTCAGAAAAAAGGAAAATATTATAAACATAATTACAAAGCCAATTTAGGAAAAATATAAAATCTACTACAGCCAGGATACTGAAGTCAACAGGAAGCTAGAGCAAAAACATGTTATTTTTCGGATAATGTGTATTACAAACAATAGATGAATCCATCCAGCTCTAGTATATACCCAGGAACAGACCGTGTAGTTTAGCTGTCTGACCACACAACTGGGAGCCAGGAAATCCTGCCTTCAAATCCTGCCTATGATGCCGTTTCCCTCAGAGACGTTGGGCAAATAGTTTAACTCCTATGTACCAGTATAAGTGCTGACTTACCCATCATGGAACTTTTAGCCATAGAGCAAGCAAAACTCAGCCACATCCAAGATCTAGGTTCCATGTATCTCAATTTCCCCTTTTACAGAATGAGGATAATATTACCTCTCCCCCTTATTGAGCTACTGTGACGGTTGGTAAGTTGATGAATGTAATAAATACAGCCACCCACCATAAGTTGTAAGATTTCCATTTCTAAATGCAAACAAATGAAACAAAAAAAGAAGCAAAACAAAATTCTGCCCCAATTTGCACCTTTGCAACTACTCTGAGTACTTAGCCCTCCATATCCACAAAAAGCAATTTTTTTAAAAAAAGCCCACACACAATCATATGAATAAAGAAAAACTGTCTTAAAATATAGCAGCCTTTTGCACCTGAGAGGTTTGCATTGTTTATCTAGCATCTTTAACAATTAATGGCTGAGGCCAAGTCTAGCTCTCTCATGGATCCTAAGACTTAAATTATAAGGCATGACCTGTACAATACATTTATGTAGGAACAGCAGTAACATTGAATCTAGATCCATGCAGCATTAAAACTAGGTGAATAATGTTTCTCCACCAGATCTCAAATGCCTATGGGACATGACCAATCCCTTTACTAGTAGAGGGATTGCCACCTCCAAAATTGGCACTCTTGAGTATCCTTGTTAACAATCACTACCGAGAGGCCAAAGATGGGCATGAAGAATTAATTACTCCCTCATCTTTAGCCAAAAGTAGACTGCAGCACATCAGACTAAATCTTCCAATTTACAGAAAGGGCCACAGAAGGCCTCAGTTAGCAGAATTAGCAAAGTCCTGATGAAAGGATGGAGCATGGCCATGGAGAATATTTGTATGGAGCCTACCCATTCCTATGCGCCACAACAGCAGAGAGAAGTGTTAGAGGATCAAGTGGGATTGGACAGCATAGAAGCAGAGCTAGAGAAATGGCTGCGGGTTCTGAAATTATAGAAATCCCCAAAACACATGTAGCTGCCACAGAGTGGACTGCAGATAATACAGCAGACCTAACACTATACTAGCAGCTGTGCGGGGGATTGCGCTCTTTAGGTGAGAGAACATTCCTTTTCCTTGCAGCCCTAGCAAAAGTCTATGCACAGAGACCATTTCCTCAGGCTTTGCAGATGGAATGAGGATTAGGCCTTGTCTACACTAAAGGGCAAAGTCGATCTAAGCTACGCAATTTGAGTTACGTGAATAGCATAACTCAAATCGACGTAGCTTAGGTCTCCTTACTGCAGGTTCCACATTACACGACATCGACGGAAGACGCTCTCCTGTTGACTCCCCTCATTCTTCTCAATCAGATGGAGTAAAGGAGTCGACGGGAGAGCGATCGGTGGTCAATTTATCCGGCCTTCACCAGACCCACTAAATCGACCACTGATGCATTGATCGCCGCAGCATTGATGCTCCAGTAAGCATAGACAAGCCCTTAGTCTCATTGCTGTTTACAGGGTCAAGGTATGGAATCTTGCAAACAACGCTTCAGAAACAGTTTTTTTCATATATTTTAAGACTAGATGGGATTGTAACGATCTTCTCTTTTGCACAGAACTTCACCCAACAATTCCCTCATCAAGCTTTTTCTTAAAAGCAACTCTATAGCCAACATATCTGGGCAGATAAAAATCCCCTACACTGTTATCTTTTTTATATGATTTTAATGTTATATTCTCAGAGGAGCTCAGCTTTTTCTGATTTGGTGCTTTCTCCCACCATGAATCCTCCAATGTGCTCTGCTGCCATCTTCATCCAAAGACTTTCCACATCATTATCTTTATTGCCTCTAGATTGGCAGACATATTTTTCCAGAAATTTTATTGTTTTCATGATAAAAAGAAATAAAAAGCCACAGACGTACCTTTTAAACAACCATGAACATCAAAACACTAAACTTTTAGCTGTACAAGGAGATGACCATATCTGCTACCTATTTTAGCAGTTACATAGCTCTGTTTTAGAAGTAGTGGTTAATTACACAATCACAAACTAATAAGAATGTGAAAAACATGATGTGCATTAAGTATATTTGACATATCCAAAATCTTTAATATCTTATTTCTCGAATTTCTAATTATGAATTTCCCATTTGACTTGTAGCTGTACTTTTTGTTACCTCCATAGATTTATGGATACTGCTTACAAACTCACTAGATGAAAACATAGTAGAAAACAGGCAAAAATAACATTAGGCACATTCTTGATCTATGGTGGAACCATCTCTCCCATCTCTTTTTCACAGTTTATAGCCATTCACAGGGAGTCCAATGGCTTGAGGTAAAGAGAGTGTCTACTTTAAGAAAAAATCACCTTAAGAAAGGCATATTTACACTCAACATATCTGCCACTTTGGTGTCCTCCAGTTTACTTTGCTGACTAAATCAAATTTGTAATATTGCTAACACTGAAAAGACAAAGAGGAAACTGAGCTGGATTCCATTCTGCCTCTCATATCACCAACCTGGTTGTCAGTCAGTTTCCAGTTAAAGCACCCTTTCTCCCAGCAGTGATGCTAGAAGTAGAAAGAGCAGAGCTTGATTTTCTGATCCCAGATTTTCAGGCATCTAGAAAAATCACCTTTGGACTTGGAAACTGAGCAAATGTGATAATAGAAGCCATTGGGAGACAACAAATTATGCAGCCCCACAATGACACTTTTACAATCACTTTTCTGTCAATATACCTACTTTAATCTTGAATAGAGCCTGACAATGATGTAAAAGTGGTTAATATACCCCATAGTCTAAGTGAATGCTTCTTTTATTCATATTGTCCTTGTGTTTTGCTGTCCAAAGTCACTCTGAAGCATTCAGTGCATATATTTACCCAACAGTATATCAATTGGAAAGGCTTAAAACGCATAATTATTCCATATCACTGCATTTTACTGCTATAGTGGGATAAAATTATTGAGAGAAAGAGAAAAGAATCCATTCCACAGAACGGAGGGTGGTTGTTGTTGTTTTTAATGTCCCCAGCTCTTACACTTTCATAGACAAAATGATTCACTTGAGGAAATGAAGCGTTAATACAGCTCTGCTACATTTTGAAGCTACAGCTCTTTCAATAGACAAGATTTTAGCCCTGAATGTACAAGTAGGATTTGCAACTGAAAGCATCTATTGAGTGAAGAAGAGGTTGAATCTTTGCTCAGTGACTTCAAAGTTGTGAGTCATCTGGCCTGGAAAGAATCCTCAAAGTCTTTATAAATAATAAAGTGACATGGCAGATCTGCTCTGAGTGTTTATCACGAAAGCCATATTGACCACTAATTTATCAATATGCACAGAGCTACATAAATGAGTTTGAAACTCTGAATTGACACTTTTCAAAAGAAAACACACACAAAGAGACACACAGTTGCACTCTTGTTGCCCCACAAACAGAGAATAAGCTTCTAGATGTCATTGATTTGAGAGAAGTTGGTTCAGTTCCCACTGCTGCTTTTGGCAGAACAGAGTGTCATACACTATAGCCATGCAGCTTTGGGCTATGATCTCATTGGATCTCATAAGCCAAGCTGGATCAGGACTGGGCATGATTTGGAATGGAGACCTCCAGGGCTCAAAAAAGCCAGTGTATCCTGCACTTCTTGCCACCACACCATTAATAATACTGAATTGGTTGCTGCAGCAGAGTGAACTGGAATTACTACATTACTTATTCGATCTTCTGCACCACAGACAGCTTTATTATTTGTAGTAGTACACTCATTACTTTGGTTCTGAAAGCCTCATCCTAACTGCCTAGAGGATGTCCCATCCATCACAATGGTTCCTGCCAGAGCAAGCAATATGAGAGGGTCTGAAAGGAAATAAAACTTCTGCAGGCCTTTGAGAAGACCCTGTGATTGGGAGCCCACTGTAATTACAGCAGGTGCCTGGGATGGCTAAATAGATGGCCACTGGAGATCACCCCGACCATAAAAGGGAGGGATGGGTACAGGAAGGGAAGGAGAAGAGGAGACAGAAGAAATGGGGGATTCTAGGGGGAGAGAGTCCCACTATGAACCAGAGGAAAGAGAGAAATGATGGGGGAGCAGAAGAGAGGAGCTGGACAGTAGACGTACAGCTGCTGGGTAGTAGAGGAGAAGAGGGAAAGGTTAGGGGAATCAGTGAAGGAAGAGAGAAACAGATGGGAAGGAGAGAGGAATTAAGGTAGAAAGAAACTGGAGGTTCCAATGTAAGATGGAAAGGTCAGGCATGGAACAGAAAGAAGAGGGGGATCTGGGGGAGAGAGAATGAGAGAGACTAATTCAAGGTTAGAATCTGTTTATTCCCTGTTGTGTTTTTCTGTGTGCAGAGTAGCTGAAGGGAGATAGGAGTAGCTCTGTTTCACCCTTATCGGATTCTTTACAAAGACTATGGCCCAGAGGTATTAAAAGTTTATGACTTCTTTGCATCAGTTTTCATCACAGATGAAAACAGCGAAATTCCTGTCCCCAGAGCCATTTTTGCAGGTAATAAAGATGAGGCACTGTCAGAGATGGAGGTGCCCAGGAGGGAAGAAACTGACCATTAAAACCGCAATGCGTCATGGGGAATGAGGGATAATTCATCCAAAAAGGTGTGAAGGACTTTCTGTCCAAACTAAAATATCTGTCTCATCTCCTCATGGATTTGTAGCAGCCTGCTCAAACTCAACATGGCTAAGACTGACCTCCTAATTTCCCCTCCTCCCTTCCCCGCATCCACTCCCTACTGCCTCCCTTCTCAATCACTGTGGGCAAAACCACCATTTTGCTTGTCACTCAGGCCCATAACCTGGGAGTTATATTTAACTTAGACCTCTCTCTCTCTCTCTCTAGATCGGGGCGGGCAAACTTTTTGGCCTGAGGGCCATATTGGGTTTCCAAAATTGTATGGAGGGTGGGTTAGGGGAGGCTGTGCCCCCCCCCAAACAGCCAGGTGTGGCCCTCTATCTGACCACCCCCCCGCTTCTCGCCCCCTGACAGCCCCCTCCTGCCCCATCCAACCAACCCTTTTCCCAGTCCCCTGACTGCCCCCAGAACCCCTGCCCCTGACTGCCCCCCACTGCCCCATCCAACCCCCCCTCTCCTTCCTGACTGCCCCCTTGGAACCCCCTGCTCCCATTCAACCCCCCTGTTCCCCGCCCTCTGACCGCCCTGACCCCTATCCACACCCCTGTCCCCTGACCACCACCCCGAACTCCCCTGCCCGCTATCCAACCCCCAAAGCTCCCTGTCCCCTTACCACGTTGCCTGGAGCACCGGTGGCTGGCGGTGCTACAGACGTGCCGCCCAGAGCACCAGGACAGGCAGCCGTGCCACCCGACTGGAGCCAGCCACACCATCACACAGCACACAGCTGGTGGCGCAGTGAGCTGAGGCTGTCGGGGAGGGGAAACAGCAGGGGAGGGGCCAGGGGCTAGCCTCCTGGGCCAGGAGCTCAGGGACCAGACAGGAGGGTTCCGTGGACCAGATGTGGCCCATGGGCCGTAGTTTGCCCACCTCTGCTCTAGATCCTCACATCCAGGCCCTGTCTAAGTCTTGCACATTCTTTCTGCATAACATCTCTCAGATTTAAATTTTTTATTAAAGCCAATTGTGACAAAGTTCCTCCTCTACCTTGGTGGGTTTTGTGCTTATTGGTGGATTTGCTCACCTTGGAGCTTCATGGCAGTCCTCAGCTTGGCCGTTTTTCTGAACCCACAGTTCAGGTCGACGACTCCTGTGTCTGACCAGGAGTTGGGAGGTTTGGGGGGAACCCAGGCCTGCCTCTACTCCGGGTTCCAGCGCAGGGCCCTGTGGAATGCAGCTGTCTAGAGTGCCTCCTGGAACAGCTGTGCAACAGCTACAACTCCCTGGACTACTTCCCCATGGCCTCCTCCCAACACCTTCTTTATTCTCGCCATAGGACCTTCCTCCTGGTGTCTGATAATGCTTTTACTCTTCAGTCCTCCAACAGTCCACGTTCTCACTCTCAGCTCCTAGTGCCTCTTGTTCCCAGCTCCTCACACACACACACCACAAACTGAAGTGGGCTCCTTTTTTAAACCCAGGTGCCCCGATTAGCCTGCCTTAATTGATTCTAGCAGCTTCTTGATTGGCTGCAGGTGTTCTAATCAGCCTGACATCTTAATTGTCTCCAGAAGGTTCCTGATTGTTCTGGAACCTTCCCTGTTACCTTACCCAGGGAAAAGGGACCTACTTAACCAGGGGCTAATATATCTGCCTTCTATTGCTCTCCTGTAGCCATCTGGCCTGACCCTGTCACACAATGTTAAAATTATATAATACACAGGTTGAGAAAAGAGTGTCTGTACATATGGGTATAGTGCTTAGATTATCCACAAAAACAAAGTTTGTTTTTAAAAGTCATATGATACATATAGTGCATAATCAGCAATAACCCACATTTAGGTGAATACATTTAAGAATACAGTCTAGACATTAGCATCCAAGTATTCAGGTACATCACTCAAGAAAAGTTGTACAGAGAGTTGGTTGTAGAAAGCAAATATATCCATGAGTGAAGATTGTCCCTCAGTAACTGAGAATTAGGGTAGGTTGTCCATTTTGAAAATACAATCCATCAGGGAAGTATTTCAGTTACTTTCCTTGCTGCGCTTCTCATCGGAACTCGAGCTCATCCCTACCTCGCCTTGCCATCCCACATAGCTAAACGCTCAACCATGCACTCATCATCTTGCATCTTGATTACTACAACATCTTTTCTCTGACCTTGGCAAATGCAGGCTTCCTCTGCTCATATCCATCGACTGCAGCAAAAATTATTTTCCTAGCCTGGCACTTTGACCATATCACCCCTCTTTTTGCATCCCTCCATGGGGTCCCTCTTCTCTAACACATCAAACAAACTTCCTCTCTTCACTTTCAAGTTCCACATGCTTGGGAAGTGCTCCCCATAAACACCCCCAATGCCACTTCTCATCGTTCTCTGTCAAATCCCTCCTCAAAACTTTTCTTGGCCATGATGCCTGAAAAAATGTTGGTTGCCGTCAGGCTGCTGGTGTGCTCAGACCACTGCCTATCATACTGACCAATACTGTCTCATTGTTTCCTCATACTCCCCCATCAGGCTGCCTGTATCCATCTCTTGTCTTGTGTCTTATACTTAAATTGTAAGCTGTTTGGAGCAGGGACCACCTTTTTGTTCTGTATTTATATAGCTCCTAGCACCATGGCCATGACCGGGCCTCCTTTGCACAGTGATGATGCAGATAATAAAGAGAATGAATGAATGAATGAATCAAGCTCTTAAAAATACAAAAATCAATCCTTCAAATTAGTATAAAAGTATCTCCCTTGGGGGAGATGACAGATGTTAATCCAGTTGCTTAGAGCCCTACTAGAAGGCACTCATACTATCGTGATGAGTGTGGTATAAGAACCTACATAGAATAGAATACCAGAGGATTGGAGGGAAGTAAGTGCTGTACTAATCTTTAGAAACACTGCAAAGGCTGACTCTAACAATTAGGAACCAGCAAGGAGAACTGGCTGGGGGAAAAAAAAGGGTGTAATCTTTTTGGGGGGTGGGAGAGAGATAAATGCCCCATTTTAAAATACCATTTCTATAGCGGGGGGGAAGAAATACTTTTAATTTCAAAATTAAAAAAATGTAAAAAAAATGTCTATAGCAGGAAAACTGGTTGAAATGACAAAGAAAAAATTATAGAACATCTAGGACCAGATCCTCAGCTGGCACAAGTTATGATAGCAGCACTGAAGTAAACAGAATTATGATGATTTACGGCAAATGAGGATCTGTTCCCTAGATGAAAAAGCTATGACAGGGACAAAAAGAGAACAACTTGCGTAAAGCAAAATCATGCCTCTCCAATAATCCAGTAGAATTCTTTAAGGGGATAAAAAGCAATGGATAAACAATAAATGTTCAGACTTCCAATAACCTTTGTATAGGCCCTGACTAGCAACCCCTTCCCCCCCCCCGCCCCCCCCCCCCCCAAAAAAAAGAGAGTTATTGAAGCTACTGAAAGAGAGGCAAAGTCATAGATTGGAAACTGGTTAAAATGTAGCAAGTGAAGAGTAGGTTTATGAGGTCATTTTCCAAATGAAAGGTCAATAATGGATGCCCCCATGTTCCATACAAGGGCTGGTAATATTTAATATATTAATGATCTAATAATTTGGTAACTGTTTATGGAGGACATGGAATTATTCAGGTTAAAGTCTAGAGATGGCTGAAAAACCGCTGACGGACCTAATAAAGTGTGGGGTCTGAGCAACATGATAGCAAATGCAATTCAATGAAGACCAGTGCAAAGTAATGCACTTTGGAAAGAACAATTTAAACTACTCATACAAGTAAATGGATTCTAAATCAACTGTAACCACACAGGGAAAAGACCTGCCTATTGGTGTGGACAGTGCAACAAAAACTTCTGCTCACTACAATGGAAAAGACCCTTTAGATCATCCAACCCATCTTCCTACCAATACAGAACTGTTCCCTAAAGTAATAACTGCTTTCCAGAGTACTTTAGTCCCTACAGCTCCCATAATATACTGCATGACTCTTCTGGGATATACCATAAAGGGAGATGCCAGGGAATACAAAGAGAGCTCAAGAGGCGGCTTTTCCTTACTCTGCTCAAAATGAGACAGTTTATTCAATGCGCAGAAGAGAAAGGGGGGGAAAGATGCATGACATTTCTGAATCTGACCTACAATAACGTGTTGTGGAAAGGAATCAAGAGCAGTTCACCCTCCCATAAAGTGACCCCTTGTAATGCCGCCATGGCAAGTGTCAGCTTGGATTACCAGACACGTAAGTGCCAGCTGAGCAAGCTGAAGCTGTCTGGCAGCAGCTTAGCCGTGAGAACAGTAGCCAATTTCTCACTGCCAGCAAAGTTAATACATTTATATATGTGTGCATGCTACAAAGGGTTATTAACTGCAGTTATTCTTTATGATTGTTTCTCTGTTCAAAACTCAGTGCAACCTACTTACGTTATCAAATATCCCTTGTATTAGGGTATCACACAATGAAATTATTCAGAGGTTTTTGTGATTCAAGACTCCCTAATTTGTCGCGGTTTATTTTATGTTTTCTGGTTTCAGATATGAAGGGCTAAACTATGCTCTCAGCTACTCTGGTGTAAATATGGAGTAACTCCATTGCCTTCATTGGTGTTACTCTGGATTTACATTAGTATAACTGAGCAGAATCTAGCCCCTCATGTCTGTGATGCTCTCAAAATCCCATGAAAGACCCGACTGGATTCCACTCTTTTCACAGGTGGGCACAATAATAGGCCAGATCCTCAGATGGTATAAAGTGCATAACGTCACTGAAGTCAAAGGAACAATCCTGATTTATGACAGCTGAGGAATCAGGCCTGTTATCTCTAAAATGAAAAACAGCAGAAGATAAAAGCAATGTGGCCCTTCCAAAATGAAAAACCTCGTATTAAACATGCATTTGTTTTGTTGTGAGGAGTTAAACACCTATTTGCATCTGAACAGGTTCCCTTCCTGAGTGATATGAGCTCTCCAAGTGTAGCGCCTCAAAATAATCAAATAATATGGCTGAGTGTGACATGGATATTTGAATTCTACACATCAGTGCTCACGGCTAGTGGGAGAACAAGGCTTACGAATGTCTGTAATTAAAGGCAATAAAAAGCCACTGCCATTCCACACCACCTGAAAAATGTAGAAGATTTAATACACTGTACTATACAGAATGGGATCTCACAGTGAGAACACCATATGTTTGAGGCTCAGTCCTGCGTCTGTTGAAGTCACTGAGAATCCTTTGGATATTTGCATTAGCAATTAAGACTGGTGAATAGCCCATTCCAATAGACATAGGGTTTAATATGAATTACTGATTCATCATCAGGGCATGGCATATTCTCTCCCTCCTGCTTCTTTACCTACCACCCTCATTCTCTAATCTCCATGTGTGAACTGCATGCCACTGGCCAGTTACTGCTATCAATCAACATCTATAATGATCTGGGGCTAAAACAGCCTAATGGGAAATGTAGTTTCTCCTCCCCTCTCCCTATCCTTCCAAAATGCATTTGGACAACATTTTACTGGGATGTGGAGAAATTTGAGGTCAGTCCATTTCATAGCAAAAGCAGCAACTCAAGACTAGTGTCCTGGGAGTCACAATCTTGCCACTGCTGCTGACTTCACTGGTAGTAACTGGTACTCTGCACCTCTCAGGAACAGACTCCGAGTTGGGATTTGAGGATAATCTACCAATGGGAATCTTCCTGCATGTGGGCCAGATTCAAAGCCTACTGAAGTCAATGGGGATCTGTTCACTGGTTTCAAATGGCTTTGCACTAAGCTATTCATGCTTGGGCTAACACTGGCCATAGTAGAAGGAAAGACAGAACTTGTAGCAAAATTTCAAAGATCAAGCAAAGTATAAAAGCCACTTCCTCCACAAGTCAGTGCTCTTGTACAGGATCCTACAGAAGTAATCCCAGAACATCTTTAGTGTTCCCTCCTTAGTCAATGTACATAGATACTGGTAATGCTTGTAGCACCCCATAGAAGGAACCTCATTTTCCACATCTGGATAAGCCTCGTCCAATGTAGTTCTCTCACAAACTCCAGAAGCCAAAGTTCTCAAAGATTCTAATGTCCTTGCTCAGTGGTTGACAGGGCTGATATTCTTCCACTAAAGATGCTGTATCACAGAGGATTTGTCTTTACCTATACATGTCCTTAAAGTCTTCACTGAAGAAAGAAAGTAGTAGTCTTTTATCATAGCCAAATTTCTTAACAAGCAGCAGTTACCAGGCCAAACTGCCTGTAAGTGCACCCAAAAGTCACAACCTACAGGATGACAGATTACATCCATGAATACTTCACAACTGAAATACGTTTTCCCTACGGAACTACATCACTGCTTGATTTAATTTCTCTTGACATTTGGCCTGGAGCTTCTTTAAAGAAATGAACGTATGATTGCTTCACTGACAGCAAAGGACGAACCGCTGCAATGTATCCTACTCCTACTTAAATCTCACACACCATTCTCCTAAAATACTAATCCTGTATAAATTGCAGTACAGCCACTGAGGTCTATTAGTCACAGCTCATCCTATGAGGATGAGCTATGAGTCAACATATGATGTATAAAAGGTCTGCCATAAATCAGGTGACTGTCTGGGGCGGGGGGGGGGGGAAATCTCTTTCTCCAGTGATAACATTATAGATGTGGAAGGAGATATGCCAACTCATCAAAATCCCTACCTGTGTTTTTTACAACCTCAACGGCTCTTACTTGCAAATTGTTCATATTCCATTTTTTTTATTATCCTCTAAACTGTATTTTAAAAACCGAGACATGTAAAAGAAGAGCAAGTCCTGTTCCAATGACAATTCTTAAAGGGAAAAGACCAACAGCAGACTTACTTTAAGCTGGAAGTGGGGGGAAATGGTTAGGAATTATTACAGCTCAGCTAACAAAGCTGTTAGCCACAGGGTCTTTGTTCATTCTCCAATTAGTTTCTCTCTTTCTTCTGCACATTCTGAAGCTGTTATTAAGATCTGAAATAGGATTATTCCAATTATTAAGTGTGGTACCTATGAAAAGTGATACCTTGACTGACTCAGAAAATGAAGACCTCTGGCCCCAGTATAAGCATAACATGAGCAGCACCCAGGAAGCATTCCTCACAACTATCTGTTACCGTGTCTCAATCCTGTGCCAGAGCCATCTGTGATCTTCACCCTCACTCAAATCCAGGGCCTTGTTGTCTAGAAGGAGCCATGATTGTTTGTCACAACAAAGGGAACCACAGAGTTATAGCTGTGTAGAAGAGACCTCTAGGAGCCTCCTGAAAATTAGGTCTGCCTGGTTCACAAAAATGTGAGTAGGTGTTTGTTGCAGCTGTAAAAAGGAAAATCCATTCAAATTTTGGCATGTGGCTTCAGAATCAATTTAAGAGACTCTGGTCCAAGTCTCATTTCTTTGAGGACTGTCTTCTCAGAGCCCTGTATTTTCATCTCAAATTGGTCTAACAGTAAAGACACTCCAGCACAAACTGTGATCCGGGCACAAGAGTTCGGGTGGGAGAGTGAGTAATTTTGTAGCTAGTGGTATGTTTGCAGTGCTGCTGTGGCCGTGTTGGTCCCAGAACATTAGAGAGACAAGGTGGATGAGGCAATATCTTTTATTGGACCAACTTGTGCCGGTGAAAGAAACAAGCTTTCAAGCTACCCAGAGCTCTTCTTTCTTCGCAGTGGTATGTTTCAGGCGGATTCTCAATTCAGCACCAGCACCAGCAGCATTACATATACACAAATTAGTCACCAAATAACCACTGAAACAAAATAGGGCTAAGACTAAAGTCACCACTAAGCTCTGCTATCCTGCTTTTCAATTATGATTCTTGGTACTTTGACAACCCCCATATTGACTGGGATCCTGGAAGCGGGATCCTGGATTCTCAATTCAGCTGGCAATTTGTGATGCTACTGCAGCAGAATTGCCTGCCCCATTCTTCTTCTTCTTGCTTCAGTATAGCTCCTCACAGCACACTCCTAGCTTTGTACCTTCTATCATGCCACCTCCTGTGTCTTGGGGCAGTTTCTAACGGTCAGTCAAGTGCCCTCACAGCCCTCTCCCAGGCCTACTGCATCCAGGCATACCTTCATCTTACTCTCACTCTCACTAATGTTCTCTCTTCAATCTCTGCTCTTCCTGCTGGAACGAGTGTCCCTTCTCTTGAGGCAGAATGGTCCAATAGATGGGTCACTGGACTAGGACTCAGGAGACCTGGGTTTTATTCCCAGCTTTACCACTGACCAGCTGTGTGCCCAAGGGCAAGTCTCTTTACCTTCTTTGCTTTGATTTTCCTTACCACCATTCTTCTGTCTGACTGATTTAGATTGTAAGGGTTTCAGGGCAGGGGCTGTCTCTTACTATGTGTTTGTACAAGGCTTAGCACAGCGGGGCCCTGATCTCACTTAATAATTCTAGGTGCTACTATACTATTACTACGAGCAGTCTACCTCAGATTTTAAGCTCTTTTGGACAGGGAACATGATTTTAGGTTTGCAAAGTGCAGAGTAAATTTATTGGTTTTTAACAACGACCTGAATATCTGAAATCAAGTATAAGCACCAGAGTGAGGCAGAACAAGTTCTACTCAATACTTTAAGGCCAAGGCTGGTTCATCAGGTTATAACTGGCTCCAGCTGGCAATCCCACAAGCTATAACATTTGTTACTTGAAGATGAGCAGCAGTCCAAAAGGTGAAACAAATTTTCCTACGCAAGAAAAAGAAAAATGTCAAAACTACCTGCAACCTCTTCTTAACAGCCCCACCAGCTGGAGTCAGTCAGATGCGAACAATAGGAGCATCCACAGAAAAGCGTTTTTGAAGAGTAACTTTTTCCCCCAGCGAGCCAAATGATCACTGAGACTTGAATCCCAATATATATTAACACATGGAAAACCCACTGTTCAACACTCTTTTCTAAAATATGCATTAAGTCTGCACAGTGTATTATTGGTGAAAGTGCTAAATTAAATCTCATGATTCAAGGCATAAACTGATTGTGACGTTGCAGTCTATATGATTTTATGAAAATATGATAATGAGTATGAATATAATGTAACTGGAATATGCTTCATGCAAAAGGTCTCTTGTAAGGTATCGTTACAAAGCTTACAATCTACTGAGTGTGATCATCCTATTTGTATAAATGTATCACTCTTGTATCTGAAACTAGAAATATGAAATATAACTCTGAGGCCCTACTGTAATTATGCAAAGTGTGGGCCATTAATGGTGGTTTGGAATCTTGATGGCTCCCATCAGCCAGGACAATTGACTGTGGATGGCTCTGTTTGCTTGCAGGCCTTCCTGTGAATCAGGCTGGGAAGAATGAAGGCTTGGGATCTCACAGGACAAGTGACCACGTTACCTGGTACTGGAATACAGCTTAAACCTCTGCTTTTCCATTTAGAAGTGGGGGTGGGGACCCAGAGAGACAAAAGATTCCCGCCTTGTGCCAAAGCCATATAAAGGGGTGGAACAGAACAAAAGGGGCTGCAGTCATGAGAAATCCCCTAGCTACCACCTGAGCTGGAAGAAGGGCTGTACCAGAGAAAATGACTGTGCCCAGACTAGGAAGGCATCCAGTTTGTGAAATAAACTTATTGAAACATCTCTGAGGGTGAGATTTTATCTGTATTCAGTTTCTTAATGTATTAGGCATAGACTTGCATGTTTTATTTTATTTTGCTTGGTAATTCACTTTGTTCTGTCTGCTATTACTTGGAACCACTTAAACCCTACTTTCTGTATTTAATAAAATCACTTTTTACTTATTAATTAACCCAGAGTATGTATTAATACCTGGGGGGGAGGGGCAAACGGCTGTGCATTTCTCTCTATCAGTGTTATAGAGGGTTAACAATTTATGAGTTTACCCTGCATAAGCTTTATACAGGGTAAAATGGATTTATTTGGGGTTTGGACTCCATTGGGAGTTGGGCAACTGAGTGTTAGAGACAGGAGCACTTTTTAAGCTGCTTTCAGTTACGTTTGCAGCTTTGGGGCATGTGGTTCAGACCCTGGGTCTGTGCTGGAACAGACTGCCGTATCTGGCTCAACAAGACAGGGTGCTTGAGTCCCAAGCTGGCAGCGAAAGCAGGGCAGAAGTAGTCTCGGCACATCAGTTGACAGCCCTAAGGGGGTAACTGTGATCCAACCCGTCACAGTGATCTCTGCAAAGATCAGGGGTAAAAAACCTCTCAAATCCTCATATACTGCATCACCCAATTAACTAAGTTCATTATGAGGAAGACTTATTCCATTTCTTTTAAAACATCAGGAACTCACCATGCTGAAAGCAAAAAAAAAAAATGGACAGAAAGATAAAATCTAATCCAGAATACCAATCCCTTGGAAATCTCTCTATGAAAGAATTTTGGAGCTGTGAGTATTGGGGAATTGAACTAGTCCCATCATTATGGTGTAAAGAATATATCGTTTTAGTGAATACAGTTTACCCGCATTTTTCTGAATAAATAATTCAACTAAATATCAGTCAAAAAATTCTGTGGTCATTGAATCAGATTCTGATCTCAGTTATACCAGTGTAAATCCTGAATGACTCCAGTGAACCCAAGAGAGTTTCTCCAGATTTACACTAGTGGATCAGAATCTGGTCCATTAGTTTAAGTTTCAATGTTCGGCTATTCTTCCACTGTTGTTTGAGACTTTGGGGAGGGGGAAGTGTCACATACTTTATTGGGACTATTTATGTGAAAAAGGGCTGCAAAGCCAAATCCTTTAATAGAAAACCAAGAATAATTGGAGCCACAAACATATACCCCAGACAACTTACTCAGAGAAAGCGTATAACCCTCTTCAAAGTAAAATAACAAAGTCATTCTGTAAAAATGCGTACTCGATTTCTCCCGTGCCACAGCTGTGCCCACACCCCAGGCTACACCATGTAAAAATGATCCTGTTGAATTCTACTGGCTGGGCAGAACATTCAGTGCATGGCCCTACAGCCACAAATTCCCCTTTAGATGGAGGTATGTAGAATGTCCCAAGGCATTAAAGGGATTAAAACAGGCTCCTGTCTAAAATTTTGAAAGGGCATGATGTTATGTCCTTGTCAAGGAGACAAGGAGCCCTTCTTCTCCCTTCCTTTATCCCCCCTCACAAATGTCTTTAAGAAACTAGAAAAGCCACATTCAAAAATGTACACCTGCAGTGATATGCTGGCATGGGGTTGGAATGTTTGAGAAAGGCAAAAGAAGTTTTCTCTCATGTTCAGGGACAGCCTCAAAGGAGACAAGGCTCAACATTCCAATCCCCTCTCTCTCCGATACATACACTCCTATGAGATAAAGAAAATAGATAAGACTATTTAAGAATAATGACCCTAAAGATATAAAGTAAACAAACACTAATAAAGCCAGCAGGTTATTTTCTTAATGGAAAGCCACCCTAGATCAGCATAGCTCTCATGCTGGTGATTCATACTATTATACAACACTCCTGTTTTAAGACAAAGGTTCCATACAAGGCTTGTATTAAGAAACAGTTTATCCTCTACAACAGCCTTTATTTCTGAAATACACCAGGGCAAATAAAAGAGCTGTATTAAACTAGGCTCCCTATTACCTGTCAGAATGCCATGATTAAACATCTGACTTACAGTTTGCTTTATTTAGCAAAGCAAACACCAGCAGCTTTCCAGATTTCTGTACCTGGAGTCATTTTGTAGCATCAGAGCTGACCCAGCAGCACAGCTCATGTTGTATAAACCTAGAAACCACACAGAGCATAAACCTGCAGACTAATATTTACTCCTACTATAATTGGCTACACTTAGAAGCTCAGTGACAAAAGGGTTAATTTCCCTTAATGGGGATCACTTGAGGCTACAGAACATGGGGGCCAAGGAATCTCTTTTTGTTTGTTCTTGATGGTAAAAGATTTATTCCAGATGGCTATAAACTTTTAAGTTAAAAAGCAACAATACAGTCTTAAATTACAGGCTAGCCTAGCAAACTTTGTGCAGCTGGCATCCTTGTCTGAATATTATACACTATTCCATATAAAAATGATGTTAATTGAAAGCAAAAATTGCACAGATAAGCACTGAGAAGTCTGGAAATACCAAAGTTAAGGTAAGCACCTTCCCACTCTCTCCCATGCTGCCGCTCACACGCGAGAAGTACTCCCCATAAATATTTGCAATCCCACAGAAATTAATGGGATTACTGACATACTCAGAGTTAACCAAGCCATGGGTCACTTTCAAAGGCTTGTTCACACGATGCTACGTATATAGTTAAACGAACTGTTCGGATTTTAGAACATGATTATTTCATTCTTCGCTGGCAGAAAACATGAAAGTAAAAGAAAAATATATACCCTGACCAAGTTGTTCCTCAATAGGCAGTTTTAAAATGTGATATCAGTAAGCAGCTGCACATTTCACTTATTGAGAGCCAACTCCTGAAAATCCCACTGAGTAAAAACTGAGTTAAGATTCCAGGATTAGCCCGACTCATTAGCCTATAGGGCATAGCATGCCTATGCTTTCAAGCTGTGTGAAAGTTTACTCCAGCGAGGCACAAAAGCTACAAACAGGGCCATATTTTTATGTTACAGGCTCCCATTTCACCAGTTCATTGCAGATTTCCAAACACATGCGTCTCCATACCCACAAAAAAAGTTTAACTTGCCACACGGCTTTGTGCCTGAAAAATACAGGCAATTTGCCAGGTTCAATACAATCAAGGCTACAGTCAAAGACAATCAAGATAAATGTTATTTGAATCAACATTAAGTTACAGTTATTAGCACCTCCACAAAACTGGGCAGAAAGCATTTCTATTCTTTGATCTGTAAAGATGATCATATTTTAATTCATTCATGAAATGTCTATTTTGCTCTAAAAACAGAGAGCCTGATCCTCAGCTGGCATAAGTCAGAATCACTCCTCTGAAGTCAAAGAAGATATGGCAATTTACACCAGCTGAGAATCTGGGCTGAGTTCACAACTTTTCCACATCTTGTACCTCTTCTTAAAAGAAAAAAAAAATTAATTAGTGCATGCAGATCATCCTGAGACAATTAATGAGATCCTGATTCTTAGGGACACAGCTCTGCCAAACTACTCACCTCTTGTCTTCTGCTGCATCATTCACTATAGTCAAATTGATGAGTCCACAAAAGATTCAGTCATGTCATTTAATTACTCTCTAAAAGGTGTGATGAATAATGTCACATCTCCATCATGGCATATGGCTGGCCCCTGTAGCTGTAAAAAAGCCAGGCGCGTTGTTGAGCATTTAATTCTGTCAGACACTGACATTAACCTGCTGTGGTGGAAACCAGCACCATCTGATACATGCAACAATTTTGGCAGTGGATTCGAAAGGTACAACTCCTGATCAAAAGAAGATGGCAAAAGTGGCTCTGATGGAGAGCGGAAATGTGAGGTAGAGCTGGGGGGGGGGGGGGGGAGAATTAACACTTTTTGAATTAAAATTGTAAAAAAAAAAAAAAAACCTCAGTGAAAATGTCTGCAATATTTGTCACATCTGTGCTGTAAGGTAGAGCAAGTTAATCTTGCTCCCTCACGTGTGTGTGTACACACACACACACACAACATACTTATACATACTGTGATACAGCATGGCCAGAAGGCAGCAGGAGAGTGATATAGGAGAGATATGTAAGTCCCAGGATGTGGAGAAGCCTTATTCCCTGTACAGGGAAGAAAGGTTTCTATAGATTAATTAAAAGCACCTGAAGCTAATTAGAGCACCTGAAGCTAGTCACCTGATAAAAACCCCCTGCTTCAGTCAGCCAGGGGAAGGAGCTGGAGCAGAGAGCAGTTTGAAGGAGTTGAAGTAGAGGACAGTTTGGAGAAGTGCCGTGGCTGGCTAGAAGACCAGACCCTAGGTAAAGAGACACCCGGCTTGTGCAGAGAGAGAGAGGGCAAGAAGCCCCACAAGCTGAAGAGCAGGAGAGGGAAGTAGCCCAGGGGAAGGAAGCACTAGTTCAAGTGGTTTACCACTATCCCTAGGGCCCCTGGGCTGGGACCCGGAGTAGAGGGCGGGCCCAGGTCCCCCTCTCTCCCCACTACCCTTCTCTGGGTTACTAGTGGGACAGTAGATACCCTAGTTCAGGGGCAGGAAACTGTGCCCTGAACGCCCCCCAAGAAGAGGAAGCACGGGACCTATGATAATCGTACCAGCCATTTGCCACAATACATACACGTATGCCAAGGCCTGAATAAAATGGGACAGGTGAATTCACACCAGGGCAAACCCTCCACAAAGGAAACACACCCCAAACTATGTTAAAACGGGAAAGATATGGAGTGGAGTGGGAGAGGGACAAAATATTTAAAATTACAAAGTGCACCTTTGGTTAAACAGGTACTGTACTGAGATAAACGACCATAAAGGAAACACCTAAACTCTAGATCCAAAGCGCTGTACAAGCTGCATTCAGTTGACAATGACTCTTTTAGATGTGAAATATTTCATTCATATTTCACACAATAGCTACATGAGTAATGAACAGATGGTTTTGCAATTTTCACCACTCAGTGAAGCATGAAATGATGAACTGACAGGTAGGAGAAGGAAGATTTGAAGCAGGCGTTGCTAGATATGGTAGCATACAGAACATCAAAATCCAAGGTACAAAAACATTTTAAAAAGATCTGCTCTTAGATATGAACATCTGAGGTGTTAGTAGTTGGAACCATATCTTGTTTTATCCAGAGTGTGGAAAAATGATAGGCAAAATAGGTGAATTATTTATGAAATGCATGTAGGCTTGCATGTTCTCCTCCACTAGTGCAAGACAGACAAGGGTGATCCATGTAGTGTGACCTCCAAGCTTGACTATTGTAATGCACTATAGATCGGACTGAAAACTAGAGGTCTCACAAACTCCAGCTGGTACAACATGCAGTTGCCCACGCATTAGTGAACACAGGCTATTGCAAACACATCATGCCAATGTTCCTGTCACTATAATGGCTCCCCACAGAGTACCAGCTCAAATTCAAGGTCCTGATCTTCACAGCCAACCAAACTAGTATTTGGCAGTTTCCCAATTCTTCTCAATGGGATGCTGCAATACTTCATTCCTGCCAACATGTGACACTGTGTAATACTATAAATCTGCTTCACCCTCATTGCCTTTGATTGGATATCTGTGGTTATGTTCACAAGTAAGCACTGCTGGCTCCTCTTGGAACAAATCAAGAAAACTTACAAACAAACAAACAAAAACAAAAAACAACACTCCACCGGGGTAAGAAGGTCCAGGTCTCTGCTTTTGGTAATGTAAAGGGCGGGAAAAAGGAGAGCCTTTTTCATTTGGTTTTTCATTCTCTATCTTTCCCTGTGGAGCGGCGCATCAGACAAGGTTTAAGAAGGAGTTTTAAAATTAAGATACCCATCGTTATTAGCCCTTTAATAGCTTTCCTCCTTTGGGCTCTCTTTCATCATCAGTGGTAGATAGCTCTGCAACAGTGAACACACAAGGACAGGCAAAATTCGGATGTCCAGTAGAGAGGATCTTTAACTAAACGTTGAACAAGATTATACTGTAAACCTTCAGGTAACTTTAGAGCGGTTGCTTAAATCAGTACAAGAGACTACCCGCTCTATCAGACACAGTGTGCTCAGTGCAGGTTTCACTGTATGTAGATACTGTATGTGAAATTTTGACTATACAGACCAGCTCCTTGAATGTATTTTGCTAATTTGAGTACAACTGGCCAATCTAGATGTTTATAGAACATAAATTCAACATCTCTTTCTATTTAATGTTGTTCTCATGGACAGAACCAATGAAAACTTCTAGTGGGAAGGGCAACAGTAGTTGCAAAGAAGTTGTACCATGTCTGATGGACTATTTCTTTTCTGTGATGCCCATTGAACTTTACTTTGGAAAAGTAAAATGAGGAATGAATGGAATCTACACAGATTCCAGCTCTGAACATGTGAATCATCCTTTTATTGGGACACACAGGAAAATTCTATCCAAAGCCATATTTGTTTTGAATTTGGGGGAGTGGGGTAGGGGATTTTTTTGGGGGGGGAGGGTGGTGCGTGCGCACGCATTACCTACCCCATAAAACACAGCCATGCAACAATAATAGTTTTTTGTTCTTCAAATCAGGATTAGCATCAAAACTGTATGTTTTGTAGTGGTCTTCATACGAAGAATCACACATTTTAGATTTATACAAATAATAATTCTTTGCACTTGTATAGCTCCTCCTATCCAAGAATCTCAAAATGCTTTGCAGTCATTAAGCAATCCTTACAACACAGCTGTGAAATAGATAAGGAATATATAGGGAACATTTCACCCCTCATCATACTGCATCCACCTGGGTTTAAGAGTGAACAAAGGTATACATAGTTCGGGACAGGACGTGAAAAATACATGGTCCAATTAACACTATAGGAGACCTCCTCTTAAGTACTTTTTCCATACTGCCCCTTCTGCACGGAAACTTTTAATTTAATTAATTTTCCAGCCTCCTTCTCATTCTAATCCCTCCTTCAAGTTCTCTTCTGCAAAGCCTGTCAATGCCACTGCAATGTTACCAGGAGACTCACAATATTTGGTCATGCTCTTGGTCCTCCAAGCTTCTTATGTTATGTGAGACTCTCAGCTCAAAACAGTAAGTTTCTAGTCCTTGTGGTTGCAGAGAAAAGCTTGAAAATGATCCCAGTGTACAGTACAGACTGAAAAGCCATAAGGCAAATAAAAAGAACCCAGAATGTATCATCTTTTTACATCTCATGATTTTTGTGGCCTGACTCATGAGTTGAAGACTTGTATGGACACTAGTGCAATGCTAATCGATCATGGAAAAACTCCTCACTCACTTACAAATAAAATATTTAAATAGTAAAAGTAACAAAAAAAACCCCAGCAGAATAAGTAACTTTTACCTCCCACTCTATTCTTATGATTTATTATTTGTATTATAGTAATCAAGGATCAGGGTTCTAATATGGGGTCATTGTAGAGATGAATAATAAAGAGACAACCCCTGCCCCAGGCAGCTCACAATCTCTGAGCAAGAAACTGCACCCCACAACGGGTGGTATTCCCCTTTGCTTTACACACCCCTAGGATCTTTCCCACATCGTTCACTCGCCATGGTCCTTTTGTCATATATTTTGACAAATATAAATGAGCAGTAATCGTATTGAAGTCAATCGATCTATGCCAGCATAAAGCCTGTTTAAGTGAGGTGAGAATCAGACTTGTGGCCTGTAAAGCACCATACTCACCTATGGTGCCATCTAGGTGATAATAAATGACTTAGGTAATTACATTCTGTTCACCTAAGTTGCAGTTTGGACAGGATATCAAGCTTAACACACTTTTTTCTTACTAAACCTGCTATGGGACCTTTAGTTACTCTAATTAGTCAGGATCCTGGTATTCCTCTCTCCCCTTCCCCGCTACCCCAGCAATCTACTTTCCCTTAGTCAATAAACTGATTTTCTAGTAGGGAATTCTCCATTCAATATGTACTTTTACACCACCTGCCCCCTGTAATCATTTTGCTCTGAAAAAGACAGAATTGCTGTGTCTGCTTTTTTACCATCCTGAAGCAGCATAGGGAAATCTAAGTGAACTACCCAGAAAAAGAAACTGAAAAGGGTAGTGAAAATACCCAAAGAAAGGGAGGCTTTTGCACAATCACCAGAAAATTCTCTTTAAAGAAAAAAGAATTCATCAAACCATTTATGTGAAACACCCAGTGGAAAAGACCAGAGAACAAGTGAAAAACATTATGAATAAACCAGCATTGCTGTGAAGGGCTAGTTCCCACTGAAGGTGCAGTGGAGGTTGCTAGCTGTAACAGTTGCTAATGGAAAAGCCGGATAGCCAAGGCATTCCAGAGCTGTGATCAAGTGTGTGCAGATGGCTAGATAGCCAGCATGTCAATCTGTATCAGAAGCAGTCCCGGGCAATGGTTGATGTTCTCACAGCAGTCAGTAAATCCAATCCCAGGAGCCAGCCAGCAGGTTAGGAAGGCAAGTGCTGGCAAGGCAACGGATGACAAGGTAAGGTTACACAAGGTAGTGAGTCTAGGCAGCAACCAGAAGACAATGGTCTGTTGCTTCAGACAGCTTCCCGGGATTCTATAGTCTGTGTGTCCAGCCAGTCAGGGGGCTGGGGCATGGCTGTTGTGGGGGCACAAGCCCTGAGCACTTGGGCTGTTGGTTAGGGTGGTGGTCAGCATATTGTTGTAGTGTAGACGCTAGGCGTACTGTCTAAGGACCCAGCGGACTGGGGTTCTGACACTGAGGTATAGATTAATAATTTCCATATCATCTTCCGTTAAGAGTCCTGATCATGCAGGTGCTGAGTTCCCTCAGATCCCATTAGCATCAGTTGGAGCTGAGGATGCTCAGTGCCTTACAGGATCAAGCCCTAATTGATGAAGCCTCATAACACCTTAGTGAGGCCTGTTTTATTATCCGAATTTAACCACAAGGAAACCAAGGAAAAAAGGACCCAATTTTCAAAAGTGATGAGCTCCCACTGAGTTTCCTGGGAGTCCTGGGTGCCCAGCACCTTTGAAAATCACACACAGAGATATTAAGGCCAAAACTTTCAATCCTGATGTGCCTCTATTTGTATTTAGGTGCCTAAATAAAATGACCTGAATTTCAGAGCACTGGATGCTCACCATGAATTGCAGGGAGTTGTGCGTACAACTCTGAAAATCAGGTCACTTATTTAAGCATCTACTGTGGACATAGGCACCCTGGGATTGAAAATTTTGGTCTAAGAGACCTCTCCAAAGTCAGAAAGTGAACCAATGTCAGGACTGGGATTAGCATGTAGGTCTTCTTACTCCAAGCTCATCCTCCTGCTCTCACTATGGAAAAGGAACCAAAGAGAAAGGATAATGATTTTATACCAGTATCTCTCATTCATTTCTCCAGTTCTGCCACGAAGGAACTAAACTTTTCCATTTTCCTTCTCCCAAGTACTGTTACAAGCATTACCATATAATTTCAGCTGGCTGCACCTGTTCTTAACAATGTCACTCTCCAACTGCGTGAAGATTTGGAAATGGCTAGTAAGCACTCAAAGAATAAAAACCAAATTGAATCTGAATGGACTGAACCACACTCTAAGGAACAGAGACAGGTGGCAAAGACACATTGTGCTGAGGAATCCTATCAGGCTCCACCAGGAATGTGACCAGACTCTGCTGGTGGCATTGTGGCTTTTACTAACTGACTGCCATTTCAGGCTATCAGTTCAAATTGATTTTCTTTACATATTAAGAGATGTCTTGTTTGGTTTGCTTCTAGCAGGCTGTTGAATATGGCCACCCTCACAAGCCCTTATGCCGAGAGATTCAGCATGCTTGTTAAATACGAAAAACAACGATTACTTCAGCTCCTTCAAATCTTTTCTTGTCTTACAAATTTTACGGCAAGATCTCCCTCCACAACTCACTTATTTAATGCAGAAATGTCTAGACTAAAAGCCTGTCCTTGCCTTACCACTATATTTTCATATAGAGGGAAAAGAAATCAAGTTCCCAAGCAGCTCATCATCTAAATCAGAGGTGGGCAAACTACGGTCCGTGGGCCACATCTGGCCTGCGGGACCATCCTGCCTGGCCCTTGAGCTCTCGGCTGGGGAGGCTAGCCCCCTGTCCCTCCCCTGCTGTCCCCCCTTCCACGCAGCCACGCTGCCGTGTGGGCAGCACTCTGGCCTGCTGGTCCTGGCTCTGGCATGGTAAGGGCACAGGGAGTGGGGGGGTTGGATGGGTCGGGAGTTGTGAGGGGGGCGGGAAGTGGGAGGGAGTGGATAGGGGCCAGGGGCCCGGCTGTTTGAGGAGGCACAGCCTTCTCTACCCAGCCCTCCACACAGTTGTGCAAGCCCGATGTGGCCCTCGGGGCCAAAAAGTTGGCCCACCCCTGATCTAAATATTGTGGCCACAAATATTTATTGAAATAAGTTCTCTCCTGCATGGCTTCATAGTTATCACATTACCTCACCTCCTCAAGAGTCTCAAAGGCAGAGAATCCTACGAAAGGTAAGGGCTAGAGCTCAGATCGTTTGGTTGCGAATTGCTTTCTTTTGTCTCACTAAGTAGATTCTTGGCTACTAGTACCAGCTCAGGGTGATCCCATCCGCATCTGTACTTACTGATCTCAGCAGCAACTGGTACAGTAGTAATAAAAGATTAACTGTGTTGAAGTGTGGTAAATACTTTGAGTACTGCAGTAGTTAAACACAAAGGGCCAAAAGTTGTTTAGTCACACTAGTGGAACCGAAAGCAAAATCTGGCCCAAAAGAATCTGATTTGGTTCTAATTCACAGCATTGTAAATCATGAGCAATCAATGGACATAACATCAGTGTAAACAAACAAAAAAAAAAAGCAAGGTATTTGGACATAGCTGTTTCTTGGATCTCTAGGAAGTGTGTCCTGGGTATATTATGAGTGCACTAAACTTAAGCTTTGGCCTGCCTTTGCCATCCAATATCCCTGTTCAAAAGTGGACATGATGGACAAAATTTTCAAAACTGGGTACATAAACTAAACTGATATTTAGGCACCTACATCAACGTGGCGTAATTTTCATGGGTGCTGGACACCCACTGGCTTTCACTCTGAGCCACAGATGGTCACTATTTCTGAAAAATCAGGCCACTTACCATACATGTACACTGCAAACAAAAACCCACAGCAATAAGTCGCAGAGCCCAGGTCTACAGACCCGGGCTTGCAGGGCTCATGCTACGACACTAAAACTAGCAGTGTAGATGTTTCTGCTCGGGCTGGAGCTTGGGTGCTAAGACCAACCCTCCTCATCAGGTTTCAAATCCCAAACTCCAGCTCAAGTGGTAATCTCTACACTGCTCTGTTTAGTGTGCCGTAGCATGAGCCCTGTGAGCCCAACTGTGTAGACTCAGACTCACTGCCAGAGGTGTGGCTTGTTTGGTGTGGGTTTGGTTTTTTGTTTGGTTGGTTTTGGGGTTTTTTTTTGCAGTGAATACATACCTCTTAGGCTCCTGCATCAAATTTCATATCCAGGTGTGCAAAAGAAGGCTACAAATTATAACATTTTGACCTTTATAAATAAATTAGACTAGGATACAGTATCCTGGGTTCACTCATTTTCTCTTGGAATAGGGAAATAGCTTCTACTGATGAAGGCCAATTTTTTCCGAGCACTTTGAAGCTGAAGTTCACCACACCCTCAGCTTGTCTCTCATTTGCACTTCTTATGTTCTACAATAATAATGTTCAAGAAACTGCATCAGGGTTTAGATTAGATTAGATTCTGCTACATACTCTATTTCTTATTCAGTACTAAGAGGAGGTCTGAAGTTACAGGAAAAAACCTCTTGTTTTTAGATTGTCCATAGGTGACTACCAGTCCTAATTTTAGAAAATGTCAAGATTTAGAGGGTTTCCATTTTTTTGTTAATGGCAAAGATTTGGGCTATAAATATGTGCATGCTGCAGAGCCACCCGCATTTCCTCTCATTCATAGCAGCAGGCTGCATGATTTGGAGCTGAAGATTAGGTTAGAGGGTTGCTGTGCCACTTTTCTGCTCAGCTACTGCAAAATGTTAGTAAATAACTGCTTTCTTGGCTATCTAAACTGTCATGTTATAAAAGGGTGTGGGGGGATACGTGTGGTGGTGAAGGAAACGGTCTAATCTCATTTGTTATGAATGGTTCACCTCTGCCAAAGGCAATCATCATTGAGAAAGCATGAATCCTTAAACACAGTGAAAATTGGAAAGACTGGATGCCCTCAGGGAACTGATAATGGGATACAGAGCTTTTCACCTCTGGGTCACTGGCTCAGATCTCGCTCAGCTCAGCAATGATCAGAATATTGAGCCAGATCCTCAGCTGGTGTAAACTGAATGTATACCTTCTGAAGATCTGGCTCGTTATCATTTAATGACTATTTGGTGGCCTATGAGAAATACATTGAATCTCTCAGTCCAGTTCCATTCACAGAAGAGGCATTAACTTTTGCACTTATAAAGATGGTTTCTAAACATCACATCAACAGAGTATGGGGGATGATTGCTGTTCCAGTCCAAAAACAAATGTCTGCATTCTCCAGTGCTGTCACTGCATTACTGTGCCAAGTACTAACTACACTTTAAAATGCATGGGGAAAAAAGATGAAGGGTAATAAAATATTAGGGGATTGATCTGTTGGTTTGTAGAAGGTTAGTTTGTAGAACTTAGATACTTTAGTTATGGACTTGCTATAAAAATCTAGGCAGATTAGGAAGAAGTAAACAGGCATAAAGGAGTTGAAAGACCACACTTCTCCTAGTTGCACCAACCAACCAATGTTATTGACCAAGGGGCCCCATGCCTAAGACCACACTACAAAAATGCAATAAAATCATTTAAAATGCAATAAAAACATTGAAATAAAAGATCACATTCTAAAATTGCAGCAAGTAGGTCTAAAACCAGTCAAGTAGGTCTAGAAAAGGGATGGGAAGGGGAAAAGTCAAGTTTAGAAAATAAATACTGGTGCAACAGTGGTCAAAATAAAAGTCACCATTGGATTAATATGATTTCTTGAGGTATTTTTTAGTAATGGGGAGAAATGGAATGAGGCTTTCTTCAGAGATGAATGAGTTTGACACCCTGGCTTCCACAATAGCAAAGGGACAGTCACATAGGGCCTGATTTAGTCCTCAGTGAAGTCATTCTATTGACTGTAGTGGATACTACAGAAGGCCCACAGTGATTTAAGGCCTGTCCCAGCTCCCACAGATGAAGTCGGAGTGTCTCCACTGGCTGTAATGGGAGTTGGATTGGGCTTTTTAGATGCAATGAAGTGACATCAGTGGAACTACATCACTGATGGGAGGCTCAAGGAGCAGGTCTTTAATACATCTCAAACTTTGTTGCACATGAAAATCACTAGTGGCAAAGGATCAAAAACACCTCTGAGCACTGACCTATTTTGATGCTGGTCCATCCAATTTAGAGATTACTTACACTGCCAGCTCATAGCTAAACACATTCTAAATTCTTTCTCCCTGATCCTTCTTTAATGATGAAGACATATCTAGAACAGGGAAAGAACTTTATCATAAAAAATCAAAGCAATGTAGGGCTGGAAGGGTCATCACGTCAAGCCTCCTGTGCTGAGGCAGGACCAAATAACCTAGACCATCCTTGACAGATGTTTGTCCAACCTGTTCTTAAAACCCTCCAAATGATGGAGATTCTACAGTCTCCCTTAGAAGCCTGTTCCAGAGCTTAACAACCCTTAGAGTTAGAAAGTTTTGCCCTATCTAACATAAATCTTCCTTGCTGCAGATTAAACCTATTATTTCTTGTCCTACCTTCAGTGGACATGGAGAACACCTCATCACTGTCCTCTTCATAACAACCCTTAACATATTGGAAGACTTATCAGGTCCCCCCTCAGCCTTCTCTTCTCAAGACTAAACATGCTCAGTTTTTTAAACCTTTCCTCAGAGGTCAGGTTTTCAAAACATTTTTTATTTTTGTTGCTCTCCTCTGAACTCACTCCAATTTGTCCACATCTTTCCTAAAGTGTGGTGCCCAGGATCGGACACAGTACTTCAGCTGAGGCCTCATCAGCGCGTAGTGAAGTGGGACAATTACCTCCCTTGTCTTACATATAACCACCCGGTTAATACACCCTACAGTGATATAAGACTTTTTTGCTGACTCATATTCAATTTGTGATCCACTATAACTGCCAGATCCTTTTCAGCAGGAGTAATGCCCAGCCTGTTGTTCCCCATTTTATAGTTGTGCACTTGATTTTTCCTTCCTAAGTGAAGTATTTTGCATTTATCTTCATTGAATTTTATCTTACCAATTTCTGACCAGCTCTCTAATTTGTCAAGGTTGTTTTGATTTTTAAACCTGTCCTCCAAAGTGCTTGCAACCCCCTCCCAGCTTGGTGTCAATCTGCAGATATTCTAAGCACAATCTCCACTCCATTATCGAAGTCATTAATGAAAATATTGAACAGTACTGGACCCCTAAGTGGGCCCTGCGGGACTCCACTAAATATGTCCTCCCATTTTGACAGAGAACCATTGATACCTACTTTATGAGTACGGTCCTTCAACAACTTATACACTCACTTTATAGTAATTTCATCTAGACCACAGGTCCCTAGTTTGCTTATGAGAATGTTAGGTGGATCTGTGTCAAAAGCCTTACTATTATCAAGATATATCACATCTACTTCTTCCCCACATCCACCAGGTCAGTAACCCTGGAAAAAGGAAATAGGGTGTGTTAGCATGATTTGTTCTTGACAAATTCATGCTGCTTATTCCTTATTAATCTATTATCCTCTAAGTACTTACAAATTGATTGCTTAATAGTTTGTTCCATTATCTTTCCAGGTATCAAAGTTAGGTTCACCTATCTATAATTCCCCAGGTTCTCTTTGCTCCGCTTTTTAAAGATACGTATGCTTGCCCTTCTCTAATCCTCTGAGATGTCACCCATCCTCCCTGAGTTCTCAAAGATAATTGTTAATGGTTCTGCGATTGCATCAGCTAGTACCCTAGGATTAATTTGATCAGGCCCTGCTGACTTGAATACATCTAACTTATCTAAATATTTTTTAGCCTGTTCTTTCGCATTTTGGCTTGCATTCCTTCCCCCTTGTTGTGTTGACTATCTGGTCACCATCAATCTTTTTAGTGATGAATAAAGCAAAATAGGCATTAAACACCTTAGCCTTCTTGATGTCATCAGTTATTAGCTCTCCTTCCCCAATACACAGAGGACCTATACTTTCCTTCCTCTTGCTCCTAATGTATTTAAGGTGTAACTCCATTTTGTGCAGTAGCCTTTCTGATTTTGTCCCTGTATGATTGTGCTATTCTTTTGTACTCCTCCTTAATAATCTGCAGTGCTTAATTTGTGCCAGTGCTTGCCAGGACTGAGCCTCAGCACGTCTCGGCTTGTCAGTTTATAGTTCTGGGACCTTTGGGCTTGCTGCATCAGCTATGAATGTAAAAAAAAAAAAATTGCTTGAGACCTGCCACCTAAACGCTTAAAAAGCTCTGGCACCTCCTTCATTACAAATTAAGCACTGGTAATTTGCCCATGTCTCCACTTTTTGTAGGACTCTAACTTTGCTTACTTGACACATCAGAATCCATTAAGTGAATTGTTGTAATTCTCACTGGCCCCAGAAATCAAACTACAATTTGCCGAGGCAATCAATAATGATATCAACTTCAGATTTACAAGTGGAGAGGCTGTCTCTGTCTCTCTCTCTATATCCTCTTCTCCAAACCATGATGCATACATCTAATCCTACTAATTAGTGCACAACTATTCTGCAGCCTTTAGAAATTTGCACTTTGAAGTCACACTCCAGTTATGCAATAAACTACAGGAAGCTATATGTAGGGATATTATGTTAGCCACAATAGGTAGTATGTTTTTGGGCTATCGTACAGCATGGATCAGGCAACATTATAAGACATAAAATCATAGTCTCGGTGACATTAACCACTTAGCAAATACAATAATCTCCTGAGAGGCTCTCCTGGAGTGTCTTGTTGCTATAAATTGGAATTTTTAAATAAAAAGGATAAAGTCAGTTCTGTGTTACAACTAGGTGCACAGACATGGGTGTGGCCTCATAAGATGCTAATGGCACTTTCTGATTGGATGTCTGATTTTTCAATGAATTTGCTAATTAAGCAATATGACACAACATGTCATGTGTTTCTGGTCTATGACAGCACAATGTGCCCCAAGGAGTGTTCTGAGAAAAAAAGGCCAAGTTCAACAACAGTCACCCTGAACTACTTGTATTGGTTGAACTTTGTGCTATTTATACCTTGGGATGTCCAAGACCTATGAAATAGCTTCTGGGAAAACATATTAGGGCAGAACAACAAACAAGTGTCTTTTTATCTGCTTCCTTCCAAACAGTTTTTGGTTTAGAGGACTCCTATACAGGCTAATTGTGCTGCCCCACTCCTTCTCTAACCTTCCCCAAAGAAGAAAGCTTTTCCCAGTCAAATTCAAGGGTTTCTTGTGTGGAAGATTTTTTTGTTTTGTTTTGTAGCCTGCGTTTTGCATGAAGGATGTAATAGGGAAATTTCTCTTACATCTAAAAAAGAAAAGGAGTACTTGTGGCACCTTAGAGACTAACCAATTTATTTGAGCTCACGAAAGCTCATGCTCAAATAAATTGGTTAGTCTCTAAGGTGCCACAAGTACTCCTTTTCTTTTTGCGAATACAGACTAACACGGCTGCTACTCTGAAACCTCTCTTACATCTGAAACTCATGGGTCAAAATCTGTTTTGAGTGAGATCTGTACAAACTCTTATGAGACAAGGAAGTTTACCCAAAAATAACTGGGCAAAATTTAGCCTCATATCTTTAGAGATTACTTAGAAGGGTTCTCACAAGAGCAATGTGTTATAATGTGAACCAGGTCAAACCTCTCAGAAAATCAAGTGGAATGATAGTGAGAAGTAAATAAAACTTCTGGCAATGTCTTTTGCTAACCATGATGCTTTATAACTGGGAACAATAAGGATGATCATAATAAGAACTAGGTCTGTCAAGCAATTAAAAAAAATTAATTGCGATTAATCACGCTGTTAAACAATAATAGAATACCATTTATTTAAATATTTTTGGATGTTTTCTACAGTTTCAAATATATTGATTTCAATTACAACACAGAATACAAAGTGTACTGTGCTCACTTTAGATTTATTTTTTATTACAAATATTTGCACTGTAAAAAACAAAAGAAATACTATTTTACGATTTACCTAATACGAGTACTGTAGTGCAATCTCTTTATCATGAAAGTTGAACTTACAAATGTATAACTGTACAAAAAAATAACTGCATTCAAAAATAAAACAATGTGAAACTTTAGAGCCTAGAAGTCCACTCAGTCCTACTTCAGCCAATTGCTCAAACAAGTTTAGTTACAATTTGCAGGAGATAATGCTGCCCACTTCTTGTTTACAATGTCACCTGAAAGTGAAAATGGGTGTTCGCATGGCGCTGTTGTAGCCAGCGTCGCAAGATATTTATGTGCCAGATGAGCTAAACATTCATGTGTCCCTTCATGCTTTAACCACCACTCCAGAGGACGTGTCCATGCTGATGATGGGTTCTGCTCGATAACGATCCAAAGCAGAGCGAACTGACACATGTTCATTTTCATTATCTGAGTCAGATGCCACCAAAAGAAGGTTGATTTTCTTTTTTGGTGGTTCGGGTTCTGTAGTTTTCGCATCCGAGTGTTGCTCTTTTAAGACTTCTGAAAGCATGCTCCACACCTTATCCCTCTCAAATTTTGGTCGGTACTTCAGATTCTTAAACCTTGGGTCGAGTGCTGTAGCTATTTTTAGAAATCTCACATTGGTACCTTCTTTGCGTTTTGTCATATCTGCAGTGAAAGTGTTCTTAAAATGAAAAATGTGCTGGCTGATCATCCGAGACGGCTATAACATGAAATATATGGCAGAATGTGGGTAAGACAGCAGGAAACATTCAATTCTCCCCGAATGAGTTTAGTCATAAATTTAATGAATGCATTTTTTTTTTTTTTAAAACGAGCGTAGTCAGGATGGAAGCATGTCCTCTGGAATGGTGGCAGAAGCATGAAGGGGCATACGAATGTTTAGCATATCTGGCACATAAATTCCTTGCAACGCCAGCTACAAAAGTGTCACGCAAACACCTGTTCTCACTTTCAGGTGACACTGTAAATAAGAAGCAGGCAGCAGTGTCTCCCTTAGATGTAAACAAACTTGTTTGTCTTAGTGATTGGCTGAACAAGAAGTAGGACTGAGTAGACTTGTAGTCTCTAAAGTTTTACATTGTTTTGATTTTGAGTGCAGTTACATAACAAAAAAAAAATCTACATTTATAAGTTACACTTTCACGATAAAGAGATTGCAGTACAGTACTTAATGAGGTGAACTGAAAAATACTATTTCTTTTGTTTATCATTTTTATAGTGCAAATATTTGTAATAAAAAATAATAATATAAAGTGAGCACTCTATACTTTGTATTCTGTGTTATAGTAGAAATCAGTACATCTGAAAATGTAGAAAAACATCCAAAAATATTTAATAAAGTCAAATTGGTATTCTATTGTTTAAAAGTGCGATTAGTTACGATTAATATTTTTAATCATGATTAATTTGAGTTAATCACATGAGTTAAGTGTGATTAATCAACAGCCCTAATAAGAACATAAGAACATAATACAATACAAACAACAAATAATTTGATCTTCCTTGTAGCCTTCAATCCAAGAATCTTAGGGTGCTTTCCAAATTTTAACTAATTACACTCCAAAATATTCCTGAAAGGCAGGTAAGAGATAGAGAGCAAACACCTCACTTGGGGTACACAGAAGCTGTTTATGATCAACAAAGGCCTAAATTTTCAACATTTCTAGGGATTTTGAATACCTCAGTTACTGAGTGCTCTATTTGCAACACCTTAATAGGGCCTGATTTTCAGAAACTGCTCAGCATCTTTCCCTCAAATCAGTTTCTTTTATGATGTCACAAGTTGGGCATTCAAAACTGAGACACCTAAAATCACTGGTGATTTGTGTAGGCCAAGGACTTCATCTGTCTAGGCTCTTGTGCCCATGTGAGTGGTATCTGAGCAAATAATACTACACCATAATTCAAAAAACAGTTTGAGAGAGAGTTGGCAATTTTCCAAAGAGACATTATTAAGGACACAAGAGCAAATTATCCCACTGCATAGGAAGGATAGGAAATATGTAAGACATCACTCTGGCTTAACCAGGAGATCATCAATGATCTAAAACACAAAAAAGAGTCCTGCAAAAGTAGAAACTACATCAAATTACAAAGGATGTCTGTAAACAAACAACACAAGCATGTAAGGACAAAATTAGAAAGGTCACAGCACAAAACAAAATTAAACTAGCTAAACATATAAAGGGTAACCAAAAAACATTCTGCAAATACTTTAGAAGCAAGAGGAAGACCAAGGATGGGGTAGGCCTGTTAATGTCGGGGGAAAGACAATAACAGAATGTGTGAAAGTGGCAGAAATGTTAAATGACTTTTTTTGTTTCAGTTTTCACACACACACAAAAAGTAGCAATTGGGTGTCTAATGTGAACACCAGTGAAAATGAGGTAGGATCTGAGGTTAACATAGAGGAAGAACAAGTTAAAAATTAATTAGACAAGTTAGATTTCTTCAAGTCACTGGGGACTGATGAAATATATCCTAAAATACTCAAGGAGCTAACTGAGGAGATATCTGAGCCATTAGTGATTATCTTCAAAAACTCATGGAAGATGGGAGAGATTCCAGAGGGCAAATATAGTGCCAATCTATAAAAAGAGGAATAAGGATAACCTGGGGAATTACACACCAGGCAGCTTACTTATAATGGAGCAAATAATCAAGCAACCAATTGATAATAAGTTGATCAGTAACAGTCAACATGGATTTGTCAAGAACAAATCATGTCAAACCAACCTAAAAACTTTCCTTTGACAGTGTAACGAGCCTTGTGGATAGGGGGAAAGCAGTTCATGTGGTACATCTTGACTTTAGTAAGGCTTTTGATACTTGAATGGCTTTTGATACTTGCTTATGAGAAGATCTTGAATGACCTTCTCATAAGCAAACTAGGGAAATACAACCTAGATGGAGATACTATAAGGTGGGTGCAAAACTGGTTGAAAGAGAGTAGTTATCAGTAGTTCACAGTCAAGCTGGAAGAGCATATCATGTGGGGTCCTGCAAGGATCAGTGCTGGGTCCAGTTCTGTTCAATATCTTTGTAAATTATATAGATAATGGCATAGAAAGCACACTTATAAAGTTTGCGGACGATACTAAGCTGGGAGGGGAAGCAAGTGCTTTGGAGGATAGCATTAAAATTCAAAATGATTGGGACAAACTGGAGAAATCGTCTGAAGTAAATAGGATGAAATTCAATAAGGACAAATGCAAAGTACTCCACGCAGGAACAAATCAATCAATTGCACACATACAGAATGGGAAATGACTGCCTAGGAAGGAATACTGCAGAAAGGGATCTGGGGGTCATAGTGGATCACAAGCTAAATATGAGTCAACAGTGTAACACTCTTGCGCAAAAAAAAATAGCAAACATCATTTTGGGTTGTTGTGAGGGGTGCTCCACTCATTGCTACTCTGGCACACCCTCCTGGCAATTCTGGGGATTAGCTCAGGAGGTCAATGCCCCTTCCCACAGTTGCATGCCCTCACTCCAGCTCCCTGTCTGGTCTGCAGCCCCTCTCTCCCTCCAGGAAGCAGGGTCTTCTCTTCATGACTCAGCCCTCCATCCAGATCACTCAGCATTTCTTCCTTCTGGGGTATATCCAAGTCTTTCCTTCAGCAGTCCTGGGCAGTTTTCCAATTCACTGCCTCAAGTGCCACTCCTTCAGTGGCTGGTAGAAGAACCAGGCCCACCCTCTACTCTGGGTTCCAGTTCAGAGACCCTTAGCTCAGTAGTTCGGGCTTTACTCCCCCAGTCCTCACTGCTCCTTCCCTGGACTGCTTCCTACAATTTCTGGTTCCTCCCCTTTCTCTGGGTGTACCACCTCCAAATCCTCCTTCCAGGGAGGGGCTACTGCCCCAGTCTGTTGCCAGCTTCCTGACTTGATAGTCCCCGCCTCTTCCTTCCCAGCTGAGCCTGTTTGCAATCAATCCCTGCTCCCTGGCTCTTCCTCCAGGTGCAGTCTGTGGAGTTAAGAGGCCTACCTGGCCACCTTAACCACTTCCAATCCTTGGGGGGAAGGGGGTGACACCCCATCACAGATGAATTAGATGGAGTTTTGCAAGCAAGACATGTGAAGTAATTCTTCCATTCTACTCCGCGCTGATTAGGCATCAGCTGGAGTATTGTGTCCAGTTCTGGGCACCATATTTCAGGAAACGTGGACAAATTGGAGAAAATCCAGAGGAGAGCAACAAAGATGGTTAAAGGTCTAGAAAACACGACCTATGAGGAAAGATTGAAAAAACTGAGTTTCTTTAGTCTGGAGAAGAGAAGGGGGGACATGGTAACAATTTTCAAGTACATCAAAGGTTGTCACAAGGAGGAGGGAGAAAAATTGTTCTCATTAATCTCTGTGAATAGGATAAGAAGCAATGGGCTTAAATTGGAGCAAGGGAGGTTTAGGTTGGACATTAGGAAAAACTTCCTAACTGTCAAGTAGTTAAGCACTGGAACAAATTGCCAAGGGAGGTTGTGGAATCTCCATCATTGGAGGTTTTTAAGAACAGGCTAGACAAACGTTCAGGAATGGTCTAGTTATTATGTTATCCTGCCTTGACTGCAGGGGATTGGACTAGATGACCTCTCGAAGTCCCTTACAGTCCTACACTTCTATGAAAAACAGGATGTGAATAAAAATACCATATCCAACTGAAACTGCAGAGGGAATTCAGATAGGCAGAATGTAATTACCCAAGCTGGAATTTGGCCAAAACACCTTAGCTAATACAGCTACACACAAACACCACAGGATCTTTAATTACTCCAAGTGTTCAAGACCTAAGTTTTATGTTTCATCCATAGACTGAAGTGCTTTGAGAAACCAAGCAGAATACCTAATGCATAGCACAAACTGAGAAATATCAAGGACTTGGAGAGTCCTGGGAGAAAGGGATAGTCAATGTCCCCTAGGACTGCATTAGGAAGGCAATAATGAAGGCAGAGTTTTACTTTATTCTAAAAATTATTTGCAACAAGTCAGATCTCTTGGAGAGATGTTTAGATTACCATCCCATATTTCTTCAAAACACTACAAAGATTTTCCCATCTGTCAAAGCAAACATGACAATGCCAGCTGTTGATTTTATGTTGCTCTACCCATGAATACAAGACTGGCCTTCATAGTCATGCCACTATTTGGAGAAGCTTGCACTACCCCCAGAATATTTTTAGATAATTTTGGTTGACATGAGCAGAAAGAGTGGACTTTAGAGGGTTGCTTGGTATTTTCTATCTTTGTTTTACTATTAATATTTTTTTAAGTCTACCCAAAAATGTTGTAGGACTTTGTAGAGTTCAGAGTGCTTTGTTTTGTATAACAGTATGATTGTTATTTCATTTGTTCACCTCTATTAAAAAAGATGCTGAGGCTTTGGTTTTGATAAATTGGGAAAATGAATTAAACAGTTTGATGTCAAATGTCCTGTAGAAAAGAGCTCTATCAAGAAGATTATGAAAGGCAGAACAGTTTTTCCTCCATGCTTACAAAACCTTCCATGAGCTGGCTATTTCTTGTAAGAAGAGGACTGTTGTATCATTATCTATTCATGCAGACCCTGTCACCACAGTATCTGAGCACCTCACAAGCATTAGTGAACATACCCTCAGAACAGATGGGGAACTCAGGGAAAGAAAGACTTGGGTAGATTCACACAGAAAGTCTGCACCAGAGCCGAGCATTGAACCCAGATCTCCTGAGACCCCATCCAGCTCCTTAATAATGAAACCACCCTTCCTGTAGATATTGGAACAAAGCAAGTGGCAAGATTAGGCACCAACGCTTGCTGGAGCCATGCTAGATTTGTGAGAGGGAACTATTTCCCCACTCTGATATGGGGCGGATTACATAGGGGCTAGGGTAAAAACAGCTGACCTGTGATATATTAATTTGCCTAATATTTTCCTTGAAAATGTGTCATTTTTTGTTATTTTGCTCAGTATATTTTGGATTTAGCACAACAACACATTGTTATTTGAATGACAAGTCTCCCCTGAGGGACTCAGCTAGTTTTCTCCAGAAAACTAGCTATCTGATTTCACTATCTTACCCACAGATCTATTCCCTATGTGTATTCTGAGTCATACCTGCAGAATGTAGTAACAAAAATTAGGTTTACCGATTTTTTTTAATTGTTAGTCTTCAAATCCAACACACCTAAACAAGAGAGTAAACTGGAATTTAATCTGGTTCACAGAACATCAACAGGGCTGTTAACTGAATTCCAGTCATTTACACCTGTGCAACCCCACTAACAGCATCCTCTCTATCACTGCACATCACCAGAGAAGAATATGAATGAACAGAACTACAGTATAGGACAAAATTATAGTCCTTCCTTGGCACTTTGACTCTCTCTCCCATTTCCTTTGAAGGGAGAATTAACACTGTAGCTGAAATAAGCATCCTTCTTGCACAAAATATGGAATCCCTTTTAACTGACTATGCTAAATCCAGATTTTTCCATAGCATTATTCTGAGTTAAAAACAAAAAGGGTCTTCAAAGCCCAATAATTCCTGAAAAAGAAGATTTGTTGTTTGTTAGTTGATATTTATTATTATTATTTTATTATTATTCAGAAAAATCCCCATCAAAATAAGAAATTGCCAGTTTCGAGATTGCAATGGGTCACCATTAGTAATAAATCACTGTGTGGCTAACAAAGGACGCCATTTTATATACCATTTATATACTAGTCTTGCTGTGGGGTCTCCCTGCAGTTAACTGGCGTTCCTAATACAGCTCCTTTTTAATTTAAAAAAAGTAATGGGACAGATTCTGATCACAGTTACACCACTAAAATCAAAGGAATCACTCTAGGTTTACACCAATAAAGAGGAGACCATAATCTGTTCCAACAACAGCATAATTGCCGTAGATTTCTCTTAAGGCATGATGTTCAGACACCAAAGAAGTTATGGGGGCTCTGTAGCTATATAAGCTGTCACCAATAGCATGTTTAAATGCCCACAGAGACCATCACAGAGCAGGCAAAAAACCTATACCAACTGAATTAATGCAGTAATTCCAATACCCTCCTTGGCTTTTGGACACATATTAGAAGCTTAAAGTTGCTGTGACGGTTTTTCCTACAATAAGCTTAACATCTGCAAGTCATGTTCAAATTCGTATTCATTGCCAATGCCAAGAATTTGAAAGAACATTACCCAGCATACACATACGGAGCCAATTCATCTAAACTCAGCATGAAAATGTGCTGTTACTATTCAAACCAGAGGGCACAAGAGGCAATGACTGGCCTCTGTAGCCAGAGTTGATCAATTACCAGATACTGTACATTCTGCTTTAAAAAAAAGAGATGATAAACTCAAATAAAAAGAAACTTTCCTCTAGGACTAGCAACTAAGTTGACTAGCAACAGTATATTTCTGCCTTTTGATTAGCAGCATATCACTGAAAAAACAGACAATGGAGTACAATGCTGTTAGACCAGTTAATGGATCAGATCAGAAAACTACTTATGCATAGTTAGTAACACTCAAGTCAATGCAGCTATTCATGTGCTTAAAGTTAAGCATGTGCTTAAGCAGCTTGCTGAATTGGGGCATAAGTGAAATCAGGATCATTCCTGGTGGATGCTGAACTCTGGTCAGACTCTCCAGATTCACTTGCTGGAAGTGTTTAAATATGAGCAAAGATAAACTGAATATGGAGAGCAGAAATAAACTAAAAATTTTTATGCATTATTTACATAATACCTACTTTGTATACTGAGGTCTAGAGACATAAGGTAACAAGGCCCTTGACCCAAGGAGATGCCATGGCATAGCTAATAGCACTGCTGCTCTGAAAACCAGTGAAGTGTTGCTCTACATGGCATCAAAGGGGGAGTATCCCCCACAGGAACGTTAGAATAATTTTAAAAGAAAGCATTGAAAAATATTCCACAATTAAAACAAAAGATTCATTCAACCACTTTTGCTAAAAGGCTAATTACCTAGAACACAATTTGCTGCTTTGTAAGTTTTCCTTGATAAAATTTGCTTGACAGAACTCTTCCCAGCTTTGCCACTGACTCACTTACCAGGGGCAAATCACTTAACCTCTTTCTTTCAGATTACCTTTCTGAAAAATGCTTCAGTAATTCCTACCTGCCTCATGGAAGTGTTATGACGTTCAGCTGATATTTGTAAAACATTTTCATGTCTCTGTCTGCAGATTACTCTATACCCTAGTGCGGGGGTATCATTATTATATATTTTACAGAAGACTTTGGACAAATTTCTGTCCTTGTCCTTTCATTAGCTATTTGCAATATAAATATAAACATAAGTTGGGCTGTAATGTTAACTTTTCCCTTTAGTCCTCTACTCCCTGTAATAATTCTTCCAGCCTTGAGTTCCTTTTGTTTCTTGCTCTCTGGCTCATTGGAACCCCATATTTTATAAAGGAAGGCAGGGTGGATTAACTCTCCAGAGTCACCACTGAGGAAGCACAAAATACTGAAACCCATCCAGCCTAATACCAATTTCATTTACCTTTGCTTGTGTATTTTATAGACTGCATGATTTTGTTAAACATTAGACTATATACAAGTGCACTTTATCTTAAAAATAAATCCATTCAGAGTAGGACACGCATTTGGATACACCGTGTTTATAGATTTTTGCTGAATGTTAACATAATCACCCCCTACAAGCAATTACTCCAATGGCCACTAACTACAGGTTAGTACAGACAGTTTATACAAGCAAATTAATTTTGTTTTTCAAACCATTATCAAAAAAAGGCTTTTTTAAAAAGGAGCAGAAAAGAGGTCAGGTGTAATGTAACCTAACCACTCAGGAGGAAAATTCCCATGTGAAGTGCAGTGTTAAATCAATGAAGCTTAGCAAATTCTGAAGCAAAATGTTTACAGTTATTTTCTAAAAAGTAATTGAAACACAGTTTTGCTGTACACTCTTCCCCTGCCTCCATTCTTCTCTTTGTTCCTCCTAAAGAGATCTAAGGAAGATGATTTTGTATAAACATGGGATTAGTTTCCCCTCTCATTTTTCACTCCTCCTTTGCTCCATTTTGACAGCACAACCTATTACTAAAAGAGTAACACAAGCAGAGTTTTGTTTGCTTCATTTTAGGCATGGGCTGGAGACAACTTCTTACCTGTAACTGTCCTAGCTGAAAGGGACACTTAACAAGTGTGATTATATCCAGCATTATGCAGGCCCACAAAAAGTAGGGAGAGGTTGCAAGGAGACTCATACATCCCTTCAACACTGTCACATGGCAATCCTCCTTCCCTGAGCACAAGGGCTGCTCCGGATTAGCAATGCTGCTTTTGCTAGTCTGCCCAATGAACAGTCAGGAGGGAAAGGGTCACAAACCTGCTATCTTTCCATCTGAGCTGGACCCATGCATAGGGACTGCCATAATTCATCAAGACTGGAGCAACAACAGTGTTCCCCCAGAGCTCCTGGAAGCATTGTGTCTTCTCAAGAACAAAGGCCACCTGGTGTACTCCCAGAATTCTGTAGCTCCACAGTGACCCTATCACTGGCTGTAGTTTAATGCTACTACTAAGCCTTCAGAATTTTAGAAGCCTAATTTACTTTTCATGCATTATGTTTATTCTTCAATTAACTCTCCTCACTCAGCTTGGACTGTGAAATAATAGTGGTCAGTTTCACTTTTCTGGGCCAGATGTTGCTCTAACAGTGGTGCAAATCTGGAGTAACATATTACTCCAGATTTACACCAACGTGAGACTAGAATCCAGCCACTCCATTCATAAACAATTCCACTTTCTGGCTCTCATACATTAACCCAGATGCCGTTGAGTTTCCAGTATCACTGGGGTATATTTAACTTGAAAAAATATTCATTAAAATTAAAAAATCATTAAAACATTTCCATTTACCCTAGGTTTTTTTTTATAATTCTCCTTTCTTTTAAGCTTTATTTATTTATCAAAACCTACATTTGGAGCCTATATGGCTTGGCACCCAGTAAAGACCCAAGCAAACAATCCAGCTGAAGTTGCCAGAACTGTTCACATGAGTAAGGTGAGCAAGATTTGAAGAAAGACTGAAGGTGAGGAAGCTGAAGAGTAGAAACAGAATTCCCCAAGGCCTAGTGTCACCATGTCAGTGTCAATGTGTGTGCGGCTTGATTTTATTTTACACAGAGAGGTGAACTTTAGCTACATTTAAAAGCCAAAGCTAGCTACATTTGATATCTGAAGCCAGATGGTTTCAGAAAGAGACACTGTAATCCATATGAAAATGGAGACCATAATACTAACAGTCAGGATAACATAACAGAACCTTCAATAAGGGAAACAGGAAAGAGAGCAAAGCTGGTCAGAATCAGTTGCTCCGCTCCATCTACTTGATTTGCATTTGCTGTTTACTGATCACAGTTTCCTTTACAATGTGTTCACTTACTGTAATGCAACTTTTTTTCTACATCCACCATTCTTAGCTGTTATGCCCAAGTTAACTGACTGTTTGCAGCAAGTACCATTTTGTCTAACCATCACTAATGTTCAGACAACAAAAGACAGGGAAGAAATTAACTCCTGACAGCAAACCTATGCCTTTACCTTTATTGTTTACCTTCTTCCGCCTGCCCTTTAATTTTTTTTTCTTTGCTCATTTGGTACCAGGCTTTTCACAACATCCTCCCCTTTAACCAGGCCCTGTCACAGTCACCTGTTTTTTCTGTCCCACTCTCACAAGACAATTATGAGAACTCTGCTCCTAATAGTTTAATCAGCACTGGAAGGGGAACTCACGTTCAACAGAACAGAGCTGTTCGCATCCACAGTCACATGTTAAATCTCCTCATTCTATTTTGAACCTAAATGAACCGAGCCAAAATGATATTTTACTATTACCTTGTAGTGGAGGCTCCAGGTAGCTCATTCCACATACCAGGTGCAAGTCTACAGCTAAGTGAGCTTTCACCCCACAAGGAAGTTCCAAAACTTTCATTCAACACTTCATTCTGTGCCATCTTTCTCAACATACATACATACCTCTGCCCATTTAACCCTATCTTCCTCCCTCACATAAATATTTACGGGGCGTCCAAAGTTTGAGAAAAGACACGTCCCATCCCAAAGTGCAGACAGAGACAAGATAAATGAAGAAGAAAACATTAGAAAACAGAAAGAGGAAAATGAGGACAAAGGTCAAAGTTAGAGGCTCATGAGTTTCCTTGGTTGTTCTGGAATGTGTCTTTGTGGTAAGTTGTTTTTGGTAAAGCTTTTATAATGTAAGGATTAAGCTTAAATTTTTAATCATAGTAGAAGACTAGCAAAGGACATGAGTGGCTCTCCCTTCTTAAAGCAAAGAGGAGGAGAAGCCTCCTTCAAAATTCCAGAACCAGCCACTATGGAGTTCAAAAGAATCTATTATGTCATCATCCCAGAGTCTTAGAGTTTTGCCTCCATGACATCCCCTCATGGATATTGTGAAGTCAATTTAAGCTTAATATGGACCAAACTGAGCTCCTTTTATTCCTCCACCCCCTCCCTTACCCTCCACACTCTCCATCACCAGTGACAACACCATCCTCCCAGTCACTTAATCCCGTCTTGAATCTGCACCAACTGCTCTGACCATCCCAACATCCGTGTTATCTCCAGCAGGTCCATTCTGCTGCTAAAATTATCTTACTGGCCCATCATTCTGACCATCTGCACTGGCTCTTCCTCATATACAGGCTCCTTGTCTTCAGCATTAAGATCCTTCACAATCTAGCTTCTCCCTGCTCCTCTCATTTTATATCTTAGGTCACCCCGCCCCTCTCCACTCCACGAATGCTGTCACTGGCCATTTGCCCATTTCTGCCACAAATTCCATTGTGCTTTCTTCTCTGCCACTCCTTATATGTGGCAAACCATCCTAGGTCTAACCTATAAAACTGCAATCTTGTCATTCAAGATCTGCTTTAACCTCAATGCTTAGGGTTAATTTGCAACCAACTGTAGCTAGGCAGGAGCCTTTAGGAACATCTGAGATCTCGTTTCATATATTTTTTTAATCTGTTTCGTCTAATTTTGCAGATATTGGTAGCTAATTTATGTAGCCCTGTGTTGTATCAATATTACCCTTCCCTTCTATTTATCTTCTAAATCCATTTGATGTGTCTTGTCTTATTTCAGATAGTTGGAGCATAAACTGTCCTCTGCTTGTTTGGACAAGGCCTAGAACAATGGGGCCTGATCTCAATGAAGACCTCTGGAGGCTACTGTAATAAGTAATAATAAAATTGTATTCAATTTCATTTTGTCTCAGTGTCCGGAGGCCTCTCCTCCATGATAATGCCTTGAGCAAACTAGTGAGCCAAAACCACAAAATAGATTATTATTTATTTTTAACTAACAGGCAATCACAGTTTTCTCTATGATCCTAAATCTCAAGTCTTCAGCTAATTCTGAACCACTCAGTCCACATCGGTGTTCAAGTTCTGGATCCCTCAGATTCTTTCACTTTAGGATTTTTGTTCCAAGTGTCTCTTTGGGATGGTTGTTTTCCCACTTCAGCCTTCCCTTCCTTGTGTCATAAGCAAAGGGGGGTATTCCCCATTGCCCTCTCTGATCATATTTAGGGTTTGACTACATTTTACTTGATAGCACGTGACCAGGTCCCAGGAGAGTGAGCAGGAGACAGACAACACTGGCACTCAGAACAAGCACCTGCAGCAGATACAGCTGTCACAGGGAAGGTTCATGCCAGAGTTAGCTACCCCACAGATCCAGAACTGAACGGAGGAGCCACCTGCTCTGGGGACTCCAGAACCCATGTGCCCCCACCCCTCCACTAAGCTATGTAAGTTTGGGGAATAGAGCAACTGACAGGAAAAGCCCTCCCGAAAATAAGCCAGCAAGAGCAGAGACAACCAGCTGCAGTGGAGAACTTTGGACGTTAAATGATGTCATTGGTGTCTGATTTTTACAGTTTTTACTCTGGACATTCTCTCTCCTCCACTGATTGGCTGTTTGCTCCAACTCCCTCTGTGGTTCCCTGAGTACACACAATGAACTGGCACCGAAGGAGTTAAGATGTGGGACCCCTTGAAATTGGGGGGTGGAGGGGAAGCAAGAGTGATAAAGTACACCTTAATTTATTTTTCTCCTATAGCCGCTTAGCAGATATTGACAACTCTCTCAGGAGGAAGCTTACAGCAGCTGAATTAATTTATACTGCTGAGCCATAATGCTTTTAATTTATTTTGTAATTTGCTTCACATCCCCATATGCCCTAAACTGCCTCTGTCTGCTTAATATGAAGGTTAGCCAAGGCTCCACCAGATAAATCCACCTTAAGGCTATCGGAAACCTTTTGTGAAGCTAGAGTATTCCCCTTCCAAAGAGGCCTTTCTTCTGTTCATGAAAAGACTATTAATAACACAATTATTCCTGTTGAAAGAAAAGGCCACAATTAACAGACTGGAGAGCAAAATATCTATCCTACAGGAAAACAGACTTTCTGCTCCTGGAGGCAAGATTTTAAATCCTGAGCATTGTTTAGGATGAAGAAGCCAGGTTTCATTTGTGGAGAATAACAACAGTAAAGAGTACCCAAAAGAAGTTGCAGTTTCCATGAATAGCTCAGCTCGCTAAGTGCAGAAGAAAAGGGAGGCTACAGTTCCCATATCTTGCCAGTCAAGACTGTTGACGTCAGTTGCAATTACCATTCACACCATGACCTGAGCCAGATGATCTGCAAATACATCATGTGTGTGTGTTCGTACTGAAGCCCAGCATTTTAAGTATGAAAATTAGGACACAACTACATCGGTAGATGTATTTTAACATTTGCAATCTTATACTAGTTGATGGCTGAACAAAATATTAACAAGATTATCTAAAAAGCCTGAGAGAAAGACAGCACAAAAAGGGGGCTGGGGAAAATGAACACCAGGAGACAGGAAACTTGAGGCACAGGAACATTTTGCAGAGCAGAAGAATTAGACTAGTGGTTACCAATCTTTTTTCAAACAACTGTACCATTTAGCTAAGATGCCCTCTGTATAGTCAGTCTCCACCACCTCTGAGTCATGAGTGCTGTAAACAGTGTAGCTAAGGTTGCTCCAAACCCCACCATTTACAAGACTTGGGCTTGGAGAAACTGAGTTCCATTATGAGTTAAAGCAAAGCTAATCAAATGGGAAGCAGGCACTAAACAGATATAGAGGCCGATGGATAGGGTAAAAGAGTGGGAGCCTGGAGCATCAGTGATAAAAAGTACCAATGCTGACATCCCCATCAGCGGTTAGTTCCTATCCTCTTAATATTTCATTGGCATGACAAGTCGTACAAAGCTTCAGGTGTTTGTCTGAGGTAGGTCCAATCTGCCTAGGGTTTTATCTTACGTCCATTTGCCATAATTGTCTATTCCCAATTGACGGACAGGATGCTACCTAGCAGGATGACATCTCTATTGCCTCTTTTCATACTTCCAGGGTTAACCGTAGCATTCCCCTCATTGCTTTTAGATGAAGAGTCTAAGGTCTTGTCTACAGTAGGAAGGGTTTGACAGCACAGCTGTACTGGCAAACCCTCCTAGTGGAGAAGCCTATTCCAGCCAGTGCTGGGTGACAGTCGCCCCCCCCCCCCCCACACACACACACCACCCAAGTGCCCACCAGACCATGATTTGGGATGCTTGCAGAGTCCTTCCGCTGTTTGTGACTCACAAGGGATTTTCCAAAAACAAACAGGTTCTTTTCCCTCTTCCTACATTGGGAGAGGGAGAATCAGACTAAAAGAAAAAGGCAAAGGTGGTCAGTCTCTTTAGGCAGTCTCTTAGTCACCCTTTTGGGGTTCGGCTTATCTGCAGGTTCTAGTGTCTAGTGATCAGGGTTAGGATCTGCCTCCAGCCCCTCCTTTTGGTCTTTGTACCTGGTCCATACACAGTCTCACCGGTGGCAGGGTCTGCAATTGTCTTCCTCTTCGCTGATCTGTTCCTGTAGCCAGCAGTTCCCAAAGTCTTTTTCCTAGTTTCCTCACCTTCCTTTGGCAGGCTGTCCCTTTTTAAGCTTCCTCCCTCCAGGAAGAGCAAGCCTTACAAGTGTGTCCGGTTAGCGCCTGCTGAGACCCTAGAAGGTTGTTGGCCTCCTCTCTTCTAGAGAGAGGGGGGACACCCTCACTCCGCCAAAGAGTGCTTTTCCGTTATAGCTTATGCCAGTTCCCTGAGTGAAATAAGCTATACTGGCAAACTGCACCTACACTTGGGCTTTTGCCAGCACAGCTAGACTGGGGGTGGGGAAAAAAAAATCACATCTCTGACCACACTCCTAACCGGTGTAGCTATGCTGGCACCATTTTTAAGTGTGGACCAGGCCTTATTTCTAATCGTTGAAGGAGGTGCTAACACTCCTCCTTATTTACGGCACTAGAGAAGAAAATGCCTCTCCATTTTGAGCTCTCCTCTGTCACATAAGTTACACAGTCCTCTCAAACTTTACACTGTGCTGTAGGTACGCCAGTTTCTACCTCTAATATATGCTTGTGCTGCCAGGCACTGAAAGAGTTAACACAGCGAGCCCCGCTCTACTTGGAAATAATGTGGACAACGCTGTAGGACTTCTGGGCGACCGGGGGGAGAGAGAATCACACCTCTCTGAACCACAACATGACGTGGTGTCACACGATGCCTACGGACTCTGAACTTGATTAGGTCGTCATTTAATCCCTGAACCACAACTCACCGCTCAGAAGAATAAAACACGTAACCCAAACTTAAAACTTTCACACGCGCCTTTAAGTGTACGTCTACATTACAGCAAGGAGCGAGCTTCCCAGCTTGGGTAGACAGACACGCACTAGCTTTACTCAAGCTAGCATGCTAAAAACAGCAGCATAGCCAGGCGTAGCACGGCAGCAGCTGGGGCTAGCCACCTGAGTACACGCTCAGGCGGGTAGCCCGAGCACCACGTGCTATTTTTAGCATGCTAGCTCTAAGAGAGCTAGCGCGCGTCTGTCCACCCAAATTGGGAAGCACGCTTCCAGCTGCACGGTAGATGTACCTTATAAGTCACAGCTACCAACAAGCATGACCCAAAGGATATAGCAGAAAAAGGATATCTGCAGTGACTTATGTTGGACTGTCAGTGAGTGCATGAAATAAGGATGCTGTGGCATTTTGGCAAGCACCTTTAAGAAAAATAGTGCAGTATTTGATCCAACACAATACAGCTTTGAAGAGTAAAACTATAATGTCACTATTACTGTACCTTTATTAAAGTTTGATGTAACATGTGTATATATATTATACACACACACACGGTTAAATAAATTAGATAGGTGGTTAACAAAGAAAATCCTCTTTTATCCAGTCATTATTCCTTTGCCATCAAACACAGATCCAACAAAGGGCATCGCCTGGGTTACTTTATCACAAGAAACTGAGACACAAACTGATGGTCAGGAGAAGTTTGGTCTAGTTCTCGGAGCATGTGTTCTGGAAGGATACCAACTTAGGTAGTTTAAAGTGCTTTGCAGACAAAAAGAGCTATGGAAAGTTTTATTATTTTCCTACTGCACAGAGCCAGAGTATTGGCAGTACTGCTAGTAATGCCCCTGGTTTGGACTAATCAAAAAATTATGCTTTGGTGGCACTATTTCTGTATTCACAAGACAACAGCTGTCATTAAAATCTGTTTATGTTTACAGTGCCGTGTTGTTTTAGACTAGTACATATTCTCCAAAGTGACAGCTTACATACTCAGCCTTCAGGGAGAAAGTCTGCTAAGTATTGTTAGTATTACCCTGATGGCCAGGCTCAGGAAGAGTACATAGGATTAAGTATTAAGTATAAGAATCTGCTATTACTTACTATGTGGCTATGAGATTTCTTCAGAATGGTTCAAGAGACCCATGCTGAACTCACAGATCAAAATGTTACATGAAACATGGGAGCCAAACCCAGGATTCTTCTATGTCCATTTCTGGCTCCACTCTGGAGTGTCCCATCTATTCATGATAGTACTTAAAACCCTTTAATAGGCTCTGCAGGTCAGATGAAGACAAATGATAAAAAGCAGAGGGCAATGGTCTATGTGCAAATGGATAAATGCTCTTGTACTCACAATTACTGTAATAGTGCACACAGTCATATAGATGTGCAGGTAAATGTTAGGTAGGTGTCTAACCACTTATGTAAGAACAGCATTGCCTGGATTCAAGGTAGCTGCATCTGAAAACGTGGTCATTTATTTTAGTTATGTTTTAGGACATGAAGTAAAAAAGATCATCACATCCCACTGAAATGACAAGAGAGATTTAGATTGGATTATCACCCAAATTGGAATTTGGGCAGGACACATGTGGCAAACCACCACTGGGTTATTTTCCTGAAATATGCCCACACAATTTTTGTCGTTTTTATTTGATGGTTTACATATCTGTCTAAAAAGCCAATGCATCACCCATTGAAGCCAACAGGAATCTTTTGAGTTACTTTAATAGGCATCAAACTGGTCCCCTAATTGCTGAGTAGTGTTGCTGTTCTCTTAAACAGATATCACATTTACACCTCAGAGGTGGATGCGGCGGCTTCAGTATTGAGCAAAGGCCCAGCCCCTTCAGCAAACAGAGAGGAAAAAAGGCACACAACGTAGAAAAGATGTGACAAAGCCATTTTGCTCTAGAACAGTAAACAGTGCCCAAAGACTTAAGTGCTAGGAGTTGGAACGTGTGGAGAATTGCTTTGCGTTGGCCACAAGGTGGAATTAGTTATGCAGTCATGTGCACATCACCAATAAATTGTAGGCTGTCCAGCACATCAGAGTCTGTGCTTTCCCCATCTCTAGCAACGCCTTCCCTTTATCTTCCAGACACAAGCCTTCCAGCCCCTCTCCAATGGCTTCTGGGTGTGTGCTCTACTCTGATGTTTCACCCTGTGCACTGTGTGAAGGATCTGACACGTGCTTTTTGCCCCTGCTTACACATGCAACCCAAGTTCTTACTGCTTATCTGAGTTTTCTGCATGTGCACTGACCTTTTCTGAATTTTGCCTCTTCTTATTAAAAGTCTGAAATATTTTAGTTTCTCATACGATGATAACGACAGAAAAGAATTCCCCACATCCCTGAATATTCCACCACTCATACTAGTGTGTGTAATTTACTCAATTTCACTATCACTAACTTCAGCTTAATTTATGAACGTAGAAATCAAGAAACTGCCGTTGCTAACCTCTTGTAAGAGAATATGATACTCTCCTCTTTCATGTTCTGCCCCCATGTACTGGCAAGATTTTTCAGTGCCTTTGATTTCCCAACTGCCAAGCTGATTGCAACCAATAGCATCTAGGTCAGAGCTTAGCTCTCCTCATCTACATCTTATACAAAAGAGTCTTCTTCAGAGTGAAGAAGGGCAAAATCTGGTACAAGAGACAGAAAGTAGTCTGACAGCCCCGAAGGAGAAGAACTGAAATTTCACTTAAAGGGGTTTGAAATCTCATTTTTGGTCATTCCAAGATACTTCTCTATAGTGATGCTAATTGTGTTTTCAAAAATGAGAATGTCTTTGGGATGAAAATTTTCTTAGGAGGTTTGTGCTCTTTTGTTTTAAATTCCTTGTGAAATCCTTAGGGTTGACAATGCTGCTACTTAATAAATTCAGCCTTCCATGCATTAGGGTCAGTAATCCAGTCCTGCGCCGAGCCAGATCTCCAAGCTGGCTGTGAGCTTCCATGACAACAACGAACTGGAGATAAACACTAATGAAACCCATGCAGCCCCCACAAGCAGCACCTCACAAAAAATATCCTGAGACAATGAATATTTTTGTCTTAATGTAAGAGATTTTCCACTGATATTTTGGTTCGTGATAACATTTCTGTAAGAGTCCCTGTGACAGATCATAATTAAATCCCAGAGAAATTAACTATCTGCATTTTTAAAAACATCTGTTCATACTTCCCCTTTTAGATTTTCCTATCTATTTTTGGCATACACTATATGTTCATCAGCATAAGCGATACGCCGAGTGTTAATGGAGAAGTGTTCATCCCACACCACTTTATCTTTGAAGTGCTGATAAGAGAGTCTAAAAATGCTAATACGTTTGGAAACTCCCCACAGAGCCATAATGAAAAGCTTTACCTAAATTGCAGTATTTTACTAATGCCTAGGGTGTTGGTATTCTCTATTAACAATACTTTTTTTTAAAGTCATCTATGTTGCTGGCTCCAGCAAGCAAGTATAAAGAGCAGCATTTTTCTAAAGCTTCATCAAGCTTCCCTTGTTAAGTGTACACCTTGATGGGTTATATAGTTAAATTCACACAATTAATCTGAACAGTCCAGTTGAAGTGCAAATCTAAGGGGGAAAACCTTAAGCTTGCTACCGTACAGTGTCACAAACAAGCACAAATCTGAGTGAATTTGGTTCAGGCCTGAGGACAGCACATTATTACCTAGCAGCCACAGAGCAGTTTGGCTTTTGCAAGGTGACTCCTACATGGCATAGCAAAGTGGCCTTGTGATTAAAGCTCCTGGGAGACAGGAAACCTGGGCCACTGAGTAGCTGCTGACGAACAAGTCTCTTAAGATTCTTAGAGACTAAGTATTCCCACCTGCAAAATAGAAATAATGGTATTTACCCACGTTCGTAAAGTGCTATGAGATTACTGGATGCAAGATACCATATAAAAGTAACAACTGTTAAAAGGATGAGATTGCAAAAATCATGTTTGAACAAGAGAGACTGATCATGCCCTTTGATGCCTTTGTAAGAATCTACAGAGGAAGAAGCATCTCTTGGGTGCTAACAATAATCCCAAGCTGTTAGATAGCACTTTTCAGCAGTAGATCTCAAGGCACTCTACACAGGAAGCAAATATCTTTGTTTAGCTCCATTTTATCAGTGAGGAAACTGAGGTACAGAAAAGAGAAAATGGTTTACTGAAGGTCACCCAGCAGCAGAGCTTGGAAATAGAACCCAGGTCTTCTGAGTCCCAGTCCAGTGCCCTGTTCTCTAGGACTACCACCTCTGATATGGACTTCACTATATTTACAGGTTACTGTCATAGAAATGTTTCTTCACAAACAAAGCAAGCAACTTTTCCTGGTACACATAGACCACTAACTCTAGGGATGGAGATGGAGCTAAAATTAATGGAAGGACTATATTTAATATAAACCAATAATTTTTACATTTAATAGGCCTTTCATCCCAAAGCTCTTAAAACACTCTACATGCAACATTGAAACACGGACAATTTTATGGTGGAGAGTGGCAGGGAGCCAACCAACAGCTGCTCCAAACCAGTTGGAAAGTAAAGCAGTAATTTTGGCCAAGGACACTGGGGCAAGCTTGCATTATGACATGAAAAAGCCAAAGTGAGATGTTTAATGTCTGTGCAGAGTAGACAAGACCTCGCTTTTTCGTTTGTTTTAAAAGAGTTTTGTCCTAAAAATTCACACATGCTAATACAGTTCTCAGTGAAAATGATTCAGAAGGATAGTGGCTCTGCTGAGATTTCAACTTGTGGTTGGAGGAAGTCTGTGTTCCAAACCTGACAACCACTATGTAATGGCAGGTTTCAGAGTAGCAGCCGTGTTAGTCTGTATTCGCAAAAAGAAAAGGAAGACTTGTGGCACCTTAGAGACTAACCAATTTATTTGAGCATAAGCTTTTGTGAGCTTTAGCTTATGATCAGATAAATTGGTTAGTCTCTAAAGTGCCACAAGTACTCCTTTTCTTTTTACTATGTAATGGGCCTTACTTGCTCTGTTTAATTTCATGTTTTCTTTGTATGCCCAGTTATATTACATGTTTGTTCTATTGGATTTCAGGCATGACTGTTTACAGTATATTTCTCCCTAAAATATATCCTTTAAAATTGCTTTAAAATGAGGGGGGGGGAGTTTAATTTCTTTCAAGATACAATCCAATTTGAAACGTTTAAAAAAAGAGGCTACGGCACGTGTCCACTTACTCTACAGTAAATCCCAATCTGGAGACAAAGAGAAAAGCACTAATGCACCGGCGGGGGGAGATGGATGAGGAAAGGGATCCTTAGTTCCAACATGTGCATTAGCAACAAGTCACCTGTTCGGCCAGGGTAGAAACACTGCAGCTGGGGATGGGGAAGAGTAGAATAAACCGCTCGTTCTCCCTTACGGGTTTTCTGACCACCCGGATCCATGATGTGTGCAGACCTGCTATGCACATCCTAATCTGTTTGTGACAAATTCCTGTGGTTTACATAAAGCACTAAGATGTAGGGGGAGCTACTAAAATTAAAGCACGGCAATTGAAATCCCATTGTATGACTATTCTCACAACACTGACCAGGCTCCCAGGATGGATCTTCAGAAGTGCCTGATGTTGATATAACACCATCTCCACTAAAGACACTGACTTCAATAGGAGCAGATTAGGTCAGTGCTGACCAGTTGTGAAAATCTGACCCCAAAACCGCTGTCCCACTGGGCCCAGTGTAAAACCCGAGATGGACTCTCTGAGCTGATCTCTTTGTTGGTTGTTGTAAAGTCTTGGTCACTGATCTGGAAGGGACATCCTCCGAGGATGTTGTTATATTTTCTACCTCTCCATTCCCCAGCTAGAATCTATCCAGAAATTGTTTCCAAGAGGCATAATTGTTTCCAAGAGGCAGCAACCTCCTAGGGAGGCCAGATAAATTAAGACTACTTGGTGGACCCTGCCTTTAATTAATTTGTTTTAGGAAGTGTCTTAGGTGCTGCAGTGATGCCTGACTGATAAAAGCCGAAGGCGATAGACGCATGGGCTCTTTGCTGATTCAGACTCCTGCAAAGCAGAACTGCATTATCTCTACTGCATTAGGGCCTCACGCAATTGCATAAGTGGTCCAAGCCTAGGTCCTATGGGAAGTTGAAACAAAAGAAAAATACTTGACTGCAAAGCTAAATCAATAATCCTGAAGCTTTTTATTCCCTTCAGTCAAGAGTCAAATGAAAGACAATCAATTCAATTATTGTAACTTCTGCCTTAAAAAGCAACATATAATCTATTCTATGGACTCCAAGACATCCCAAGCATAGCACCCAAGATTAGTCCTCTTCACCAGGAGACTAGCAGGGGATGTTCAATAGCACTCTAGTCTAGCCTGCTAAACCTACAGGAAATAGACTCAAAGTCCAGGGTACCTTCCTTATCATTTCAATGGCAGCATTGTAAAAAAAAAAAAAAAAAGACTCCACTTCTGTGCGTCATTTTCATCTCTTGCCAGCTGAATGGCCTGGTGTGTGCCAAATCCAGCACAAGTGGCAGCCTTCAATACACTCACTCCAATAATGATTTTACACTGCAGCATCTATAGCAAAGACAGGAAATAATGTTCAACAAGCCAATTTTCTTCGTTCCCGTGCTCAGCATTTTTGTTTTCTTATTTTTTCACTTTTATGGGCACATAGTACCACACAACTTTCACTCTGACACCTGTCAACTGGAGTGGTGAGCACTGAGCCCCTCACAGCATGATGCCCTTATCTGCCGTGGCCCTTTAATGGCATGGATTGCTAAGCATTTCACAAACACTATACATCACGGACATGCAGACACCTTTGGCACAAAGGAGAAAACCAACCTACAAATTCAGAGGAGGGGGTATTTTGGCGAGGCTACCATCCGAAAATGCTGTGAGACTTCCAGTCCCATACCAGCAGAGGAGATCAGGTTTTTAAACAGATCCTCTCCTCCACAACAGTGAATGGAATAGAACTCAATGTGTCTAACTCAGAAAGGAAGTATGGTCCAATGATAATGCACCAGCCTACGACTTGGGAGACCTTGGTGCAAGTCCCTGCTTTGCCACAGATTTCCTGTGTGACCTTGGGTAAGTCACCTGTCTGTAAAATGAGATTAGCACGCCCTACCTCACAGGGGTGCTTCAGAGAATAAACGTATTATAGACGGTGAGGTGCTCAAATACTACAGTAATGGAGGCAGAGAAGTACTTTAGATGGATGAAGAGTTCAGTCAACCCTGCTAGGATTTGATCCTGTGGTACCAGAAAAAATAAAAATATTTCATACCTGAAGCTTAGATTATATAGCCATCCCCTCCCACAATAGCAAAGAACCCAACACAGAATTTGTTTTAATTTTTGAGGGGGGTCTTGTCTTACTTTCAAACAATACAAGAATCCTTATTTATGAGACAGGGCTGGTAGTGCCACCTATTATTGCCTGACACTACCCCTTATAATTTTCAGGTGCTTATAACTTTGCCAAACTTTAACCTATAAGGCTGCAATTATTCATCCTGGGTATCTTCCTCAGGCAATTTTTTTCTTGGGGTGTTGGGGGGGTGGGCGATGGCACAAAAATGGGAAAGGAAGGTGTAAATTGAGGCAAGTAGTCTGGTGAGATTGGGATAAGAGGGGGAGGGGAGATAACGTGTGACTAGGAGCCGGGAAGGAAGGCTGGGCTGGTTGGGAGATGAGGCTGGAAGGGGAAGCAGACTAGGACTGGGTGCTGATGAGGGAAATAGGGTGGAGACTGGGAGCCAATAAGCTGGGAGACTGATATCAGACAAGGAGCTGGGGGGTAAGGGAGAGACTGAAACTGGCTGGACAAGGAGACTGGACTAGGAAACGGCAGAGAGGAAAATGGGGGCAAAGAGGAGGAGAGACAGGGCTGACAAGGTGTTGGGGAACACAAGAAGAAGCAGGATTAGCTATGGAAAAAGAATGGGAGAAACAGTCAGGGAGAGGGTGGTGAGGGAAACAGCTGGATGAGAGCCTGGAGAGGGAGACTAGGACTGGGAGCCTGTGGGGGTGCAGGGAAGAGAAAGGCACATTTCACCAGGAGCTCGAATGGGAAACTGGAACTGACTGGACAAAGAGACTGTGACCAGTTGTGGGGAGGGAAGATACTAGGGAGTAGGAGGGAAGATTGGGATTTGGACAGTAAGTCTGGAGGAGGAGGAGGCAAGGCTGACGAAGCAAGGAAACTGGGATTGGGATGAGAAGCCTGAGGAGTGGAGACTGGGAAGGCAAGGATAATGGGATTAGGACAAGAAGCCAGGGCAGGAAAGAAATGGGACTGGAACAGGGGACATCTTGATGGGATGGGACAGAGGAAGTCAGTCTTGAGGGATAAGACCATAAGAGTCTGTGCCCACTAGAGGACAGTCCCCTCCAGGGCCTGGAATGAAACCCAAAATTCATGAATCTCACCATTCCCCTTCTGTCAGCAAATATCTGTAAAACCCACTGACAAAATGTACCTCTCCTCTCTCTCTATTGCTGGTCCGCATACAGGATGACAACCTACTACTGCTATCAGTTGCTGACTGAATTTTTTTAGTTTTGCTTTTATAAAAACTAAGAAATTATACACACAAAAACTACATTAAAAGATTATTAAGGTTGCAAACTCAAGCACTCAAAAGTTAGGAAATGCCAGAATTAAGGTTATCAGTCCAATCTTAATGCAGGCCTCTTGTGTGTACACATTATGCACCAAATGTAAATTACATGATCATCTATTTTTTCCACAGAACCTCAGCCTCATCCAGTGCGCAGAATAGATCAGCTCTAGGGATGAATCAGCGTTGTGTAGTGAATGGTGGCTGTTGTCTGTAGGACCCCTGACTCATTTGTCACGTAAATTGGAAGGTGTCTTGTGAATGAGGTAAGAGGATCGCAGGAAGAGAGAGGACAGTTTCATGATTATGGCAGTTGATGTTGCTCTGGAGAACCGGATTCTATCCCTGTGTTCCTGTGTGATGCTTAAAAAGTCATTTAAGCAAAGCTTTCCACAGATGGTGACTGTGTATTCTTTATTTTCTGGGTGCCCAACTTGATACACTGAGGTTTGATTTGCAGAAGTGCTGAGCACTCAAAGCCGCAACTGAAATCATTAGAGCTGTGCTTGATTATACAAAGTGCTATACAATGTTAAATACTCTGAAAACTCAGTTCCTTTGAGTCTCAGATTAGGGACCCCAAATTAATGGAAACTTTTGAGCTTAACCTATTCATGTGTCAGTTCCCCATCTGTCAATTGGGAATAATACCACTCCCTCACTTCACAGGGGTGCTATGAAGATAAATGAGTTAATGTTTATGAAGCCCTCATATACCCTAGTAATAGAAAAAGACCTTGAGGAAATTAATAATCCTTCATTCAGAACATGGTTTATGTGCAGTAAATAATGCCGCGGCCCACAAACTGAACAATGAGGAGGAAAAAAAAAATGACCAAGTACTGTCTGTCCTGTGCACTGAATAAGGCAGGAATCCTGTGGAAAAAATGTATGTGATCATGTCATTGAAAACTATATCAAAATGCATATGCATAAGAGGCCAAATGAAGATAGCAGAAGCAACCCGAATTCTGGCATTTCCTAGCATTTGAGTGCTTGACTTTGCAACCTTAATAATGTGCTTTTAATGGAGAGAGCGTGCATGAGAACACTAGCACGAGTGTGTAATGTGAGAACATGCAGAGAAGGGCGGCATCCAGCGGCAGAACAACGGCGGGTGGGGGGAAAAGGAGTTCATTGGGTGATCAGGTTTGACTGCAAGTCACTTTCTCCAGGTAAGGTCTTACTGTAGTTCTGATCGAACCCAAATTGACACGAACTTGGCAAATGTCTCTAGCTGCACATTTCTTCCAGGCTGTTTTAAAAGCAGTAACTCAAAAGTACAAAATACAGACCACACAGGGTATTCCCTATGTTTCCCCTAGAAAGATCCCTTCCCTGGCTTCTGCTCAGCATAACCCATCCCTTTCCAAGCTCTGGGAATAATCTAGACTTCTTTAAGGTGCTGATCCCAATAAGCTTTGCTGCATCTAAATATCCGCCAACTGAGAGTGCCTCCTTGACTGAAACCTGGCTGAGAAAATCAATCTCTAATGTCTTAGGACAGTGACTAGCTTAGCAGGGTCTTATTCTAGGAGGACCACTATCGTGGTGTGTGGCAGGACTTCAGGGTCCTCTCCATATAGAGACTTCTACACTCCATCAGATGTATAAAACAGTAAAGGGCCCAATTCTCAGGATTAATAGGGCCCCTTTTATGCTCCCAAAATGATGTAAAGAGGCTTCAGTGTAAATGAAAATAAGGCTCTACAAGGCCAGAAATGTCAGTCTTCAGCCATATCGTCTCTGCTGGCACTTGATGCCTCAGTGACATCCTTTCTAATGTCACTTGTCAGGTGTCTTTAATCATTCATCCCTTTGTCCTGCATACAGTGTATCAGAGCAGTGAGAGAACAACTCTTCTGACAGGTTGCCAGGATATCTGGCACTTCAGTCTTCTCATATTACCTTCCGTTAACCTCATTCCATTCCCTTTTAATATCGCTGCTGTCATTATAACTCCTCTATAGTTTCTTTTCTGGCTCTGTCATTAGGTGGATTTCCCAGAAGAATTTTCCCAGGGACTCTGAAGAGAACATTCCATCACTACTGAGAAGGCTCAAATTCACTAACCGGATTCTCTTTATCTTTTCACTTCAAGAATTAAACTTGCCCTGTACGTTTAAACAATTGAAAGCAATTAGGAGAGCACAGAGCTCCCTGACAGATGAGTTTTTAATTTTGGTTTCAGTTATTTATTTACATTCAGTATTCCTTGTTTTCCTTGTGTACTCCATGATTCCTCAGCCACTGAGCCACTTCCTGAGGAACAGCTGAGGCACTCCATGACCACTGCCTGATAATGACTATGGGACTGATTCTCTTCTTACTTACACTACTGCAAATAGAATTACATCTGATTTACAATAGTGTGAGAAGAGAATACAGCACCAATGTCCTAAAACCAAAATAAGCGGGCCATTAGTGCAATGGATTCTGTTATTGATTTTGGTATGAAAGTCAACTCATTTCAAAACAGCTAATTCAAGATCAGCAGGAAACACTGTCTGCCTCTGAAAAACCAAGCTAACTACTTAGATGCTGTAGGACAACAGGCCCATGTTAGACCTAGGTGAACTATTGTTTTAAATTGAGTTGGGATAGCAGCATAAGCCCCAGGCCCAAAGCAATGTGACCAAAAAGAATGAGATCATGAGAAAGAAGACTTGTTGTGTTAAACTTGTAGTGACCCTTCAAAATACAAGTGTTATCTTATTTAAGGTTTGGGCTGAGGTAATAGAAATTAAACGTTGTTAATTGGCTGCCAGGTACAGTAAATAATTGGGTGTATATATATTAAAAAAATATAAAAAATACCCTGCTTCATCTGGCCTTAGCTAAGGTCCAACAATTGGCAATGACATCACTTGCTTGTTAAAGGGTATAAAAAAGTAAACCCTTAAAAGGTTCATTGCTAACACTTGCCTGACCAAGTTAGAGTTGACCAGTCTGGGTCGAGCCATCCCTGGGTTTAGCCTTTTTTGCAAGTATTTTTGTCACATGCTTATATATGTTTTGTTACTGTTTGGCTGTAATAAATTATTCATTATTTAGACATTTTTATACATTTTTACAGCAATTGAAGAAATACCAATGGCCTTCACATTTAATAAAGGCAGTTATGGTTAAATTGGTGTCATGGTAGTGTCCTGTATTAATAATAATTCCAACACATGCCTAGTGCCAGGCAACCAACTTTGAAAAATGTTGGTCTTACAAGCTAAATAGAGAGCATAGGGATGAAGGATGGGCTTCAAAAAAGGAAGTGAAAGAACAATGTTTTTTAGCATACGCCTTGTTGATTCCATGATGCGCTTGATTTCTCTCCTCCTTCTCCTCCCAGCCACCCCCACATCTACTTTGATAACATTTTCTTGAGGGGAAGAGATAAGAGCTGGTATGTGTTAGTATTATTGGGGAAGTATTTTAAAGAGACAATATGTATGTGAGACATGGGGAGTGAGTATTTCCTGCTCATATGTTGGAGAAGTTCTATCTATCTCAGGTACTTATAGAGCGCCCATTACCATAACTTCTGAGCGTCTCACAATCTTTAACGTATTTATCCTCACAACTCCCCTGTTTACTATTATCCCCACTTTACAGATGTGGCACAGATCCTCAAATGTATTTAGTTGCATTATATATATATCTTTGAGCAACAGGGCCAGAGAGACTAAGTGACTTGCCCACCACCATCTTGCCTGTGGAAGAGCAGAGAACTGAAGCCAGGTGTCCAAAGTACCAGGCTAATGCCCTAACCGCTTGGCCATCCTGTCTCTCTGAGCAGCTTAGACTCTGCAGAGTTAACCAAAGAGAATAGCTGTGATTTGTATTGTGTATATATTATGTTACATTCACTCAAAAAATAGCTAGAAAACCTGTGCTGGATTGAAATGCAAGAATGATGCACATGTTGTATACAAAAGTGTAATTAGAAACAGATGTATGGTGATAGGTATTGGTTAAATACATAGAAACACAGAGATGGAAACCAGGCACCTCAGATCTATCAAGACAAAGAGAGAGGCATGAGTTTCACTGCCTTTGTGGTACACAGAGATACACATTCTTTTTCTAGGCATTCACTGTTTTCATAAAGATCAGAAGCTATTAGTATCTTTAACGCTCCAGGGTATTATAATATCAGATAAGCTCTGCCCAAAGCTTCCCTTCATCCTTTTATTATTTTAAAAATTACTATTAATGAGGAACAACATGCAATTTTGTGCTTGGAATCAGAGGAGATCAGAAATACCTCCTGCTGTGTCTTAATGTGCAATTGGAACAAACCTGTGAGTTAGGCACGAATAATGCAGCATCAGCTGTTACATTTATCTTAGTAGTATTTCCCTCAGGAGTTTAGCCAGATATTTGATTATGCATGTGTAACTAAAAGGGATTTCATCATGGATAAAATATCTTAACTTTCAGAACCCACAACTGCAAGCCTTATCTTTTCCACAACCAACAAGTGGTGGACCTTTCCCTAGATCGACACTCACATGGGCTGAAACAAAACTCCCAATCTGGATCCTGCTCTGAAATTTGCAGTTCACATCCATCACTAATCTAAACTGAGAGAAATAAAATATTTGAAATGTAAGTTATTCTTTGAGCCATCTTCATTACCTGTTAACTCCAAATTTCTCAAGACATCCTGTGTTTTGTTATTTACTAATAATGATGTAGACATATCTGAAATCAGCACCACCATTGTTGCCCACATGGTTCGTTAGTTGTGAAGATCTCTATGTCAGACCAGTATACTCTTACCATTTACTCATCTCACCTGACGCTTATCCAAGTAAATTCTAAATGAATATCCTGTGTTCTGTATAAAGAGAAAATGAAATGAAATAAAGCTTATATTTCATATACTTTGTAACATACTAATCATGCATAATCAACCTTTATTATATGAAGAATATATCTTTTCTTAATGATTCTAAAAACAATTTTAAATGGTTACCAAAGCATCTTCTGTCCATGTTTGTTTTAAAAAAAAAAGTGATCAAAGTGACCTCTATACATACACAGTAGTCGGATGAAAGTCAGTGCGGATTACAACATGCAGATTACGGGACTGATCTTGTTCCTACCCAAGCCAGTGGCAAAATTCCTATTGACTTCAATGGTGCAGGATTGAGCCCCGTTTGCCATAAATATATTCTTGTGAAATATACACAGACTCATTCAGAATCACAGAAACGCACCTTTTTCCCCTTTAAAGACACTGCTGAAATGGGTCAGAAGAGCAATTATACATGCATGTCATATAAAAATGTGTTTGCCAATACACTTGTAATAGAGATCTCCGTTATATACACATTTTTAATATGATTTGAAAGGTTTAAGTCACTAGACTGATACCACCACCTATGGGCATGTCATTACCTCAAAGATGTAGACAAATTGGAGAGAGTTCCGAGAAGAGCAACAGAACATGATTAAAGGCTGGAGGGATTGACTTATGCGAAAGAATAATAAAGCTGATTGACAGAGCCAGAAGAGTACCCAGAAGTTACCTACTACAGGACAGGCCCAACAAAGAAAATAACAGAACGCCACTAGCCATCACCTTCAGCCCCCAACTAAAACCTCTCCAGCGCATCATCAAGGATCTACAACCTATCCTGAAGGATGACCCATCACTCTCACAGATCTTGGGAGACAGGCCAGGCCTTGCTTACAGACAGCCCCCCAACCTGAAGCAAATACTCACCAGCAACCACACAACAGAACCACTAACCCAGGAACCTATCCTTGCAACAAAGCCCATTGCCAACTGTGTCCACACATCTATTCAGGGGACACCATCATAGGGCCTAACAACATCAGCCACACTATCAGAGGCTCGTTCACCTGCACATCCACCAATGTGATCTATGCCATCATGTGCCAGCAATGCCCCTCTGCCATGTACATTGGCCAAACTGGACAGTCTCTACGTAAAAGAATAAATGGACACAAATCAGACGTCAAGAATTAGAACATTCAAAAACCAGTTGGAGAACACTTCAATCTCTTTGATCTCTCGATTACAGACCTAAAAGTGGTAATTCTTCAACAAAAAAACTTCAAAAACAGACTCCAACAAGAGACTGCTGAATTGGAATTAATTTGCAAACTGGATACAATTAACTTAGGCTTGAATAAAGACTGGGAGTGGGTGGGTCATTACACAAAGTAAAACTATTTCCCCATGTTTATTCCCCACCCCCACACCCTGTTCCTCAAATGTTCTTGTCAACTGCTGGAAATGGCCCACCTTGATTATCACTACAAAAGGTTTTTTCCCCCCGGCTCTCCTGCTGGTAATAGCTCATCTTACCTGATCACTCTCGTTACATGTGTATGGTAACACCCATTGTTTCATGTTCTCTGTGTATATAAATCTCCCCACTGTATTTTCCACTGAATGCATCCGATGAAGTAGATGTAGCTCACAAAAGCTTATGATCAAATACATTTTTTAGTCTCTAAGGTGCCACAAGTCCTCCTTTTCTTAAAGCTGAATCTGTATAGCTTAGGCTAAGCAATAGCTATGTTGTGGGGTAGGTAGAGGAGGGAAACATGAAATGGTCTATAAATAGTTGAAAGATGGAAACATCAGAGAAAGAGGGATATTTTAGTATGGGTAAAAATCAAGGGTGCAGCAAGGAGTCTGAATACCTAGAAAAAAATGAAAGTATGATTGTGAAATAGTCTTCCAAAGAAAGTGATGGAAACCCCACCTCATTAGCTATTCAAGTGCCATTGTACTCTGAAGAGTGACTATATAAAAATGTCACTTTCTTAGTCAACGAAACTGCTCTCTGTTTGTATTCAGAGTCAAAGCTGACTAGGGCTTTAATTACTATAATATGTAACTGTCTTTACTCCTCTTCACCCTGTGCAAACCCACCAAAGGCAACGAGACTGCAGAAGGGTCATCCAGGGGATATTTTGAAAAATCTGGGAGTTCAACAGCTCTCACCAAGGGCCTAATTTGGCCTGCAGAACCTTTTTTTTAATTAGTGGAGATACACAAGAAGGAAAGAGCCCAGTTCACCTCTGAGATGTCAAGTTAAGTTTGGAGGCCTGGCAACTCCAGAAAAAACTGTTTTACTTGTAAATGGTGCATATTTGATACATGAAACATCGGGAAGTGACAAATGTGAAATGCCAGTCATTTTCACAAACACAATTTTTAAGAGCAGAACAATATTTAGAACTAAACAAAGTACAAAGAGACTTCACATTCGAGAACACATTGTAATGTTTAACAACATATGAAAGCACAATGCTTTGCAGGTACACATATGGTTAGGTGTGTAGTATACTATACACGTAGGGCTTCTGATTTTAGATTTTAACTGATAAAACAAAATCTGTGTTTATCCAATAAACACTGGAAATTTATTACTTGTATTTAATGGCTTGTGAAAACGGAGCCGTACTGAGGACTATGGGGGAGTGATTTCAAAGAGTATGTCTACACTGCCTACCGCCCCCCCCCACCCGCTTGTGTCTACACTGCAATTGCGTTAACCCAGAGTTCAGATCCAAGGTACCAAGGCCTTGCAGGGCTGGAGACCCCAAGCTCAAGTTAAGCTGGGCCCCAGGGTCCAAGCCCCACTGCTTTGCAGTGTAGACGCAGCCTCGCTTGACTTGGGTCTTAGGAGTCAGCCAGACATGTCCCACATTTCCATCAGACCACTTTTATAGCCTCTCTATCCCAACAATCTGCAATCCACGCTGTTGAAAACAGAAGCCAGACCCCTTTGCAAACAGCAGCAGCTTAGGTCAGCTTTAACCCTTTCTTTTCTGATCACTGATTTGCAAGCACGCTATCAGAGAGTCTCCTGGGTTTGCAAATGGAGAGCAAACCAATCAAGCCTTTTGCAAAGCGAGCTGCTTCTGGGTAACATGCAGGGCAGGCAGTAAAGTTTTCCCAAAGTGCACCACTGTCCTAGGGCTAGAGCGGCCACATTTCAGGGGCAGCGCTAGGGGCTCTGGGCTATGGTTACTTTGACTCTGGTCTGTGCACTGCAGTGTGGATGCCAGAGCCCTAGGTTTCGGAATGAACACAAGAACGGCCATACTGGGTTAGATCAAAGGTCCATCTAGCCCAGTATCCTGTCTTCCGACAGTAGCCAATGCCAGGTGCCCCAGAAGGAATGAACTGAACAGGTAATCAACAAGTGATGCATTCCCTGTGCCCATTCCCAGCTTCTGGCAAATAGAAGCTAAGGACACCATCCCTGGCCATCCTGGCTAATAGCCATTAACGGACCTATCCTCCATGAACATATCTAGTTCTTTTTTGAACCCTGTTATTGTCTTGGCCTTCACAACTGTGACATTACACCCCATATTCTTTATGGAAATATGCTTATGATCTGGATATAGCATAACAGGTATATTTTATGCAAGATTGGTCTTGTAAGGGATCATCAGAAAGGTTATAATATACTGAATGTGATTATCCAATTTTTATGCATGTATCATTTCTGTATCTAAAGTGAGGAATATTGACTATGTAACAATTATATCTGTGTGTGTATTTGGGAGACAACCACCAGACAACAGGCGATCAGTCTTGATGGGCCATTTGGAAGAAACAATAAGACTTTAAAGACACTAATCTCTCTCCTTCCTGAGAGGTGTCCTGGGACGGGGCTGTGACATTACTAGGTCAGGTGGTCCTGTCAGCTGGTACTAAACACCATCTTGGACTTCTAGTAATCGAGTAATTGGACTTCTGGTAATAGAGGAGTCGAGTCCCACTAATCCTAGGTTTACATTGCAGTGTAGACATACCCTAAAGTGCACTAATGTGTTACAAATTAATTGGTCCATGTAGACACTGCTGGTACACACTAAACGTTCCATAGTCCACTTAAATGTAGTGTTGTTTAAAGTTCACTAGGAAACATTACAAAGAGATTACAGTAATATATACTGTAATGAGTAATGTATATAATATATAGCATACATTACTCATTACAGTATAAAGAGCCTGAAAAACCCCAGTTTTTGGACATCTACATAGAACTAAAAAATTGCTAACAATAAACCCTACAAACTTAAATTACTAAACTCCAAAAACAAAAGCCCTATATATGACACAGGAATATTGTCCTAGCTCATTATGCTGCTTAGTTTCATGTAGCATTAAAAAAAATGAAGACCTGATGTTTCATACAATGACAGGTGCTCAGATACCATGGTGATGGACACGGTATAAATATACCTAGATCAGTAGATCTGAATTATACATGTACCCTTCAATAGCCATTTGTGTTATGAATATGAAAAAATGGTATATGTTTATGGAGAGGTCAGGAATAAGCTTTTGTATTAGATCCAAAATGTTAAATTATTGAATAACTTTAGAAGACTATTTTAAACAAAATAGTTTTTCAAGAAAGAATAATGGCTGATAGTGGATGCTCCAAAAGATTCAGTTTCTTCTCATATGGTAAATTAGAATACTACTTGGTAAAACAGTCATTTTAGGTGGGATAGGTGCTATTTTGAAGTTGTGCGATGCATATCAGCTATCAGGCTATCACCCACTCAAATATACAGTAGAACAGACATTAACTACAAATGGACGCTGGGCATGTCATGTTTTGCAACCATGTTTTTGCTTTATGCTTCAGCAGAATATTGCTGCCTGCCACTAGTTAAAAGGGTGTAACACTTTTTCTTTATATATCTTTGTTCAAGAAGTCCCTTAGATATAACAATGGAGACTTGTGCAACACATGACACTACGAAGAAAATTTTCCTTCACTCATGAACCCCAAGGAGCTAATTAGGAGGTGTCCTGGGACCCACTTTTATAACAGGCAAAATATGTGGTGACAGATTCAGGTTGGCTGTAAGTGCTGCTTTTTCATATAAAAATACATTCTTAATTTTTACTGATTTCTCAGTATACTGCAGAGAACAGATAGAAATGGTTAATGTGGTTCATATTGATATAAGTTTATAACGTATGTAAGGAATGTGGGCAAAATCTGAACAACTCCACTGAAGTACAAGTACTCTGTCCAAATACTCTGGATTCACACCTGTTGAGAAGAGATCAGAATACAGCCCTATATTCATATTCTATTTCCAGACATAATTTTCAATTACAGCCTGATCTGCTAAAGTGCTGAGCTTGTTCTCTATGAAAGGGAGTACCATAAATTCCAATTATGATCAGTAGAACTTTAGGGTGTTTAGCATTTGACTGGATTGGTTCCCCACCCACAGGTTTTTAACAAATGAAATGAGAGGAAAGAAAAAGAAGAGATTGAAATGTTAAGACCCTAAAAAGTGAAATCCTGGGTCCAATGAAGTCAATGGCAAAACTCCCGTTGACTTCAGTGGGGCCTGGTCATCACCCAAAGACTCTGAAGACAGGTAATCATACAAGGAGGAACTGGCATATAAGGAATCAGACCAAATTGTTGAAAGCAAAACTGAGAGGATAGTTTGTAGGCTATAAACTGTTCCTACTCTTGCTGCTTATGATTACTGTTAGTGATTATTTGATCCCAAAAGGGGCAGCATATGGAGAGAGAAGAAGAAATGAATGGGTAGACAATTATACCCTGTCAGATGCACTTGAAATCAATCACAGAACAGTTTACTCAGTTAGGCTGTTTTCCTGAGCTCACTGACTGTCTGAATAGTTCACTGGAGAACCTTAGTAATGATTTGGCTTTCTGCATATTGATTTTTTTAACAGCATTGTCATTACAGCCAATAGACTTCTTGTAAAGGCTAAGTGAAAATGTTCCCTTTTATTGAGGAACAAGTGTATCCATGTAGAAGTTTCCCAAGAAAACAGAGGTAACAAGAGGAGAGAAAAGAAAAAGTATCTCTTCAAAATTATTGGGAAGGGTTGGGATGGAAGAATAGGTAATAGGGGAGAAAGGAAGAGAAAGAGAAGGGGCTACTATTGGTTGTATTAATAGGATTCAAAAACTTATAATTTTATTTAAATTTGTTTTGTAAAAAAAGTATTTGAAACCACCTGCACATTAGGTATTTTGTTGTTTAATAATTTAAAATATATTGCATATTTGCCCAAATCATTCCACAAATGTCATCCAATATGTTCTAAAATGGGCATTACACTATCTGGTCAAATTTGGACTCAAATTCAAAGTTTTGTTGGGTAAGGGGAAGCTTTTACAAAATTTAAGACCAGTGGAAATGAATTATTCATTGATCAAAAACAAAATTTTTAAATAAATAAAAAAAGTTTTCCTCAACTCTGTTTGCAACTCAAACATCACACCCTCCCACTAATGCACTACAGCCAGAAATGAGGGATTGAAAACCAGAGTGAAATTGACACAACTAATACACTGTTCAATAGAAGAGCATTGCACATTTTTAATATAGGTAAGGAAATGTATTTTTTAAAATACATTAATTTTAACCACACAGTGTCCTCTTAAGTCCCAAAGCAATAGTTTCTAACGGGACCACCATGTCAGCAGTGCTGTTAGTCTTGTCATTGCAGCTGTAAGTAAACTCAAATTCCCTTAATGCCAGACCACCAGAAGACATATTGTAGTGTATAGCACTGCACCCCTCAGAGATTTTGGACAGTGCAATGGGTCTGATCCTCCATTCCGTCTGAGCATGGAATTCCACTGATCTCAATAAGAGTTCTGATCTTTCACTCACCCTATATGCAGATCCTTTCAGAAATAAAGAAAGCAAACCTATCCTACCACACATTTTAATTTACTTGTAATGACTATTATTATGTCTGACTCCCACAGAACTCCATGACACTGGTAGTAGAGTGACTTCATATGTGAAGGATCAAATACCAGGGTGATGGGCGCACTATAAGAACCTAAACAGAACAGGGTGTGAGGGGCACAGTGTTTTAGCACAAGACTACTAGAACCCAGAACTTGCAAGTTCTAATCCACTCACTCTTCCTCTGTCTGAGCTTCACCATCTGTAAAATAAGGATAAAATGTACTTTCCTCACCAGGGGGATGTGGGGATTAGCCAGCAATCATCTGCAAAGCCCTCTGAAGATAAAAATGCTCAGCATTATTATACAATGCCAGCATTCCAATTAGAGCTTCTCAGTCTTCTTACTTTAGAAACTGTCAAACATAATATACTGTTCCATGTGACACAAACATTAAATACAACTAATAACGACATCTGCATCTTCTAAAAATCTGGCCCTAAAGTGACTTGTCTAAGGGTACAGAAGGAGTCAGTATCTCAGAGTGAGGACTAGGAGTCCTTGGGTTAGGATCATCAGACCATGCCTCCTGGGGAGTCACATAAGCAGTTGATTTCCTGGACTGACATCCTAGGCTACAGATGTTACTTCACACAGCAGCAATAATTGTACTGTCAGCAGCAGCGAAGGCTTTGGAATGGAATAACGCCAAAAGCCTGGATGTTTACGGTGCCCTGGACAGTCCTGACATCGCCATGGCAACCATTTGGGGGTTTTCCCCCAGGATTTTTTTAAGCTATTTGCACTCGATATTGTGCTCCCTGATGTAAATCTTGCTTCTGACTTCTTTGCTGTTGCCAGGCTCTGCATGGTAACACACATGCTGCACCAACCAGGGATCATCATCTCAGCAGCAATGCAGTCACTACACTCATTAGCACCAAAGGGGAGGCAGTGCTGCAAGGCACCAGACACTGGACATTATTGTGTTGTTTAGTGAAGAGAAGAGAAGAGCAGTGAGAAGATGGAGAAGCATACAAATGGAATAAAGGGAACACAGGAGTTTTCCATGACAGTTGGTCCTAGAAATATTCATGTCAGCTCAGGTTGCCCACTGGTTAACAAGAATTAGTTAATCTGCTTGAAACTGAATTGTACAGATCATTATGTTTAATTAAATGAGTACTTCAGACTTCAACATCGTGACCATTGTCTATTTAAGTTCTTTAGACTGATCTAATTTACAAAAAGGGACTCCAAACAGATTAGGGTTTTGGAAAAAATAAGGTAACAGTGAGTCATGTTAATGACGCAGATCCTAATCTTTAGAGAATCTGTTTCATTGCTCTGTAATAAGTCACAGGTCAATTAATCAGTTTACACAGCAAAAAATGATATTGTTTCTCTTTTATTTTTTAACCTGTCAGACTGTCAGTGTTTTTGTGTATGGTGCTTGCTTCCTTCTCTCTCGCCTCCTTTGGTCTTTTTCGCCGTTTCTCTCAGACCCACAAATTACAAATCAGTAGTCAGCAAAACTCCTCTGCCCACATGTGCCATTGTTTTAGGTGGTGACATACAATTGTGTCTGCGGTGGAGGCTGTTATTGTTTCACCTCCCTGATTATAATAACAGCATCTTAATGGCTTCTCATAACTATTTTAAAAGAAGGGCAGCAGTTAAATCCCCAGTTTCAAAGAGCTTTATCCCAAACCCTAACAGTGTTTTTAAGACCCACATGCTGCTCTCATTTACACCAGTGTAATTTCCAGTGCTCTCAATAAGAACAGGAGCAGGTGCTAAATCACCTTCTCAAGGCAACACAGTGAGTCACACTACAATAGCTGGTATCAGTAGTTCCTAGCTCCCAGAACTATGCTCTGTCTACACTAGAGCATACTATTGCTGCCCTACCAGAATATACCTGCCATATTACTAAACCAATCAGGTACATACCTGCTTTCTGTTGACTTCAATAAAATTTTATTAGGAAAGGTCAGCTCAGCAGTAAAACACCAGCAATGAAAAGGATTAATGAGAAAAACAAATATTTAGTGGCTAAATCCATTTTACAGTTACTCCTTTCCAGAAATAAATGTTCATTTTCTTAACAATATTTAATTCCTGTTCATGACTTCATAAAGATTTAAAATATTAAGGGTGAACAACAGTGCTCACCAGAATTATAATTTGCAAGGCACTTGAAACTTGTTTTTCCAGAGCAGCAAACGTGAGCTGATCAGTGTTTGATGGAATACCTACAATTAGTTTGCCATCATCCCTTGATGGAAGAGAAAGGAATGGAAACATTGACAGATTACTCTTTGGACAAAACAGAGAGAGATCTGTTTGAAGAAATTGTCTACTTGTCAGTTACTTTCCTGAAAGACTGACCTTTGAAAATTCCCATATGAGCCTGAAGCTAACTTAACTCATTGCAGAAAGTCCTGCTAAAAACATAGCACTGACAGCCAGGAATGTTTTCCTTCCTCAAATGAAAATAAAAGAATATATGATCTTAAATTCCAATATTTAATTCTTTATTTCAAAGAACATTCACACGCTGTCTAACTGAGGGCCACATCAGCATGTTTTTAGAAGTCAGAGGTTACTTACAGCAATCTGTATAAAACAGATTACCTCTGCCCCCATCTTTAACAATGAAATGTGGTTCACAGAGACTACAGATCCAGTAAGGCCACAGTCCCCCAAACTACAAATCCCAGCATTCAATGCTCCATCCAGATTCAAACTGCCTCCACATCTAGGACCTACTGTCTCTGTGACCCACACGTCCATATTAAAGATCAGACAGCAACTTACATTGTAGAATTCCAAGGACTGTATCTGGTATGCAGACAATATTTGGCTACTATCAGTTACGTCGGTATGTCCCTTAATTTTATAACTGATGTCACTGTGTTTTCTTTTCATTGACAGTATAAGTGTTTCCTCTGTCACACATACATATTTGATCTGGGTGTTTTGTTTGTATAAACTGAATTTGGAAAAGCTTTTCTTTATTGGTATCCACATTTGCCAAGTAAATCTCTCTACACACCTATAACAACAACAAAACCCCACCATAGGCCACACAAATTAAGCTGAAATCTATACTGCACCCAATGAGAGGGATTAATTTTCTTTGTCCCTCTGCTCTGTCCCTGCTAAAGAACCCTAATTCTGTGCACCCTTGTGAGGTCACCCCATACCTTGCTACATCAAGCAATAGATGTAACTGAGATTTTCTTTACCACACTGACTGCCACCACCAAGACCCATTTGCTTGAACTGTTCAAAAAGAAGAACTGCCTTGATTTAAGATTTCCACTTCCACTCAGCCATGCTCTTATGAGCCTCAGAAAACTGGAAAAATCTTTATAGTTATTCATGCCTTAGGACATCCAGGGTGGATTAATGCATTGAACTCTGCAGGTGCCAGCCCCTGAAGACCACGTGGAAGCTGCTGTCAGCACAGAATGCAGCTACCCACATCAGACCAGTTCTCCCAATGGTCATACTACCTTCCTATTTACTTTTAGTTAACAGTGGAAGAAGTTGACGTTGATCTATGAAGCCTATGAGAACTGGGTTCTAACCAGCTTAGAGATCGCCTCTCTTGCAATGGGCTGCTACAGCTGTTGGGATAGCACTTCCTACTTTTGATTTTAAGGAAACTAGGAGCAGGATATTCTCAATGCAGCAAACTCCTCGGTGGACTTTGGTTTCACAGCTGCTCTCTCAGAGCCTAAGTCTTTCAACCTGCAGAAAGTGTATTACTATGAAACCACAAAGGGTAAGGAAAGGTCATCATGTCTGTGCTCATGAGTGCTCCTTATTCAATTCAGAACTAATTTCAAAGTTCGGGTCTTAATTTACAAAGCTCTTAAGCAAGCCGCCTGACAGGTGACTTCATTTTCCATGACTCTGCCTATGCTCCACAGAGACAACGCAGCTTGAGAGAAGTGGTGAGGGCAGAGTATTCTCAATAGCAGTGCCCCAGCTATGAAATCTTAGAACCTATAAATCAATACACTCCTGTGTTCATGAGACGATGCAGAGAAATAACACCATTTGAGGGTATAGATTCTGATACCACTACCTTTTTAACAACACTTAGATACAGAGATCAAGATTTGTTTTAAAAAATGAGTGCCCAGAATTAGGCTCCTAAATCCATCTTTAGGTAACTACAGAAACGTGACCTGATTTTTAAGCACCCAACAATAGGAGGAGCTGCAAGTATCCAATACCCTTGAAAAAAAGGACCATGTTTATTTAAGTACCTAAATAGAATTTAGGAGCTTAATTTTAGACATCTATATTTGACAATCCTGGCCTAAATTAATACCTGCTTTAGATTAAACAAATAGGGCAATCTGCTTGCATTTACCCCTGGGGGGCATATTCATGTATAATTTAACTCTGACATAAGTCTATTTACTTATACCGATAAACAGTAGAATTCTGTACATCTGAATCCCTTGGGAACACCAAATCTGTGTGTGTCACAAATATAAAGGGAAGGGTAAACACCTTTAAAATCCCTCCTGGCCAGAGGAAAAATCCTTTCACCTGTAAAGGGTTAAGAAGCTAGGATAACCTCGCTGGCACCTGACCAAAATGACCAATGAGGAGACAAGATACTTTCAAAAGCTGGGAGGAGGGAGAAAAACAAAGTGTCTGTCTGTGTGATGCTTTTGCCAGGGACAGAACAGGAATGGAGTCTTAGAATTTAGTAAGTAATCTAGCTTGATATGCGTTAGATTATGATTTCTTTAAATGGCTGAGAAATTAAGCTGTACTGAATAGAATGGATATTCCTGTCTGCATGTCTTTTTGTAACTTAAGGTTTTGCCTAGAGGGATTCTCTATGTTTTGAATCTAATTACCCTGTAAGGTATTTACCGTCCTGATTTTACAGAGGTGATTCTTTTTTACTTTTTACTTCTATTAAAATCCGTCTTTTCAGAAACTGAATGTTTTTTCATTGTTCTTAAGATCCGAGGGTTTGGGTCTGTGGTCACCTATGCAAATGGTGAGGATTTTTACCAAACCTTCCCCAGGAAGTGGGGTGCAAGGGTTGGGAGGATTTTGGGGGGAAAGACGTTTCCAAACAACGCTTTCCTAATAAATAAACCCAGATAAACGTTTGGTGGTGGCAGTGGAAGTCCAAGGGCAAAGGGTAAAATAGTTTGTACCTTGGGGAAGTTTTAACCTAAGCTGGTGAAAGTAAGCTTAGGAGGTTTTCATGCAGGTCCCCACATCTGTACCCTAGAGTTCAGAGTGGGGAAGGAACCTTGACAGTTTGGTTGATCAAGAGTTCACATAAATTAAGAATAGACATCATGTCATGATAATAGAGTTTAGTAGACAGTCATGTATGGATCCCGGGAGTTAGGTTAATCTGATTTTACTCTATTTTGTGTTTTCTTTTAGGAACTCATACATACAGACATGGACATTGTGATGAACATACAGTATTCCTGTTGAGCTGGGATTACACACAAGTAATGAGTGAGGATTGCAGAATCAGGACCAAAATAAAATGCTCAAGAAAGATGAAGCCAAGTACTAGCATCCACTGTGGTGCAGGATGCAGTGGCTTTTGCATGTGTTTCTACAAGTTGGATGCTACACGCAAGTTATTTATTGCACAGGGGGAGAGGGGAGAAGCATGAAAAATATAATGGTCTCTTCTTTTAGTGGCTTTGTTCTCCCAACCTCAACCTACCCACTGAAAACCAAACAACTACAGGTGTAAGTTCCTTGCGAACAGGAATATGCAGAGCTTCCCCAACAGCTGTTTTTATGTGCTGTTTCTGAGATAATGTTATAAACTGAAACCCTAAGCTGACTGCTGTAATAAAAAGGCTGATGGTTTTTCTAACCACCTCAACAAGCTACAATATACACAAAGTGATTATTACATACACCACACTCCCTGTGCCTGCAGAATACGGATCATCCTGCTGATTGCAGCTTTATATCTGGATTCCAATAATGAAAGCTGCTTGAATTTGGACAGCAACTGCCTAGTCTTTTAGTTACTTGGATCCCCGGCAGTCAGATAATTACCAGAGGTGACTGGAAAATTTCAAAGAAAACAAAATTTCCCCAGAAAGCAAATTATTTTTTCAAAATGCCATTCTTCCCAGCTCTATAATATGTATTTCCCATGCAAAGAAAAAAGAAATTTGCTTTGCTCTGAAGGCCACAGCAGAAGATGCATTACCATATGCAACCTCTAAGGGAGAGCCTTTGCTTTTATCATTGTCCATGCAGACCATAGTGGCAATTGTATACTCATGCCTTCAGGTGAAAACACTTGTTTTGAACCCAGAGGCACCAGCAAGAGACGTCCTGGAAACTGGAAGAGGAAGAGAGACTTTAATTTGAGAGCAGGAGCCATCGTCAGCTTAATTATTGCCTCATCCTGGGCTATGTGCCTTGACAGTTGGATAGTGCCAGACCCCGAGAGCACCATAAGCCATAGATCTGAGATGCTGAGGAAAGTAGCCTACAAGCCAGCTATTTCACTGACTAGTTTGCAGCCAGCATTCCCCTTCTGAGGGAAGTGTGTAGTAGCCATTTTGGTAGAATTAGATCACTGATCTGCCTGAATTATCATCTGTTTATTTTTGGGCATAACAGCCAGGCACTGGTACTTACAAATGCATAATACAATTATGTAAGAGAAATGGGTATAGCTCAAAAGTGCACATGCGTATGTGCAAAGTATAAAATAACTATTGCAGCAAAAGCCCACTGTAACTATCAGCAGAAATTCAATGTACTTGACCAATACATAAATTGTCATTTACAATATTTTTCTTCCAAACACAGTACTAGCGGTTAAGACGCATAATTATTTCGACTACCTGAATAAAATGCAATACAAGTCAGTGTCATTAACAGACTTACAGTATTGGATCAAACCAATAAAAGAATAACCTTACCAATTAGAAGTACCATAGAGGACTTACCAGAATCAACATCATATATAAAGAGAGCTTGACTGTCCCTCCATCATATGCTAGCAGCAACATCCCAGTCTTTGCACCATATCAGAACCTCATTAGCAGGCCAAAACATCATAAAAAGCATCAATTCCTGCCTTCCACCAAATTGTACATTCATCCAATATATATCAAACCCTACTTAGACAGATTGAAGTCCAGCTGCTCTTTCTGACAATATGCAAGGCTGCCTAGTACATTAAAAACCATTTCTTCCATAAACAAACACCACTGAGACAGGAGATAAATTCAGATCATGAGTTTATGAGAAAGGACAAGTACAATGGTAGAGGGTGCTTACATAGATGAGCTACAGTACAAGGTGGATCCTTTCAGTAAGTAAGGAAAACTTACAGACGCAGAGAGAGACAACCTTCTGCATAAAATCAGATTCCAAAAGTCCATTGCATGTTTCCTGCAAGTGCTAAAGTATTTGATGGTTATATTTTAATGTTTCTTTTTGGCAATAAGTGAAGAAGAGTGAGACAGTACTCTTCCTTGTACCATCAAAACGATTATTTGCACAAACTTCCCCCCCCCATTTACTCATTTTATTTTCTAATAAATTAACATTTAAAATATTGAACCAGACACCCACTGGCAGCACTGCTCACAGAGAGAACTTATTGTCCTGTATCACACTGACTTCATGGTATTGTGCTAATAGTGCATTATTATTTGCATAATACTAATGCTGTGCTAGGCACTTTGCAAAGAGATAAGAAGTCATGATACCAGCCCCAGAGAACCTCCAGTCTAGGTAATGGGGCTCCCTTGCACGTACAAGCCTTCCATTAGTGTCAATGGCAGGTTTCTAAATGTTCTAGGAATGCAGGCCCACTATAGGAACAAGAAGGATACAGTACTGTATTTTTGTGTTTAATTAAAGATGAAAGCCATTCCTTGCAGACTCATAGGGTCATGCTCCTCTAAACAAGTGGAAGACTGTAGTTTCAAGAAATTCAAACATGCTTAAGAAACAGCATCACTGAAGTAGTAGCCAAAATTCTGACACTTAGGTGCCTAAAGTCAGGTGGCTAAATGCATAAGTCGGTACCTAAATAGAAGAGGCATGTTTTTCAGGAGTGTTGAGAACCTACGAATCCCACCAGAGTCAATGGGAGCTGCACATATTTAGCACCTTTATAAAACAATCCACTAAGGCTGGCAATAGGAATTTAGGAATCTAATTTTAGGCACTCCGATTTTGGCCAAGATTCATTTAGTTGCTTCCCTTTGCTCAAACATACAGGAAAAGTAAGTGATCTCCTCTCTCTAATCACCCAGGAAATATTATATTCTCAACAACACTTGTTTTTGAACTTAACAAACCTACACCTGCCAGTAAGCATGAGCATATTCCTGAATTTTAAGTAAGAAGAGTGTTATTACAGTAAGTAAAGAAGGCACATCTTTTCTAGCCCTGGGCATAAAAGAATATCAAGTTCCTGAGGTCATATTTTACACTGCCCTGATAGCACATGGCACAGTATATCAGCAAGGAATTCTTATGATGTATTAGAGTAGACAGAGAATAATCCACCTCAGCAGGTTAGACCTCAGAACCACTTCGAAGTTTATTTTACCCTAATGTCTTCCATGCTAGGGATTTGTGAACATGTGTACCCAGTTGATTCCACTCACTAGTCCTTCCCAAGTAAACAGGAATTTGGAGAAGAGAAATATTAAAAGGCTGATGTCTGTCACGCTTAATATATTACTTCAGGGGAGAGGGACATTATTGGCTTAACAAATTGAAACTGATAAATCTTCAGGCTAATTTCAATATCATAAGAAGAAATTAATCATGCAGGATAAACATGAAATCATAATCATGTATTATGTTTGCCTCCTATCTAGGAGTATGGTTTGCCTGGAGGTGAAATTTATACTGCAGGTGTTAAACGTAGAGCTGACATGAAATATTCAGTAGCCTTTGTTTTGTGACTAGGTAATACTACTTTTTAAAAAAAAATTATTAAAATATTTACATCAAAATGGCATTTATATACTGATAGAGTTTATGAAGAGTTTAAATATTGCTAAACTAAAAGTTCAATTGTTAATTCTGAGAGGAAAAGGCATACTCATAGTCACAAGAGTCTTCCATAGCTCGAACGATCAAAAGCTATAATTGAAATGTTTCTCCAGTGCCACACTGTAAACATATAAGCTGCTTCCTGGAGTAACAAGCTATAGACTATATTACCTGGCTATATTGTCCTCATATCTTCTGTAACACTGCTGTACCAGAAGGCTTTTTCTTTTTTCACCCATTATTTCCTACTCATTATCTGACAAGAGATGAAAAAGATAGCATCTGCCCAATCAATCTTAAAAATAGTGTTGAGAAGTATCATGCTTCACAAATATTTAGTCATGAAGAGTAACCAAACCTTGACTAACCCGTATAAATGGCATTTAAAAAATTTAAAATACCAGCTTCAAATACAGGCATGAAATGAAACAGTTTACTAGAGGTGCAATTTTTCCCCTAAGTTGAAAGGCAGTGCTGGGGAGTATTTATTGTTCAACATTTATATTGCTGTAGTGCCTACAGGCCTAAGTCACACAGTGGCCCCATTGTGGAGGGCACTGTACAAATATGCAGTCAAGGACAGTTCCTGCCACAAAGAACTTACAATCTGAAAGACTGTTTGTGTTTGAAAGAGGGTGTCAGAGGAACTGGAAAGGTTTCACTGACTTAGGTAGCATTGATATAGGTAAATCCTTTAACCTTAAAAATACCGCTTGTCCTGGAGGGCACTTTCTGTCCTGCAGGAGGAATTCCACTGAATTACACTAAGTTCCTGTGTAAAAGATTCTCCCTTCCAGCACATCAGGTGAAATTTTAAGGCTTCAGGACTATATTGCCTTTTATGCACATTTAACTACCTCCAGTATTAAATTAAGACAAAAATAGAACCAACTCAAAACCAGCTTACCTCAACACCTTAGCTCTAGGATGCACATGGATCTGAATTTTGTGAAACAGACTCATTTGCCAAGATGACTGCCACGACAAAAAGAGTTGAAAAAGAAAGAACAGTGTAGAGCTGGCCAGAACATGCCAATATTTTTCCCATAAAAAGTGTGCCCTTTTCTTCTCTTGAAAAAATTCTAATCGAGACATTTTTCATTGAAAACAAAGTCAACATTCTGCTGTGGAACACCACCATCACGGTGGTGTTCAGCAAAGCACTCTATACACTAAGAGGCCATGAGCATTGCATTGCGGATGTAACAAGGATGCGGGATAACCCTAGAAGTATTGCACCTATAGAATTGCACAACACCATCTTTCAAACATCATTCTTCCCTTATTTTCCAAAGGCAGTAAAAATACTTTCAATTTTCCCAGTAATCAAAAGAACATTCAGTAGAAGATTGGGACAAGTAGTACATATGAAGTTCACACAGCGGCTCCATTTGTAAGGTCTCCCTTCATCTTAGCAGTCGTGCAGCTCTTAGCAGTTATTTGCAATGATCAGGTGCTCTATTATTAAAATAAACACTAAGGGGGGAGAAAAGGTCTTCCATGATGGTCATCTCTTCTTCACCCCTTTCTGACCCTTGCTCTATGGTCAGCCTGAAGTGCCTTGATCCATATCGAGAAAAGGCTACAAGAGCCAAAGAGTCTGATAAAAAATTCCACTGCTCATGGGTAAAAGCATTTTAAAGCACCAGGTTGAAAGCAGGATCCTATACCCTTTTTTCAGAATTCAACAAAGCAAAGAATATTAAATGACTGACAGGTGTTTGACAAACCATATCCCATAAGGAAACTCAGTCTGACTGGAAATCACTATGCAAGGAATCAAAAGTGTCTTTTTTTAAACCCTTTCAAATACATTTCCAATGGAGCAGATGAGGGAGGTAGGACAATGCAAATCTCACTCTAAAAAAAGACTGCTGCCCTTTTTGAGGACTGGAAGAGATACCAGCCCTAAACACTATAAGAATCAATTTAATCCCAAAGAAGGTTTGAAACTAAATGGAAGTCAATTATGAACATTTATTCTCCCTATGCGTTCTGTCCTCATTCTAAAGACATCTTTGCATTTTAAACACCTATTCAATGTACAATGTCCCAGAATGGAACACACACACAAAAATATGGGCCAGATCCTCAGCTGGCAAGAGCTGCAGTAGCTCCATTCAACTCAATGAACCTGTACTGAGAGTTATACCAGATGAGCAGCATCTGGTGCATCTATAAATTTATTTTTTAAGTACAGCATCACATAAGGTAGTTGTGGGAATATGCTACACTTCACAACCATCTTTGGGTTTGAGTAAGGCTGCTCCTGTGTGGGTGCACCGGAGTGTGGGGGAGCTGCAAGGAACACCATCCCACAGAAACTTCCAAGTGCATCCATGCAGGACGCAGCCATAATTGGCCTGCAGGCAGTGGCGTTGGAACTGTTTTTATAGCGGGGGTGCTGAAAGCCATTGAACAAAACTGCTAACCACATATATGATGGAAACCACTTCAAGCTGGGGGATGCTGCTGCACCCCCAATACTACTAATTCCAGCACCCCTGCCTGCAGTCAGTGAAAAGCACAGGGTGAGTGTCAGATAGTGTCGCCTTCAGCAATAACAGCCCCAACACTGGTCACTGCTGCAGCCTTGTGCAGGTCAGAGATCACTGGCAGGAGATATTGCTGGCTACACCTTTTAAACAAAAAACAAAAATCCTTTATTAAGGCAAAATTAAAATAAAATGTTAACATACTACATCATACATTAGTTATTCAGGATCAGGTTAATATTCAAAGAACCTGACTAAAGATTCTCACTTGCTTGCTGGGGAGAGCTCCTTCTCCTTTGAGTATGCTAAAAAGGTGACCAAATTTCTAAATATCTATTCTCTTTTTTGGGCTTCTCTTGTGTATGTACTTGATGTGAAACCTTTTCCATTATAAGGAGAGTCCATATTTTCTATGCCACAGTTCCATAGAAGGAGGGGCCACATTTTTCAAACAATGTGCAGTACCAAAGTCTAGCTGACACTAAAATAGAAATGATTTTTGTTGTTCTTTTTAAAATGTAGATCCTTTACTGGAGCATTAAATATGCATTAAGGAAGCAGGTCATGGCATCTCTAGGAAGCTGGCATTTTGGCATGGGATTATAATGTCCCCCCAAAACCATCTAATTCCTATGCACAACCATCACATGTGCAAGAATGTTCCCCTTTCCCAGCTACCCCTTCAACGGAATGCCTCCCTACTTGCAAAAACGTGACGGATCTTAACTGGAGTCAAATGCCATCAATACAGTAATTAATACAAGTTTATGAGCCACACAAATTGAAGATATATATCCTCTTTCCCATATAGAGACCCACCCATCCAGATCAGTTTATTTTTCCAAATCCCTCTCCCATCTTTTCATCTGGGTTGTTTTCTTATCCACATCTTTTTCAATCAAAATTGTATATACCCTGGAAATTAAACTTTGTTCCTGGGTCAACTTCTCAACATGGTTAGTGGTCTTGATAGATCTGCCTCATATCCAGATTTCCTTATAAAATGTTTGATTTGTAAATATTGAAAATACAGGATCTTTATATTATCACATTATTACGTATCACTTGGTAGGATTTCAAATCAGGACCCAGGAACAGCTGTCTGAATTGAATCATATCAGCTGATACCAAAAAAAATAGCAACTTTGATATTTCCTAGGGATAAGAACATAAAAATGGCCCTACTGGGTCAGACCAATGGTCCACTAGTCCAGTATCACGTCTTCCGACAGTGGCTAATTCCAGGTGCTTCAGAGGGAATGAATGGAACATATAATCATCAAGTGAGCCATCCCGTCGCCCATTCCCAGCTTCTGGCAAACAGAGGTTAGGGACACTTCAAAGCATGTTTTTTCTGATTAAATTCCTGATTATTATTAAAATAGCTAAGGGACAGAGTCTCAGCTACAATCATTTAGAAATTTGTCCAAAGCTGCTGAGGTGGGTGTTGATGAATGGGTGATTTTTTATTTTTGGTGGCTGAATTTTCTTTTTAACTCAAAAGTTGCTATGAATAGTTATATTTGGGCTCAATTCTTGTTTGAGTTTAACCCAGAGTCTGGATAGTTTATTTTCAACCCAACTGATCACATCTTTTAACTGAGATACATAATAATAAGGCAAATTAGAGAAAGCTAGTTCCATCCCACTCTGTAGGCTTATAGAGAACTTTAGAACTCACCCTTTGTCATTTATGTTTCCATATGAATTTTAACAAAAAACAAAGCAAGTCCCACTGTCCAGTTCTCTCTCATACTTACAAAGCATCCTAACATCACTGCTGGGGTGATATACCAAAGATGCTGTGTCTCATAATATTTGAAGAAAACTTTTGCCTCTTAAAAGAAAATTCAATGTTTCAGAGAGGGTGATAATTCATCCGTACTATAACACATTATGACTAGATATTGCAGCACAAACGTTACACAAAACCACCTAATCTGTACAATACACACTAGAATGAGCATAAGCCCTGATTCAGCAAAACGTTTAAGCATGAGCTTAACTTTAACAGGGCTTCAATGGGACCTAAGCACACATTTGATTATCTTCTTGAATAAGCATAGATTAAGCATGTGCTTAAAGTTAAGTGCTGTGTTTTGCTAAAAGCTGGCTGCAATGTCTGCCTTAAGTTTGAAATTGTGTGGGTTTGTACTAATTTCTTTGATGGGTTATCAGATGGTGGGGTGCTAAAAAATTAATGAATCTTCTATTGTTTCAAGGCTTCCTATAGTTAGCAAGCCAATTTTTGCTGTAAGAGACTGTAACCCGCCATAGCTCACATAGATTGTATGCTGTGAGTTTTGCAAAATGCTTTCTACAATCAGTTTACGCAATTTTACTCTCAAAACAAAACTGCTCAAAAAGAGTAGGAAAGCTCCCAGACCACGAAGGAATAATCCTTTTGGCTCTGTTGAAACTTTTTAAACAGATGAGCAGAATGAAACCAATTTGAGTAAAAAAGAAAGAACAACAACAACAAGGGTCAGACCCTGATTTTAGCTATGCCAACGTAAATCCTAAGCAAGTCCACCGAAGCCACTGGAGTTAAACCAGCACTGATCAGAATCAGTCTTAAGTCTACACTCATAGTATACTTGACAGACAACCTTCATGCTCCTAAAAAGGAGACTTCCGTGGACTTAAACTGACACAAAACTGTTTTTTATGGAATGGAGAAACAGATTTAAATGTTATTTAAAAATACACCAACATGGTGCTAGGGCTGACACTATAATTGTTCTTCCTCAAAGCACCTGAGATTGAAACCATATTTAGAATTCAAATTAGAGAACAGTAAGAAAAGAAATCGTTATGGCTACATTGCCATTGCTGTGTATTGCCTGGGTCTCAAAATGGGAAAGGCCAATATGTTCAAAATGGAGGTGACTGAAGACAGAAACTTAAGAGTCCAAGTCCATACCACTGACTGCAGTGGGAGCAATCACAATATAGGCACCTAAACAAGAGGCCTTTCCAACATCCTGAGCGCACACAGCTTCTTTTGAAGTTAATGGGAGCTATGATGGGCATCACCTCTAAAAGTTAAGGCCGCTTCCTTAGGTGCCTAAATAGAGATTTAGGTGCCTAACTTTGGGAATAAAAGCTTGACAATGGCGGCCAAAAGCATTCACCACTAGTGTCCTGCTCCAAAGCCTGCTGGTGTGAATAGGAATTTTTCCCAAAGCCCTGATGATGTCTAGGATCAGATTCCAAATTTTCCATTCCGGTCTCTCAAGCCCAGATCCTCAAAGATATTTAGGTGCCTAACTTCTATTGATTTTAATGGGAGTTAGGTGCCTAAATACCTTTGAGGATCTGGGCCTCATTCCACAGATCACAGAGTATTATGGAAGCAGGGTGCTCAGCTCCTGGTGGAAAGGAGTCTTGCATTGCCCAATTATGATTTGTCTAATCATCAAAGCAGCAGCACTGAGGAGAGCCTTGTGTCTAGTCTCCAGCCAAAAGAATTGCGGTAGCTAGGAAGTTGGGCCTTGAAAGTAGAAGAAAGGTTTACTACCAAGGAAATAACGAAAAGTTTTTTACTACAGAAGTTGAGTCAGAATTTAAAGAATCTTCTTGAGTGAGGAAGGAGGTAAAAAGGTACAAGCAGCAATGTCATGGCAATCTGACTCTGGATTCCCATGCGGTCATTAGTTTGCAATGCAACTTTAAATTAGATACACAAAGTTTTTATGTATGTTAATTTTATTTTGCTTCTCTCACTCACGGGATCCATATATCTCACTCAAACCCATTTAGTATACACAAATATGTATTTCATATAGTTTTTCCCTGGAATGAAATGCAAATTGCATTTCATACATAATGTAAATCCCCTGATCACGCACAAACTTAATGCAAAGGACATTTTTTGTTTGTTTTGTAATATCCTTAGCATTTCAAGTCACATCAGCTGAAAAACCTAGTTAGACTAGATTTGGTGGTTTTTAAACATCCAAGTTCATTGCTAAGAAATGCTGATAAAATAGATTTTATTGATCAACTTCATGCTTCATCTAGCTCACTCCAATGTCTGATGCCTAATCCACAGTGACTGAATAAGCATTTTTTGGCTTCCTTAATAACTGAATTTGTTAAATGCAGAATATATACAGCTGATATTTCAAGGAACTAATTTGTAATCTGAGGCTTGAGGGATTGTTTAAAGAGAAGATCTATGTATTTCATAAATCTAGTGATGTACAGTAAAAAAACGGAATAACTAGCAAAGCAACATAATATTTCCACACAGTGGTTTGAAATCAACTTGTTTCATAAATCTGCCTTAGATACATTAACTTCCAAGAAACACATTCACTAAGGATCCATTATCATTCTTTTTATTATTATTAACTATTATTATTATTTCAACCTATGTATTAAAAGTGTCTATTGCAGGACCTAGGAACTTTTAGCAGGTTTTTTTAAAGCACAAACTACAGAACAAAATGACAAACCCAGTGGGTAATTCTCACTGTATAAAAAAAGTAAGCCTGTCAAATGATCATAGAAATCCCGCATGGTCTCCAGGTAACAACCATACTTACCCTATTTGCCATTCCTCCCCAAAGCCCAAGAAGAGGATGAGCTTTGGTGTGTGCCCTGAAGGTCAAGGTATATGTGCTATTTCAAATCAAGGGACAGGAAGCAAGTTCCAAAGCCAGCAGTACCTCCCATTTAATAGCAGGAGCTTCAGTTTGAGAATCTCCACTAATCTCAAATGCAATATCCAAATCACATGGGGAGAGAGGCATTCTCTCAAAGTCCTTTACGGGACAAAACCACCACCTAGCCAGTGCAGATGACAAAGTACCTCCTGTAACATGTTCAGTGAGATGCCTTGTATAACAAACAGGCAGTTGCATCCACACCAACTTCAGCTTCTAAACAGATTTAAAGGTTCTATCCCATGTAGCATGTACTAGCGTAACCCAACTGTGAGTTGATAGGGACTTGGGAGATCCCAAGTTCAATTCCTTGCTCTGTAATATAAAAGATAAAGAGATAGATACATATTATTAAAGGCCTAGCAATGTCTGCATCTGGGGAGGAAAAACAAAACAAAAACAAAACACTTTTCACTGCTGCTGCCTGATCTAACGGCTGCTAGGAGTTAACTGGAAACTCAGAGATCAGACACAGACTCAGTAGGGTTGCCAACTTTCTAATCACACAAAACTGAACACCCTAGCCCTGCCCTTTCCCTGAGGCCCTGCCCCCGATCACTACATTCCCCCTCCCTCGGTGGCTCGCTCTACCCCACCCTCATTCATTTTCATTGGGCGGGGTTGGGGTGTGGGAGGGGGTAAGGGCTCTAACTGGAGGTGCGGGCTTGGGATGAGGGGTTTGGGGTGTAGGAGGAGGCTCTAGGCTTAGGGATGGGGCTGAGGGATTTGGAATGTGGGAGCAGGCTGCAGATTGAGGCAGGGCGTTAGAGTGGGGAGGGTATGGGGTACAGGAGGGGGCTCTGGGGTGGGGGTTGGAGCTCAGGGTTGGGGCATGAACTTACCTCGGGTGGCTCCCAGTCAGCGGCGCAGCAGGGCTAAGGCAGACTAGTCCCTACCTGTCCTGGCACCACGCTGCACCCCGGAAGTGGCCAGCAGCAGGTACGGCTCCTAGGCGGGGGGGCCAGGAGACTCTGTGCGCTGCTCTTGCCCACAGGCGCTCCCCCCCCCCAGCTCCCAGCCAATGGAAGTGTGGAGTCAGTGCTTGGGACGGGGGCAGCATGTGGAGCCCCATGCCCCCCCCCCACCTAGGAGCCAGACCTGCTGGCTGCTTCTGGGCTAAAGCATGGTGCCAGGACAGGTAGGGACGAGCCTGCCTTTGCCCTCAAGCACCGTTGACCAGACTTTTATCAGCTCGGTCGGCGGTGCTGACCGGAGCCACCAGGGTCCCTTTTCGACCAGGCGTTCCGGTCGAAAACCAGACACCTTAAGACTCAGTAAGATCAGCAGAGAGAATCTCTGCCATAACTTCTGGTTGCTTTCCCTGGTTTACTGCCATCCCCTCCTTCTTGCCAGCATGAAGCCTGGGCCAACTGGCCTTCATCCATGATCCAATATCAACCCGGTACTGAGTAAGGTACTCAGCCACACCTTGTGTGTTAGAATAGATGGAGTCATAACTCAGTGCTAACAGTGATTGAAATAGATTGAAAGTGGGAAGCGGGGGAGAATACTCACACACAAGCTAAGCAGGAGAGGGAGCATACTGAAGGTACCATAGTCCACACTGCACACTAACTCCTAACGGCACCACAGACATATTGATCAAGAGAGATAAGATGAAATCCTGTGGAAATACACATGCAAGCACCATTGGGGCAGAAGAACAATTGCCCATCACTATTTCAGGGATTTCTCAGAAACAAAGGAATGGAGCTACTTAAAAGCAGTCCTGTCCACTCCCACTGTGATCCCCAAGTGACTCAACACCTCATGATGGGCAATGGTATTGAAAAGACCTAATAGATCTAATACCACCAGCATGAGCCCTTGATATACATTCATGGCAAGGAACCAATCAATTGCCAATGTAAACAGTGTGGTGTTCATGTCATACCAGGTCTGAAACCAGATTAACAAGGACAAAGGAAACCTGTAGCATCTAGGTAGTGTTAGGTGATTTGCCACAGTCTTCAAAACAATCTTACCCAAAAATGCAAGATTAGGGCTTGACCACATGGGAAAGTTTTACCAGCTATACCAGTATAATTGTAGCAGTATAGTTTTACTGGTATAACTATATCTGCTAAGCTCCACATGCAGACATACTTATTCTGGAATGAGTAGGTTTTTTTCAGTTTAGCTTAAAATGCTTCCAAAGCAACATAAACTAAACTGAAAATAGGGACTCATACCAAAACATGAGTGCCCACATAAGGAGTTATGCTGGTATAACTATACTGATTTAAATTCCTACTTTAGCTTATACAAGTATAAGACTCCCTTGTAGACAAGCCCAGATACGAGACAATGATTGTCCAGATTATCAAATTAGTTTCTTGAGCTGCAGTTATACTAAATTAGTATGGCCACTGTTCAAGAAACCTCCAATTGAAATTTACTTAAGCAAACATGACAATTTTAAGGAAACATTGGGGGAAAATGACGGTCATCCCAGGTCTGGGCTTGGTTCTTCCCAATGGCTTTCACCAGTCTGGAAGGAAATCAATTTGGAGCAAAATTCTTCCAAACACCATTGCTATCTCTCTGAGCAATGAAGTCTGAAACTTAAGGAAAAAAGACTTATTAGTATGTCCTCTCAAGACCTCACCTTACCACCATGCAAGCAGAGAAGTTTGGTCCAAAACCATGTAATTTTTTTCTCTGAAAAAGAGCCAGACTTGAATCAACCACTGACAGAAGTCAACCTAGATTGACCAGACTATCCACTACTCAAAACAAAATCAGTGGATCAAAAAATCTGTGGAAGCGTCAATTAAGGAAAAGAACCTGTTTCCCTTCCCATCCTTTGTCTTTCTTGTCTATTTATAGTGTAAGCTCTTTGGAGCAGGGACTGTTTATTACCATCTGTCTGGACAGTGCCTAACAAAATGGGAATCCAATCTTGGCTGTGACCTCTAGGTGCTACCATACCATTTTCTGAACTTCCTGCACAGCCACAATATAAGAGCTGATAAAAATCAATTTTACACAAAAATGTTAGATGCTTACTTTGACAGATATGGCTATTTTCTGCAATATACTTGAAAAACCTTTTTGTATAAAGTTTATGTATTATTTTGGGCCAGGATTGTATGCAACCTCTCCAGAGGCAAGACATGACAGATATAAGAGTGGGAGTTTAGAAGGCTATATTGACTATGTGCCAGACAAATACGGACTTCTGAGCCAATAAGTGTTCAGCAGGTTTCATGGCGACTCCCTAGGGAGAAATTAATGCAAATTTCCCAACTCCAGTTATGCAAAAACCCAACCTTTTGAAACTACATGCTGAGGAAAGAGTCTTTGTCTGATGATAACTTGTTACAGAAGGCCAAGATGAAAGGCCCAAGCTATACAAAGAAAGAGTTAATCTGCCCAGTCTCTGTTCTGGTTTTGGATCTAAGATGGATGAACTTGTAACCAAGGGAAAAACCTAATTGTAAGTTTTGAAGGACTAAAACCTACCAGAGCCCCAGGTTGGAGTAGGGGATCCTATGTTAGAATCTAGCATGAGTTTAGATTATTTTGTTATTTATGATATACAAGCAGAAAGCCAGAGCCCTGGGCTCTGCCTCTGACCTGCAGGCTGAGAAGCAGCTGTGAGCTGCCGCCCGACAGTGAGTGTGCATGGTCTGGGGTCATTCAGAGTCCTGCTGTTGCAATGCTCTCACTAGGAGGGAGGGGAACGGGCCTCACTGGTCAGCTGAGGTGAGCCTCAAAGCTCCCACTTTGGAATTCAAGCAAGAGCAATTAACTGACCCCTCTCTGGAACAACCTTGAGCTGCAGTAGACTCCCCTGGCTGCCCGCTGGCACAAGGACACCTGGAAAGGTTTATCTGGAATCAGGGGCTACTCTATAGACAGTGGATGCCCCCTGGGAACGTTGAGTCATGGGAGTACAGAGACAATTGATGGTACGACAAACATACTGTCTTAGGCTACTCAGTCTGGCCTATGCTATGCCCTTCTCAGGTCACATGGGAATACAGCACACCAAACAGCATTTACTCCTGAATTTCTACTGGCCTGGGGTTTTTGAGGCAGTGCAAAAATACTGTAAGTCCTGAGGGTTGGAAAGGGTAGGGGTAATGGCAAGGCTGCCCCGATCCCCCTTCCCATCATAGAGGAACCCTTTCAGACGGTCGCTATGGACATTGTGGGGCCCCTTACCAAAGCTAATGGGGCGGGGGAGAATATATTCTAGTGGTATCAGATCACAGAGGGCAGAGCTACTGCTTCTGGATAGTGGGTGGCATAGAGGCAGAAAAGGTGGTCAGTGTCTTGCTAGCAATATTCAGCTGAGCAGGATTTCCTCATGAGGTTTTGACTGTTCGGGGAAAACTTTATGTCTGCCCTGCATGAAGGGCTATGAGAAAAATGTGGTGTGCAACACTTGTGATCATCTCCCTCCCTCCCCCAGATTAACAGTCTGGTTGAGAGATTTAACAGAATCCTTAAAATGATGTTAAAACCTTTCATTGACCAAACACCCCAGCGACGGGGATATGTGGTTACCTTACCTGCTGTTTGGCCTAGTGGGATGTTCCCCAGGAATCCACAGGATCCTCTCCCTTTGAACTACTCTATTGGAGGAGGATATGGGGACCCCTGGACCTAATAAGGGTAGAGTGGGAAGGTATGGCCTCTTGAGAGGAGAGTCTGTGTGGTAGAGTACACATTGGCTCTCCGGGAAAAACCCTCACAGAACTCAGGAGTTTTGCCTATGAGAATCTAGCTAGAGCTCAAGAGAAACAGAAAATCTGGTGGTTAGACATAAGATACAGGGACCAAGTTATGGTACTCGTTCTAGTAGGGAGGAATAGGCTCCAGGCTGTCTGAGAGGAGTCCTTTAAAATCATAAAACAACTCAGTGAGGTGAACAGTGTGGTGGAGCTGTCTGTCTGCGCCCAATGTGACTATGATGAAACCATATAAATGACAGAGAAACTGGACCTGGCCATGAACAGGCACTGGGAGGAGGGAGAGGATGCCCTCATCAATCTGGTAGCAGAAACACGGACCAGCTCTCTCCCTGGATTCCATTGCCCTCTCTGATCACTTAACCCCTACACAGCAAGCTGAGAGTGGGGGTGCTGCAGGCTTATCAACAGGTATTTTCTAGTAAGCCTGGATGCAACTCAATTGCTGTCTGCTATGGGGTGGGGGTGGAGTTGGGAGTCAAGATTCCAGTTAAAGGTTCCCCCTTCAGAATTACTGAGAAAACAGATCAGGGCCTGGATGAATAAATCACTGACATGCTGGAATTAGGGGAGATCCAAAAAGTCAAATAGTCCATGGCATCCCTCATTGTACTGGTACCTAAGAAAAATGGGTCAATTAGATTTCATGTGGATTACAGAAAGCTCAATACTATCATCACATCTGATGTGCTCCCTATGCCTAGAACAGACAAGACCCTGGACAAGTTGGAAGGAGCTCGATTCCTGACCTCAGCCAACCCTTACAGGGTCCCAAAGCTCAGGCTCCAGCCCGAGTGTCAACACAGAGATTTTTTTTTCAGCTGTGAAGCCTGAGCCCTGTGAGCCTGCATCAGCTGACTGGGACCAGCCATGGGTTTTTTACCCCTGTGTAGACACACTCTGAGTTCCTGGGTCTAGCTTTTGGCTTCAAGGGGGCCCAGATAACTTTCCAGTGGCTGTTAAGATTGATGCTGGATGGGAGGGGGGGGAGTTTTCTCTGGCATCTATAGATGATACTTGTATTTTCATTCAGAGCTGGGAAGACAATGTGATCCACATAAGGAGAGTGCTTCACAGCATTCAGACAGCAGGCCTGACAGGGAGAAATGCGAGGTGGAGATGGCAGACACAGTCTATCTCAGCCCCAGGGGGGCAGCGGGGGGAGAAGGGGGCACTGCAAAACTAGAGCCTGCAAAAGTGGAGGCTATAAGGACTGGCTTACTCCCCAGACAAGACAAGAGGTACTATCCTTTATTGGGATGGCAGGATATTACCCTCACTTTAGTACTGCTCCTGTCCCTGGGAAGTCAGACAAGGTCATCTGGTCCAAACAGTGTTACATTGCCTTCTGCAGACTGTACTTAACACTTCTTTCAGACCTATTTCTGGTAAGCCCAGACTTTGGGAAGCCTTTTATGGTGTTAACAGAGGGCTCGGGGGGACAACCTATAGTGTATCTGAGCGAGAAACTGCTTCCCCAAGGGGGAAAAAAAAAAATTGTATAAAGGTGGAAAAAGAACACTTGGTCAGGGTGCAGGCCCTCTGCAAATTACAGCCCTGCCTTTTTGGATGGCATTTCATTGTGTGCACTGACCACTCCTCACTCACCTGGCCACTTCAAATGAAAGGGACAAATGCCAAGTTGCTAAGATGGAGCTTCATGCGCCAAGATTAGGATATCAAAGTGGTTCACATTAAAGGGAACGCAAACGTGGTGACTGATGCTCTGTCTAGGAAATGGGCACCCTGGGGGAGCCTATCAAGCACCTTAGTTACACCCATTTCGTTAGGAGGGAGATGTGACAGACATGGCAAATTCCTGCAATATCCCTGAAAGACCTTATTGTATTAAGTTCACGTATCATTGTGGGCCAGGATTCTACGCAACTGCTCTAGGGGAGAGACATGATAACTTACATAGATCGTGGAACTCGATATCTATTTTACAGTTAAAACTGCAAGTATATTTAGGACTATAATCTCAGAAGAATTCCACAGTCTCAGGATTTCTAGATCAGTTTTACTTGATTTGTATTGATGTCATTAAGCACTTTGCCTTGAAGAATTTAAACAATAGCAGTTCTCAACAGAATATTTTTAATAAAGTAATATCATTCATTCAGCAGAACTTTCAGTTAAACCAGCACAATTTGACAAATTGCCAACAGAACAGCTCATTTGAAGAGACAGATTGTTGCTTATTCTTTAGTTGTCACACATTTTACTTCATTTCAGTTACTTTTGCCTGACACTTTGCACGGAGTCAGTCAATCACACTGATGGCTGCCAGATGATCTCTGATAAAGCACACACAGAAAGCAGATTCTAGTGATTCAGTCAGTCAGTCCAGAGCATAACTCGATATCCAGGATCGCAGTTCCAGGGAAGAAAGCCTTTACTGACAGACACCACACACCAGTAGACATAAGTGACAGTTTAGTCACAACAGGTTTCCCAAAAGCTTGGGATTGTTGATGGTAAATTACTGGAATTTGCTGGATTCAAAATTATCTTGGGATCCTGGATCTGTATTCCCTCTGTGCATTTCTGCAGCCTTCTGTTTAGAGCTTTTCTAAAGAGGATTTTAAAAGGCACAAAAATCCAGACAGCTTGAATAGTGTTCTCTGGGTGTGATCCAAATCCCACTGGAGTCAATGGAAGGACTTTGTATCAGGCCTTTAGACACCTTTCAACTAGGGGCTGGCCTGAGACCATCAGCTCATTTCACATTAGCCAACCAAGAGCTATTGTCTGGCATTAACTTTGTCTCTACTGGTCTGCTAAGGTCTCCGTTCTCCTTAATATGTTTAACTAGTCCATGTGTTTTTGTGAAGTGCTTAGTGTTGATCCACTTGGGGAATACTATTTAACAGGATGTAGCCATAAAAGTGACAACAGATCATCGCACCAACCATCAAGCCCCTTCTGCCACTCCACCCACCCAAATAACCTTCATGAGTCTAAAACTCAGCAGGCTCATTTGTGCATGAAAACGAACTTCAAACTTCTGACAACAAAGTCTAATGGTTTTGCCCAAATGAGCTCTTGAGTGGAGTTCATTTATATTTTATTGAAGTGAAAGCAAACATGGGGCCTGAAGTTGAGTGAGGAAGCCATACCCTACACAATAGACTGTGATTACTTTCATCTTTGGTTTGATTAGTTTCTGCAATCACAATCATTTACATAAAATCGTAAATATCTTACAAAAGGAGAAATCACATCTCATGGAAGGGTGAAGAAATGAATATATTGTTTATTCATAAAAAAGCTTTAATGTGCAAATAAATAAATAGCAGGTAATTTCATTCTCTTCCTGAGAGGCTGTATATTTTGTTCCTCATTAACAATGCAACTCTATTAGATCATACACAGTCATTTTGAAATGTGGGTGTCTCAAAGGCCAAAGCAGACATTACCATGAAAAACAGTTATGAGCCTTTGGGGAAGAGAGAAGAGAACTTTCCTTCTGACCACAGTAAGCTTGTATCTATGTTCTAGCAATAGTTATAATCTACATCAACCACACTGCTAATCAAACAAACATTTAAGTTTTGCCCCAGTTTTGCCAGCAAAGGCAATCCTCACCAGATCCAATTTTCTTAAACACTGCAATCTCACTGAGTCGTCATGGAGTGAGAATGTGCATAATGAAGATGGAACAAACAATATTAGACTGTTGTTTATAACCAGGTATGAATTCCAATGTGGTTTTGTCTTTAAAGGTTTTGCGGGGGTTTTTTGTGATGTAGAATGCCATACAGCCAGCACTGGAAAGCAAAGTCTTCCATTGCCTGTGCCCAGGTTGTGCCAGTACTGTGCACAAATGAAAGTTTCCCACAAAGTGTTATGTTTCAGACATGAACTGGAAAGTCCATCTCTGGAGACAGCGTAATTTGATCTGTGTGTGTCTATTCCATCCATGGACTCTGCTAAGCCTGCCAACAAGAGTATTAATTAACGTCAACTGCAGTGGTGGTTTAATGATTCAGGGCCAGAGTCAAAGCTCCCTGAAGTCAGTGAAAAACTCAACAGGCTTTGGAATAAGCTCTTAGACTTCTTTCTACAAGGGACTGGACTCAGACCATCAACTCATTTCATATTAGTCAACCAAAAACTATCAGCTGGCATCAACTTTCTATCACTACTAGTCCTCTAAGGTAACCCTAACGTTTGTTTAAGTGGTGCATGTGCTTTTGTGAAGTTCCTAGCATTTCCTGGGTGGATATGCACTATGTTAAAGAATATAAATAAAACAACAAATACAGGTATTGTTGACCCAAGTAGGGTACTGCACCTGACTCACAAAACAATGAATTTGTCTGGTTGGGTAACAGAATTCCCAGTTTAAAATGTATCAGTGTAGAAGGTTAAAGATCAAAGAATATTTAGATAAAAGTTAGATGTATTCTATTCAGCAGGGCCTGAGGAAATTCATCCGAGGGTACTTAAGGAACTAGCTGAAGCAATCTTGGAACCATTAAAAATTATCTTTGAGAATTCATGGAAGACGGGTGAGGTCCCAGAGGACTGGAGAAGTGCAAACATAGTACTAGTCTTTAAAAAGGAGAACACAGAAGAGCCAGAGAATTATAGACCAGTCAAACTTTAATACCTGGAAACATATTGGAACAAGTTATTAAACAATCTGTTTGTAAGCAGCTACAGGATAGCAGAATTATACAGAATAGCCAGCATGGACTTTTTGAGAACAAAGCATGACAAACCAACTTTACCACCTTCTTTGACAGGGTTACTGGCTTGGTGGATGGGGGAGCACAGTAGACATGATATATCTTGATTTTAGTCAGGCTTTGACACGTCCCCTATTACTTCACTATAAGGTGGGTGCACAAATGGTTGAAAAACTGTACTCAAAGGACCAGTGATCAATGGTTCACTGTCTAACTGGAAGGACGTATCTAGTGGGGTCCAGCAGTGGTCAATTCTGGTCAAGACTACTCATTAGTCTAGTCATTAATGAAACTATTGGAATGGAGACTATGCTTATAAATTTTGCAGATGACATTAAGATGGGAGGGGTTGCCAGCACTTTGGAGGCCAGGTTAGAATCTGGCTATGGAAGTCATTACTATAACATACTGAGTCAAAGAGGTTAAGGATTCAAGAAAAGGACTGTAATATTTATAAGGATTATGAGAACATCCAGAGTTACAATAGTAAGGATTTTAAAAGGCAGGGGGGTGAAATCCTGATACCATTTAGTCAATGGAAGGTTTTCCCTGATTTCAATGGAGCCCAGATTTCACCTCACAGTATTGGAAAGGATACAAGCCTTCCTGCTTCAAGGCAAGACAATCTCTAACAGGGGTTAGGAAGAAACTCTTAACTCAACCATTTATAGATGTTAATCAATCTTGTATTACTGTCAATGGCTTGGAAAACCCATCTGACTTATGCTGACAGCATCTTTTCTATTTTGTTTCCTTTATCTCAGAGAACTAAGACCTTCCCTTTTTGCTTTTCCTTAATCATTACCTACCTCACAAATCCTGGGCAGATCTTGTTTGTAATCACCAACAACAAAAACTGCAACAAAATCTGAAGTGTTACAATTGCTGTTTCACTTTAAATTCACAAAGTGTTAGTAACTAAAATGTACATAAAGTCAGGGAATTGAAAAAAGCCTAAGCATTTCAAGTACCAAAAGGTTAAATAGCCTCAGGTTCAAATATCCTCATGGCCCACACAGTGTCTTTAATAAGATATGACACTAAAATTCCTTTAAGATTAGCATGAAGTTATTTGTTGTTTCCCCTAAGCATCATGTTAAAAGAGTCTGCAGCAGCTCTTCCAGGTTTCAGAAGGACCATAGGAACAACGAGTACTTCAGAAGGTTTGCACAGCCCAAATGTGCACTCTTTAAAGTGTTCACTGGAGACACGGTTCATGCTGTGCCTCCTGTGGACTTCAGGACAAGAGGCTAGCTGAGATGGAGAAAAGACTACTCAGTATCTGTCATGCAATGGGACTTGCAAGGTTGAGGAGCTCCAGAGGATTCCCTGTTCCCCATTTTCTCCATGATGCCTATACTCACCTTACCTGTGCCGCACAGCTTTTGCCTGTTTCCTACCAATTCCTCCAGTAAGTCACCTCCCTTCTAAAGTCCACAGAATATAGTAACCTTCGGAGATCCAGGAACAGCAGTCACTCTGTACTCTATAAGTTGTGCTTTTACCCCACATACATTTAATTAAAAAGCACTATTAGAATCATAGGTTGGAAGGGACCTCAGGAGGTCATCTAGTCCAACCCCCTGCTCAAAGCAGGACCAATCCCCAATTAAATCACCCCAGCCAGGGCTTTGTCAAGCCAGACCTTAAAAACCTCCAAGGAAGAAGATTCCACCACCTCCCTAGGTAATCCATTCCAGTGCTTCACCACCCTCCGAATGAAAAAGTTTTTCCTAATATCCAACCTAAACCTCCTCCACTGCAACTTGAGACCATTACTCCTTGTTCTGTCATCTGCTACCACTGAGAACAGTCTAGATCCATCCTCTTTGGAACCCCCTTTCAGGTAGTTGAAAGCAGCTATAAAATCCCCCCTCGTTCTTCTCTTCTGCAGATTAAATAATCCCAGTTCCCTCAGCCTCTTCTCATAAGTCATGTGCTCTAGACCCCTAATCATTTTTGTTGCCCTCCGCTGGACTCTTTCCAATATTTTCACATCCTTCTTGTAGTGTGGGGCCCAAAACTGGACACAGTACTCCAGGTGAGGCCTCACCTGGATGAGGCCACATACTGTTGACTCATATCCAGCTTCTCATCCACTGTAACCCCTAGGTCCTTTTCTGCAGAACTGCTGCCAAGCCACTTGGTCCCTAGTCTGTAGCAGTGCATGGGATTCTTCCGTCCTAAGTGCAGGACTCTGCACTTGTCCTTGTTGAATCTCATGAGATTTCTTATGGCCCAATCCTCTAAGTTGTCTAGGGCCCTCTGTATCCTGTCTACCACTCCTCCCAGTTTAGTGTCATCTGCAAGCTTGCTGAGGGTGCAATCCACGCCATCCTCCAGATCATTAATGATGATATTGAACAAAACTGGCCCCAGGACCGACCCTTGGGGCACTCTGCTTGATACCGGCTGCCAGCTAGACATGGAGCCATTGATCACTACCCGTTGAGCCCGACAGTCTAGCCAGCTTTCTATCCACCTTATAGTCCATTCATCCAGCCCATACTTCTTTAACTTGCTGGCAAGAATACCGTGGGAAACCATATCAAAAGCTTCGCTAAAGTCAAGGAATAACACTGCTTTCCCCTCATCCACAGGGCCAGTTATCTCGTCATAGAAGGCAATTAGGTTAGTCAGGCATGACTTGCCCTTCGTGAATCCATGCTGACTGTTCCTGATCACTTTCCTCTCTTCTAAGTGCTTCAGAATTGATTCCTTGAGGACCTGCTCCATGATTTTTCCAGGGACTAAGGTGAGCCTGACTGGCCTGTAGTTCCCCGGATCCTTCTTCTTCCCTTTTTTACAGATAGGCACTACATTAGCTTTTTTCCAGTCATCCAGGACCTCCCCCAATCGCCATGAGTATTCAAAGATAATGGCTAATGACTCTGCAATCACATCCACCAACTCCTTAAGCACCCTCAGATGCAGTGCATCCGGCCCCATGGACTTGTGCTCATCCGGCTTTTCTAAATAGTCCTTGTTAGGATATAGATATTCAGGTCTGTCTGTAAAGGCCTATACTCTAAGAATACACCTAAGTTCTTATCACTTAGCTAGTTATAGAGGTATAAAAGAAAGAATCAAAATCGCTGTCTGCCAGTGTAAGAGCCTTCTCTTACTGTGACAGTCTGAGGCCCTGTTCTTAGGCTAACGCCTTTGGCTAAGCAGCAGAGGCAGCCATAAGCTGGGAAGCGAACGGTCACATCCTCACATTCCAAACCAGTCACATTGAAAGAAGGTACTATTGGGCTGTTAGGAATACAATCGTGTCCTGAAAATGCCTATCGCCTCCAGGAGGGGAAGTGCCTAGAAAATGTAAAAGGTAACTTAGTTTGATAGCATCCTGTCTGGCAAGAACTCACTTATCAATAGCTACGATGTGAAATCCTCATTTATGTGTTTGTTTTATCACTGTAGTCCCCATTTCCCTATTGTTTGTCTGCATAATCTCTGTCTGTTTCTGTGATTGTTCCTGTCTGCTGTATAATTAATTTTGCTGGGTGAACTAATTAAGGTGGTGGGATATAACTGGTTAAATAATCATGTTACAATATGCTAGGATTGGTTAGTTAAATTTCAGTAAAATGATTGGTTAAGCTATAGCTAAGCAGAACTCAAGTTTTACTATTTAGTCTGCAGTCAATCAGGGGGTGGGTGGGGGAAATGGGAACAGGGAATGGGGGTGGGGAAATTGGAATCATGTTTGGCTACGGGAGGGAATAGGAACAGAGACAGAGACACAGGTAAGGCTCTGTGGTGTCAGAGCTGGGAAGGGGGACACTAAGGAAGGAAACTGGAATCATGCTTGCTGGAAATTCACCCCAATAAACATCAAATTGTTTGCATCTTTGGACTTCAGGTATTGTTGCTCTCTGTTCATGCGAGAAGGACCAGGGAAGTAAGTGGGCGAAGGAATAAGCCCCCTAACATCTTGGTGCCGGTGACTCGGATGCATCGCATCGGATAGATGAGTGGCAGCCTGTAAGTCCCCCTCCCCAACAGTCTGTGCAGCTGCTTGGAGGGGGTATAGCGAACTCTCGTGATGGTAGTTGCAGGTTCTGGCAAGCCAGGGTAAAGCTCTTTGAGGAGCAAAGAGAAACAGAATGAAACAAAGGACTAGTGCCAGTAAGTCACCTGAAGGCATCCCCATTAAGCAGAATTATTGTTCCCATTAAACAGTAGTTATTGTTATTAAGTACATTCCACTTTAAGCAATTCCCTGGGAGATTTTCTGATTAAATGGAGCATGCTGCACTGCTTTTGCATTATTTACAAACAAGATACGGTAGGTAACTACATATGCTGGCCAACAACACACACACACACACAAAGGGATGCAGGTATCACTTGGTGATACTGTGTCTCTGAGTATACAAAGTAAGCAGCATCTTGGATCCCATCTCCCTAATCCTGATATGGATGAATTACCAGAGAAAGAGGGACATCAAAGAAAGATTATATTCATTACATTCAGAACATGGGTGTAAACAAGTCAAACACACACACCTATAAGAATCAAAGAATTGGTTTTAGCACCCTAGATGATCTCCTAGTAGACTCTTTGAAGGAGTTAGGTTAATCCTGACTGAAAATTCGTAAATACGTATAGACAGATTGTGCAACACTAGAAAAAGGAAGGTGGGGAAAAATATCAGACAGACAATCAAAAGGTGGCTTTTAAGAAACCCAAAACCAAATTCACTTCACCGCTTTCAACCTTTCAAACAAACATTTTCTCAGGCATATTCTGCCAATATGTACACACCAGCTAAAATTCATCCCATGAATGTGACTCATCCAAGTAGCTGCTGATGCAGAAGTTAAAAAAACGAAACAATTCAAGCAATCACATCACATCACATACAGTCCCTATACTACCTGCACAACTGTAGTCCCAGTCAAATCAAGGCTCAGCAGCTCTAGCACTTTGGAGTTTAAAAAAAACAAACAAACACAACCACCACAAAAACACACAGACAAAAACTGAAATCAAGATCCTTTTATAAATGATAATTTAAAAATACAAAATAGAACTCACACTGCTTCTCGCCAACAGCTGGATTTTGAAAGATCTAAATCAAGGGTTTAATCGAACCCATATGCTAAGAGTTTGCTCTTTCAGAGAGTCATGAAGAGGATTCGTGGGCAATAGATCTCAACCTTTGTCAGAAAAAAAAAAGTATCATTTTATCAAATTAAGTAAAGCCTTTCAATGTTAATGCAATTAAGTGAAAAATGCTGCCACACACCTCTCACAGAATCAAACCCAGCTGAGACTGACTTTCTCCTCGTCATCGCAGAGCCATTCTCAAGGGAAGTTTGTTTCTGAATTATTTTGTCTGTCTGTTTAGACTGGGAGCTCCTTGGATGAGGAATCATGTCCACCTCTGTGTTCTGCACAATTCCAGAGGTGCCAAGTTCCCTCAGCTCCAGATGACAGTCAGTCAATGGAAGCTGCAGATGTTCAGCACTCTTGAAAAATCAGGCCTTTACGTTACAGTAATAGGGATCCAATCTGGCTGCCACCGAACTCAGCGGCAAAATGCATTACATTCAATGGGAGCAACAGCAGGCTTAGCTGAATGGGAGGTGTGCAGCAATGCACACTTTAAACTACAACAGAGTTTGGACTGTCCCAAACTGGCAGACAGTAGTGTCCCCGCACTCCGCACATTCATTCCATATTACAGTACAGGAGGAGAGCTAGAGTTTCAGGCATAAATGCCCAAAATTGTATTAATATACATTGGGAACCGCTTCTCTAGGGTACATACTTTTGAACCTCTTTATAATTCCTTTACCTCCATGTCAAGCTGAAACTTCCTATCAAATGTACTTACTATTAAACCAGTCCTTTTGAACAAGCCACACACCACATTTTCCCTATATTAGGAAGGGGTGTAACATGTTGACCCCCTTTGGAATACATGCTATTACCCCCTTTGGAAATAGACATCAAGTAATTTTAAAAGGCAGGCCTCTGGTTGTTTGGTCCAAACCTGGAGGCACATGGTCAAACTGAATCAACTGTATAAATCCAAGCCCCTCCATTGTCTTCAACAGTGATCCACAGAACAACAACCGTGCAAATGAGATCAGACTATAGACTAGAAACTTTACTGAATCAGTTGACTTCTCTGTGATATAGTCAAACAGTTTCATTTCAGGCCATGCAGACGGTGTGCTCATGAAGCCAGAGACCATAACCAAACGAATTCTTACCTCATCAGTCTGATATTGCACGTCACTCAGAAGCTAGCCCACTGCTCATTAGAAAAAGTGAATTATCTGTTTCAGTGCAGGGGCAGAATAAGCTAGGTTATGTGTATCACCACAGTCCTGATATTCAGAAACATCCTACATGGCTTCATTGCTACAGGAATGTCTGCACGGTGTTTGGGTAATGGGTTCAAAGTAATGTCTTCCTCATGCTGGAACACTGCACATCTTTATTCATAAGCTGTAAAATACCAGCCACTGTTTAACCATAAAAACACTTTTAAAATCTGAGAATCTCAAAGGACTTTATCGACATTCCCCATAGCAAATCCCTGGAGCTAGGTAGACTTATTAGGTCAGTTTGACAGAGGGGTGAATGGAAGATGTACCCATAGGTCAAATTTTCTAATCTGGGTGCCTAAAGTTAGGCTCCTAGATTCATATTTAGGTACCTACATTGAAGTGGCCCAATTATCAGGAGTGCTGTGCATCCACAATCCCTACTGAAGTTAAGGAGATCAAGGGGCTCAGCACCTATGAAAGTCAGATTGCTTCTATTTAGGTGCTTACATACAGATTTAGGCGCCTAACTTTAGGCCCTTAAGTTCAAAAATATTGAACTAAATAATTGATTTAAAATCAGAAGGAATCAGGAATAGAGACTGGGCATAAAATCCTGAAGACCTAACTCTCAGTCCCCCGAGCGAACATCTAGACACACTGCCTTCCTAGTCTGCAAATGTACAATTTTCTGTTCCTTCTAGCACAGAGCTGAGCTGATGGTTAGGGTGGAAAAAACAGCTGTGGAGACAGATTTTCAAACTGCATGAAATATATTGTGCATGGAAAGCTCTCTCGTTTCATAAAGATGCTTAATAGACAGGGCCCTGAAATGGCTATAACTACTTCTCAAAAGCAATTATATTCAGTTTCTACAGCAATGAATTTCCAGATGACAGGTTACATGCTATGCTCTTGCAACAAGTAGAATGTTTGGAGGACAAGAGCCAACCTCAAAACCAGCTTTCATTTTTACAAATAAAAAGGCATCGCTGGAGACAGTCACTGGTCAATGTGTTTTCCACTCTTTATTTTAATCTGTGAATCACTTAGCACCCAGAAGGATAACTAAGAACTGACGACTTTGTAGCCACTCTGTAAGCCATATGGCAACCCCTGGATACTTACGGCTCCACATAAGATCCTTTTAAAACTCAGTGTTATGGGTCACCTAAAAATATCATCAAGAACAATAGTCAATTCATAAAACGTTATTTGACCTTTAATCTCATGCTTCAGGGCATCAGCTGACCACCTGCAGGGATAAGGTAGGAATTCCGCTCCCTACCCACTCAGCTACAGACCTGAAATACTGGCTAGGCACATTCATTCTGAAGGCAGAGGAAAGAACCTGACTGCTTAAGTGCTCTGCGGCAGAAGATGAAGACAGAAACAGCATGTGCAATTTAACATTCTAAAGGCCTAATGGCTCACTGTCCTGTTCTGCTGTTTGGGATATCCAGGTCCTCAGGTAACTGGTGCTCTCAGGATGGAGGAAGGGGCTGTAAGCCCTGGACAGACAAAGATGTAGCACTCAAGGGAGCACTAGGTTAGCTTCCTGCCCAGCTGCTGCACAGGTGCACTCTGGATAGGGGACTCCCTATGCATTTTCTCCTCTGTCCAGCATACATGTGCACGGGCGCACACACACAGCAGAATTAAGCGCTGAATGTTTCAAAAGAATGGAAAATTCGAAGTTAAGACTGCAATCCTATCAGTTACGTATCCAACTGTGCTTAGATGATGCCATACATATTAAGCGTCATACTAGATCACAATACTTCCAAGGACATCAACAGGAGCCAAGCACAAAACAGTGGGTTAAAAGCTGTGCGTTTGATGTCTCAGAATTCCCTTTTCTGTTCCCTTAGTGTGGGCTATGTTATTTCACAGCCCCCAAGAAGTTTGCTGGAACTGCACAGTATAGCATGGATTCCCTGCTCTAAAGGACTTGCAGTTTAATTTTACTTGTGACTTAATGAACGGACAAATGAGTGCGGGGAGGTGGATCACGGTAATATGATGCTATTACACAGCAAAGGTATGGGCCTAGCATGCTCGAACAAAAATGAGCTATGTTTATATAAATTCATATATGTTTTATAAAACAAATATCCTGGCTGACTGGCTTCTTGCTGGCATCACAGTGATCTTAAGGATTTATTTGAATGAGGGTAGAGATCTAGCAAACCAGTTTGGGAAGGATATTCTAGGCATAGGGACTGGTGCAGAAAAGGACCAATGAAGAAACAGCTGAATGGGGCATCACTAAGACAGGAGAGGGAATGACTGATGTAATAAGAGTGGGCGAGTGTTTTCTTGCACTACTTTAAGGTGGTAACATCAGAGCTGGTTCTTAAAGAGCTGATTCAACCTCAGTGGGAAGCTAACAAGACAGACGGTCCTATAACAGAGTATAAGATGTTTTTAATTTTGCTTTAACACTTCCTTCCCTTTGGAAGAGAACTCCTGATTTTAGCAAGTCAGCTAAAATTCCAACACAATGTTAAACCAAACACTTTGTAAAATTCATTCAGAACAAATGTTAGGGTCTGTATAGTAAACTATTCATTCAGGATGGAAATTCTACATGGCCTAGCTCTGCTCTCACTGTGGTCTGTGGTAAAAGTCCCACTCGTTTCAACGGGAGCAGACAGTTAAGGCATTGCCAAGTATTTCTAAAAATCCCACCCTTATTGTAAACCAGTGTTTCTCTTCCTCTGTGAACTCCACTGAAGAGCTGACATATTTCATTACACAAATACTTCAGGCTACATTGTAACTAAAACAGCCAATAATTCTCAGTTTCTTCAAGCTCAAGTAAATAAGCTACCTATTTTTCACAAAACCACTGATCTATTCCCACTTAAATGATTTAATTATCATGTACTTGACAGATCTGGGGTTCTATTAATAACCAATAAAAATGTCTGCCACAAATATTTTTTTAAAAAATTGATAGCCAGGCCCATAGTCAAAGCATCATACTTCAATTTACGCTTACAAAATGTTCTGCTGACTTTGAAAGCAAGGTCCTATATGTTGGGATATGGGCCTAATTGCAGCATTATGCAGGCTCTTACCCCTGACAGGGAAGAATTTCAAGGAACATCTGAGCTAACATACCAGTCACCTCCAAATACTAGTCAGAAAAGAAAGATATTCCTTAGGAAGATCCACTGCAGTTCTTCCTCTGCCAAATGTTTCTGCTGGTTCCAAAGAAGAGAGGGCATATCACAGGGGAAATATCTGCCACTTGAACGGTAATGAAACTGAGTATGATCCACATTAAAATATTTCATGATCCACTTCAGCTGGATGACTGTTCCCCCATGGAAAAATGAAGGACTTTTAGCAAACAGTGATGAAGGCAATGGGTTGAGTACAAGAACAAAGGAGCTGCTTGTACCAGAATACTCATGTTTGGAGAGTTTTAATCTCTTCAAGTGCTCTAAAGCAGAGTACTGGAGGGCTACCCACTTCCAATATAATACTTTAAATTGTCTCTGTAAATGTAATCTTTATTGATGGCACCTCCCTATTACCTAGCTCTTACCAACTTCTGAACTGCTTTGCTTTCTATCTTGTAATGGGGTGTCCTCCCCACACTTGCCCTGAAAGGGCTGAGGCAGGCCAGAGGGGCCAATTGGTCTATTAGGTGGCAAACTGAGGGGGGAGAGAGAGAGAGAGAATTAAGACTACAGGAGAAGCCTTAAATTAGAAGAAACTCACTGGTGCAGGAACAAGCAGGGCCTATATAAGCCAGGAAGCTGGCAACAGAAGGGGCTGCTGGGAAAGGCGGCAGTCATTTCCTAGTAAGAGGGAGAAGTGTTTGGAGGCTGCGGAGATGTGCTGCCTCCAGTCGCTCCCCAGGAGAAGGGAGGGTGAAGCTGGCAGACCCAGAGAAGGAAGGGAGAGCCAAAAGGTTAGGAAAAGGCTCAGGGAGATGCAACAAGGTATGGGATGAAACAGGCCTTGACTGCTGATTAGAGGGTTCCTGAGCATGAACCTGGACTAGCGGGTGGGCCAGAGTTCCCCAGCCAATGACACCAATGAGGTAGTGCGTAGGAAGACCGCCTGAGCCGGTTTGGGAGAAGAGACTTCCCCCTCCTCCCACAGAAGGGGAAAACCACAATAATGACCTAGCCAGAGGGCTGAGTCACAAAGAGGCCACACCAGCTGGAGCGACAGCGGGCTGCAGACAAAGAAACTGGTGGGGGGATGACTTGCAACCATGGGGGAAGAGGTGTCAACTTGGTGAGCTATTCCCCAGAATGGCCAGGAGGAGATGCCATACCTATAGTGAGTAGAGCACCCTGTCACACATCTATTGTAGTGAAATAGTTATTTTATACTAGGCTCTCTACATTTAAACCTGGTATCATCTAGTATGTTTAATGGGAGACTAATGAGTTCAGTATCTTTGCAAAGTTAAGGTGACCAGAGTCTATCTACTGTATGTCAAAACAATCAATGTTTACTGAAATATATCCAAACTCCATGCCCCAAGTTATGCCCCATATTCAGAATTGGGGTTGAGCAAAAACTACACTATTCTTATAAAAATACATCAGACTTGCTCAAAGATTAAAAGAGGCACAGACAACACAGGGCCTGATTTACCTCTTATTTAAGCGTAAATCAAGAGTAATTCCGCTGAAGACAGGAGACAAACACTGGTATAAGCAAGAGAAGAATCAGGACTTCAGAATCCTACATTTTACTAATAACGCAAGTCAGTGGCCCAGATACTTGGTGTACATCAGTTCAATTGAAGTCGGAGCTACATCAATTTATAGCAGCTGAGGATCTGGCCAAAAACTCATTTACTTCATATAGATCTGTTTGTTTTTATACGGAGGACCAGAATTAGCTAGGGATCGGAATATAAGATATTTTAGACAGGGACCACCCTACTTAATGTGCCTGCACTTCCTCAGTCCCTTTTTCCTACCACCTCATCACATGTCATTCCACCCCTTTTTGTCCACAGATAAACAAAAGGGGATGTTTCACCCATCACTGTGTTGTCTAGGCACTTCTCATGTTAGATTGAGTCTGGGCTAGTTTTAAACTCCTACTTAGTGTCTCTCTGAGTTTTCACTGATCCCTTTCATAATACGTTCTGACGAAGCGGGACTGTTCTTAACGTTTCCTCTGAATATTGTGGGGGTGCCTCAGTTTCCCTTATGCAGTTTTTAAGTATCTAGGGGGTGGGATAAGGGTGTATGACCATTGCAGAGCCCTAGAGGGCAGGTATGTGCAGGGGTCTGGACAGAGAGAATGGCCCAACACCCTGTTTCCTGGCAACTGATGTCCTGGGCCCTTCCCCCCTGCAAGGTGAGAGCTAAAGGGTTGGAGAACAAAGGAATCAGGTGACCTCCTGGCCCGGAAAGGGACAAAGCCCAGGAGGAGGGGGGACTGGAGGGAGAGTCAGTTGGGGCTGGTTGGGGACATGGAGTGAAGGGCAGACATGGTTGTCTGGCTCACTGCCCCCCAAAATGGACCCAGCTGAGGGGTCCTGTTCTCTGCACCTACAAGCTCTGTGTTAGACCATGTTCCTGTCATCTAATAAACCTCTGTTTTACTGGCTGGCTGAGAGTCACGTCTGACTGCAGAGTTGGGGTGCAGGACCCTCTGTCTTCCCCAGGACCCCGCCTGGGTGGACTCGCTGTGGGAAGCGCATGGAGGGGCAGAGAGGATGCTGAATGCTCCGAGGTCAGACTCAGGAAGGTGGAAGCTGTGTGTCCTGCAGACAGTCTGCTCACAGAAAGGAGACTTCCCCAGAGTCCTGACTGGCTTCGTAGGGAGCAGTTCCAGAGCATCGCCCAGGGACTCCGTGACATATGTAAAGATAGCATGTTCTGGGTATTCAGAGAGAGGATGGCCCAAAGGTTAGGGCACTAACTTAGGAGACCTGGGTTCAAGTCCCTGCTCCTATGTGACTCCAGGCAAGTCCCTTGTCTCTGTGCATCTGTAAAATAGGAATATTTCCCTGCCTCAGAGGTGTTCTGAGGATAAATACATTAAACATTGTTATGTGCTCAGATATTATGATAATGGGGGCTATATAAATCTCTAGGATAGATATCCAGTCTCAACATACAATAATGAGAGGATATATGGAGGGTATAAAGAATCTAAATGCTTTGCTTTGGATTGGCAGGATAGCTCAGCCATATTGTTCCATGACATTGCGTGTGGCAGTCGGGTTCAATTTCCCTAGCAGCCTTCAGCTATCTGTGTTGCAAGGATTGGGATCAATGTGCTGGCTACAACAAAGACCTTGAAGATTGTGCTGGAAGTAGAATTCCAGCAGAGGTAAGCAGAGTTCTCTCCCCTCCTCCATGAAGAAGAAAGTTGTCAAGATTGACTACACAGGCAGCATTTGAAATCTTTGCTTTTGTGGAAACTTATGGCTTTTAAGAATAGCTTTATGAGCATTTACTGCCTTCTTGTGTTGCATCCCTGCCACGAAGTATAAGCTGCTTAAAGAGGAGACTTTTGTCCACTCCACACCGGGCATATTCAGCTGAAAAGACCCTGGGAAATCTCAATCATAACCTTCAGCTTTTCTGCTCCCATGCCCTGTACTACAGATCTGGCCAAATACTTTTACAAAGTAATTTCACTGATATGAGAAAAGTGTGCTTATTTGGGTGATTTCTTTGCTACCACCTTAACTGAACAATATGGATGGGAACAACAAAGACCAGGGTTGATTCTCATGTCACACTTTTTAAATTGATGTAACTCTAATTACTTCAATGGAGTTATTCATGATTTACATTAGCATCAGGCAGAATAAAAATACTCTCATCCAGACCTTTTTTATTTGCATGAGTAGTCCTCAGGTGAGCAGTCCCACTGATGTCAACAGGACTATTTGTGCAAGTAAGGATTACCCCCAACGAATCAGTACTCCGGGATCTTGTCCTTAGCCTTTACCAGCTTTTACATGGATATAATATTTGTTTCCTCAAATAGCCATTTGGAAAATGGACAGGACAGGAAGAATAAAACTCATAGTTGGGACTATTTTGACTGCTATTGCTTTTGCTTAATTGCCTTTGAAAGGATTTTGCTTAATTATTTAAATAGGATTTTCGGAAGAGAAAAGTCCAGCATTGAGGCCAGTCTTTCAGCACTTAAACATTTCCAAGGAGATTTACAGACATGATCTTTGGTGGTCTAGAACAATCAAATACAATCCCAAGCTCAAATCAAAACGTTAGCCTACTTAGGGCTTTTCATCTCCATTGAGAAAGCATGGGCTCTTAAAAGACTTTGGCAGACTTGGCTGGATACTACGGTACTTAATATGCAACAGCAAGAGTGAACAAGCTTGTGAACAGCCATTAAATCACAATCAAGGATGCAGTTTAATCAAGTCTAAAAAGAGCAACATTACGTTTGAGCATGCAGTTTGTTATCAGCTGAACACATTAAAACATTTAAAGCATTCACACAAGAATATGATGAATAATTTCACAGATAGATAATACCACAATCTGAATATAAATATAAACTGGCTTTGGGTTGAAATGCCTTTTATGCTTTTAAACTGATGCCTTGCACAGTGGTTCTTGTCTTGGATGACACATACTTCACAGCTACACAAAAGTCTGAGGTAGGGCACAGGAGATGGAGGAAGAGACCTTACTGTTAAAGAATAAATCCCAAAATGAGAGAAGCAGGGGGGGTGGGGGGAGGAAAGAGGAGAGGAGCAGTAGCAAATATTTTCATCTCAGCTGTTTCCACCTGTTTAGACAAGAAGAGAAGAAGTTGATGTCTCAGTTGTAAGTGACTGTGACAGGAAATCATGTTGCCAAGTTTATTTGGATTTTCTGTCTCCATCTGCTGGTAGGAATGCATATGACTAATGTCCAGATTAATGTAGACTACTACTATTATATTAATTTTAGAGAAAGAATGACACAGAAAAGAAATGGGTCAGCAGCAGAGCCAGGAATAATAAATAAATGAATATTTTATACTTATATAGCAAGCTTTTATTCAAGGACTTCCAAGTCCATTACAAATATTAACTCTCACAGCAAGATTGTGTGGTACATATGATTATGTCCATTTTGCAGAGGGATAAACTGAAGCATGAAAAAAAGTTAAGGCCAGTGTTTCCAACTTTGAGTGCCTAAACTTGGACTGAATATGAACTTAGGAGCCCAAGATTTTTAGAAGTGATTAGTGATCTAAGTCACCCTCAGATTGAGGCACCTAAAGGGACCTGATTTTCAGAAAGTTCTGAGCACCCACCCTGTGAAAGTCCTTTTAGGAAGTCTCAAGTTGGGTACCCTAAAATTGAGGCACCTGTAACAAGTCACTTTTGAAACTCTTGGTATTAGACTACTAAATAAATCTGGCTTTATTTTACAGGTACTAACCCCCAGCTGAAGGCAGTTTGAGCTGTAGGTGCTCAGCACCTTTGAAAAAATCAGGGCCATTTTTATTTAAAGGCCTAAATATCCATTTCAGAGCATTAATATCAGACATCCAGCATCAGATTTTGTAATGTGTTTGTACAGCACCTAACACACTGGGATCCTGGTCCATGACTAGGGCTTCAAGGTGCTACAGTAATACAGATAATAAAACAACAGTGTCAGAGCCAGCAACTGAATCCAGAAGTCCTCACTCCAAGTCACCTCCTATAATAGTGCCTCCCGAAAAGAGCCCAGGGGTCCTGACTCTCAGTCCCATGCTCTTACTACTCCATACTTAAAGACACAAAGTGGATTCACTTCCTTAAAATGATCTCTGAACTTCAATAACTCTTGAGTGTGATGGAAAACTAGCAGATAAAACAGAAGTATCAGTGTTTGACTGCACACCAGAGATGGTGGCACTGAACTAACGACAACATTCAGGCGCCCTGACTCACTGACCATCACAACAATCCACTCTTGCTAAGTCCACCAGTTCACAAAGAAAGCAAAGGAGCAGCAGTGAGGCATCTTAAAGCACTAAATAAAAGCACAGGCGTGTACACACACAAAACACAGAGATTAAATTAAAGGTAAATACGCTATGCATTACAATTTTTCAAGATTATTCAATGCATTGGAGATTACATGTTCTGTAGGGTTGGGGCAAGGGTAATTCTCAAGGTTGTGCTGTGGTATATCTCACTGAAAACAAGTCACTGAAAACTGTATTCAGGTACTATTAGAAAATTGATTAGAAGGGGAAAACTCATGTTGGCCCACTTGAAATTTGTAGGTTCCAAATGTCTACTCATGTTGGGTTCACGTTCACATTGGGGAAAACTGTGAAAGAAATGTTCCATTAATAAATGAAGGTGAATAGTGGAACTGAAAGCAGGAGGAGTATAAAAGGAGAACATGAATAAAGGAGCAGAGAGAGAAAATTTCTAATGAAAGTATAAATACAGAGGACTGGGTTACACTCTTGCAACCCTTCTGGGTTCAGTGGGGTTGCACAGATATCAGAGACTTATTCTATAAAACTTCTTTGGATGTCAGGGCCACTAAGCTGCTTGCAGTAAATGCTAAGCACCTCAGGAGGACTGGGCCCTTTAACCCAAGGAAGAATTTTTCCATTTTATGTACTTTTCATACCATATACAAGACCCCAGCCTAATATTTAGCTGACAGTATGGGGCTTTATTCCTGCAATAAAGCACAGGTTTCTCTTAATCTGAAACAAGTAAGTGGTAGTGTTCTTAACTGAACCAACTTGAAAGGAACAATGTTTTAAACTACAAGGAAAAAGTTGTGCAAACTCAAACTGAACAAAACAAGAAGTCTTCATTCACATAACTTCACAGGTTTTGCCCAGCCCTCGACATACTTAGCAATATCATCTTGTACCCAGAAAAATATTTCAACTATTTTCTGTGCAATCAAACCTGAGAGGCATATGATTAGATAATACTAACACTCTCTCTAGGTACTCGTATGGCCCTAATCACCATAATATCAGATCATCAGACACACCTTAATGAATTAATTCTCACAGTAACCCTACAAGGTAGGAAAAATTTATTAATTCCATTTTACAGATATAGAATTGAAGCACAGACCTGCAGACCTTAATGTTTCAACTTGGGCACACAAAAGTCATTGCACCCAAAGTATTCACTTTTGAAAATTTTGGCCTAAGTGACTTACCCAAGGTGACACTGGACATCTGTGGCGCAGCCAGAAATTGAAGCCAGAGCTGCTGACTTTCAGTTCAAGATCCTCCTCTCTCATCCCAAGACTCCAATCCTGAGAACACTTACATGCTGAAGGTTAAGCACATGAGTAGTTTCACTGAATTTCCATTAAAGCTAAACTTACATGTGTGTTTGTAGAACAAGTGCTGATGACAGTAGTCAAAAGTGAAAACCTGAGTGAAGGCCCACTATGAAAAACATAGGAGAAATATGTCAAAGCAAAATCTAATATAATTTACAAATACAGCAGCACTGTACTCTGGGGTGGGAGTTTTGCTCATGGTCAGATGTGTTCGAATCATGGTTGTAGCATTTTCCCAAATTAATGCTAAGTTCCTTTCCCCTTTTTATTAAAAGTTCTCTCTGCTACACACAAACTCAGTGCTTGCAAGAGGGACAAATATTGCCTCTTAGAGGCACCCAGGAGTGTATTTAATTTTCCCCAGATTACTGAGTGGGGGTTCAAGACAGTTGTGTATTGTACTGTTAACAGGGACCCCTGGATATTGAGTCTGCCCTTGTTGCTGCCAACTCCACCTGGCAGAAGGGTTACATAAGAAACATAATCAGCTGGAGCCTACATCTTTAGTTCCTTCCGTGCTTCCTTTACGTAGTGATGCAAAGACAGCAGAAGGAAGTTAGATGGCAAAAGCAAACACAGATCATCTCCTCTAATTAACATCACATTCGCCTTCCTGTTTCCTGGCAACTCAGAGTTTCACTCTTGTCAGATGGCAAGGATTTGCTTGATACAAATCACCAGAAATTCCTCATCACTGTAATCTGCCAGTAAAACAGTTTTTACAGGGGGGAAAAATATTAGATTTTGGGAGGGGGAAAGTGGGGGTTGGTCAAGTCAATATATTGTTCCAGTTCTAAAATGTATCGCCCCTTGTTTCACATGAAAGACAAAACAACCTACCCTTGTTTCACACGAATGACGTAAAAGGGGTCAATCTGAGTGCACAGGACTCTTTGGACATAGTTTAACTAGGCCTGTAATCATGTATGAATTAATCTGGCCTGTTCTTTTTGCCAAGAATCTGTAGTCTAAGGTGCCACAGGACTCTTTGCTGCTTGTATACCCATTTGTGAACATAACAAGCAGCTAGTGCCTAAGCTATCAAGACAAGAAGAAATGTCCTATATATGGCTGTTAGAAAGCTTGTAAACTCTTGAATGTAAATAGCAGGGCCAATACTAATATAGCCCTGCATAGATGGCACAGATTTAGAGTCGCACAATCAGAAAGGGTGACAAGAGACCATCCTTATAACATGGCCACATTGTTTGCTCCCATACAGAAGATTTGGAGATGAATTCTGTTCTGTTCAGGTTCTTATACCACCCCTCTCACCATAGCATCCCAGCACATGTGTAAATCAGGAATAACTCCAGTGAAGTCAATGGAAGGAGACTCGGGCCCTCTAAGCAGGTTCCATTTCTAGCCCTCTCTCTTCTGCTTTTCTGCTATATGACCTAATGGGGGAGGGATAGCTCAGTGGTTTGAGCATTGACCTGCTAAACCCAGGGTTGTGAGTTCAATCCTTGAGGGGGCCTTTTAGGGATCTGGGGCAAAAATTGGGGATCAGTCCTGCTCTGAGCAGGGGGTTGGACTAGATGACCTCCTGAGGTCCCTTCCAACCCTGATATTCTATGACTATCTCAATCCCACTTAATTCAAGTCTTTTCATTGACTTCAATAGGCTTTTTGGATCAGGACCTGTATCTTGAAGTTTCCACCTTGTAAGGGAAAGGAAGCAAGTCTGTTCAGAAAACCGTTTAAAAAGGATATCTGGTAGCTTCAGATTTCTGTTTCTTCCACTACATTTTTCCAGGGTCACTAATGGAAACAACATGCCTCGGCTGGTCTTGGAAACTTGACAGAAGTCACTTCACTTTTGTGGCAATCTAAGCACAAATCATTCTGTTAAAAATATAGTATCCATAACACGGCTTCACTAAATATCCCTGCTACTGGAAGCTAAGTGCTGCTAAGAGGTCCTGAATCTTAGTTTGATACAATCAGTCCTCTTAGGCCTCTCTTCCAAATCAGAACATTTACATCAATAGGGTACTCAGAATTACACAACAAGACAGCCAGAATGTCTTCCAAGTGCTTTTGAGGCTTTCCTCCATTAGCCCACATTATATTTCAATGCCACAATATCCATTTTCCCCTCCTCCCCCTTCCCAAACTCATTTCAGTTACTCTGTGGGCCAATGGATAAACCCCCTCACTTTGTTTTGCTCAGTTATCCATACGCAAGGCAAAAAAAATATGCCCTTTCAGTCTGGATGACTTTTATTAGAGATTAAGGAAAGCAGCAAAGAGAACAAACAAGTCTCAGAGAGAGCACATGATGTGTTACTCTTGAAGAGACATACTGATTGGCTCACAGCACTATTCCTGAGCAAACAGACATGTAAATTAACATTTGAAGGTGCAGTATGCAAGACAGAATCAGAGATTATTCCCTTTCTGGCTTGTCTTACTTGCCTATTAATTTCTATTACCTTCTGCCTTTTTGCTTATTAAGACAAATGGAATATAGATGGTCCACTTTAAGCTTGGCCAGACAACTCAGCATCTTGCAATCACCAGCAAAAAAACAACAATCTCCTGACAGATTTTCAAAGCAATTACATACTTAAACTAAGGGGATTCAGAGCATCATTTCTCCCTCCCTGCCCCATAAAAAAACCTCTGGTGTCTGCACAGTTAGGGAAAGAGGCGTATTCTGGTCATCTATCCCAAGCTACTGAGATTCAAACTGTTGGTTTTGCAGAGAGGAAGCCAATATACTAAAGGAATCAATAAACTTAAGTGTGATGAAACAACCTGCCACTTCAATTACTGTACAAATCCTAAGTCATCTTCAGGCTCAAACAAAAAACCTGTTCTTGAACAGGTTTGTTGAAGGAGTTACTTTAAAGGCAACAGATGCGGTTGTAAAGGATTCTTGGGCTCAGCCATAGTGTTCTTTGTACATCTCACTCATAACCTCTACTTAGTCTATTGATTCAGAACCAGTTCCTCAGGGGCAGTACGAACCAAAGACCACACTGTAACTGGTCCCTGTGTAGGTAAGGAGAGAGATGGAATAAGAAGCCATCTTCCCCTCTTGCATGCTCCGCACCTCAGTCAGTCACAATTGCAGGCTCCGAGGAAGGCAGCAGGATGGGACTGGAATTCCATCCCCTTACTCATGCAGCCAGTGAAACTGCCCAGATGTAGAGAGGGGAGAATTCTTCACCATCCTAAAATGGATGGCACATCGTGTGCAGTTCCCCTGGGAGTTACAGGCACAGACAGCCTGTGCACCAGTGCCTGCAGTGTTTTTAAAAACACCATTTTCTAGAACCCCTGGAACTCCTCTGGCTTGCCAAACAGAGACTCAAGCCATTTGGCACTGAGGTTTTAAAAACACTCTCTAGATTGTAGGAAATTGCCTAAGTGAGTGTTAAGGATTAATATTGCAGCAGGATACGACTGTGTCCTCTCCTTGGCAGTACTCGCTCACCAATGAAATCTAGCCATTGTGGTTTGTTTTGGGGGGTTTCCCTTTCCCATACTGGATGGGATGCTCACTGTCAGACACAGGTCTTAGTCACAAAGTTCAAATCTGGATTATTACTATTTAACATTAGTGTATATAGAACCCCTTAGAGAGCAATGGCTTAGCACTGGCCCGGCCAATGCTGTAGTCCAGTTAAATACCAGATATGACAAAGGGAGAGAACATCAGGCAAAACTATTCATCTAGACTGTAGCTGGTTTGTGTGGGAGTGTGGGTTGCTGTAGGACAGATTATCAAAAGAAGTGGAGCCAAAACACTTGGTCTGACATTTTCTACAAACACATGGTAAGAGAAAGTCACTCCATTCAACAGCTTATCTAAGCAGGAAAACAAAGAGGGGGAGAAAGAAATTATTCCCATTTTAGAGATGGGAAACTGAGGAGAGAGACAGAGAGAGACTAAATGATTTGTTCAAATTCAGAAAGGCCTATGACAGAGCCTTGTGGCTCTAATTGCAAGACCATCTTTCCTCACTAGACTTATCCCTTTTCATCTCTCTGAACACACCTCTTATCCTTCAGCCTGTTCCCTTAAATACCAAACTTCTTTCTTTGCCTTCACACTGGGTGACAGATCGATTTTCCAAGATGGCTGACCCTCCAACAGTCTCCCTACCTCTCTGTCCCTAGAGGTCTCCTAAATTGTTTTTCAGAGGCCATTTCTTGTCCTGTGCCTACCTAACCTCAGAGAAACTCGTGCTCTTTCCCTCACTAATAAAGAATTTTAAGTCACTGACTCACTGCATATATTCAAGAATGATTCCAAGGACTAGCACTGTCAACCTCAGAGATCTTTAATATTCAGTGTGCATATTACTAAATAGTCAATGCACAGTTTCTTAAGGCCCTACAAAACAATTAAATCCTCACTCTTGCTGCATGACAAGCTTTCTCCCTCTTCTCCTTCATATCTCTAGTTAAAGCCCACTTTCTTTGCATAGCCACTGCTCTCCTGTGACTCCACCTGTGTCAACTCTCACATCATGCCCTTTAAAGGTCTCTGCACACTATAAGTCCCTCAGTGGAGGGAACATATCTTACTCTGGGTTTGTAAAGCCCTACAGGTGTGTGATGCACTGTGCAATCAATATGAATAAAATCCTACTTCTTTACATCTCAGTTGTCCTGTGCTCAATCATTCTCCCAGAGACTTGGCCATTACAGCCCTCAATTATCTATAGGGATGCTTCGAGTAACCTACGCTACTTGTAGAATATGTAATCAGCTGTGAAACATTTTTATATGAACTGTGCCAGGTGCAATTAAATAGCATTTGATAGTATTATCACAGCACCCCAGATTTATAAGTGATCATATTGGCTTCTGTTACGGTGCTGGTTACTCTTTAAAGATTCTTCTCATCATCTGTACCACCTTACATGTTGGCTGCCACAATACCTTAATATTAACCCCCTCACTCTTCCTTGCTAGTCTTGTATTCAGAAACCTAGACTTCTGTTTGTCTGAAAGCCCAATTCAAATCTTTGGGCAGAGAGCTTAACATTATTTTGCTTCTCCCTTCCACTGTCTGAATGATCCTGTAGGAGATCCTATCACTATTAAGGTCCTGGTGACAGACATGGCTTTAATTTATTTTACATAGCTTGTGCAGGGTCGTAGCTCAGTTTTACCTTTCTCTAAGAAGTTGCTTTTGGATTCATGCGCAGGGAAGGAATTGTGTATTTGTGAATGTTATTGCATCACATGGTCACTGCTGCTCTTAAAGATCCTGAAACAATTTACTCTGCTCAATAAATTCCACAGAGCTGACTGGAAAGAGCTAGGGCCACTTAAAAGCTGTATAAAGTAACAGTGAGATGCCTGCTTCTAAACTGCTGCCACATACAGAACACTAATATTTGTTGTCTATTATTATTTGTTTTGCAGTAGCACCTAGAGACTCCTATCAAGATGAGGGATTGTGTAAGGTGATATATGAACACATAGCAAGAAAGTAAGTGCTTATACTCCTTATAGGCAGTATAGGCAAAGAGGGAAGCCAGGGATCCAACATACAAGCAGAGTGACCAGGGTAATGGTTTGTAAACATTATTTCCATGCTTTTTCAGGGAGGACTGGGAGGGAAGAAGATGAAGGGAAGATTAAAATATTTACGCACAGAAACACTCTGTATTAGTATGCGAGTTAGAGATACAACAGAAAACAACAGAAGCAGAAAATTCACCCTTTAATGGTGAAAGGCCACCTGTAACATCTACTCTCCAACACATATGCAATAGTATAACACATTTAGGAGTCAGATAAGGCAGCACACACACAAAAATGCAAGGGACAGGAGTGCTGAACTGCTGCAGAGTTATTTTGGGGACCAGGTTTTCAGAATTGGTTGTCCAATTAAGCTCACAAAAATCGGTGCATGAAAAACAGGTAATCACTCTCATGAAAAAACAGGTAATTGCTCACATCAATTGACACATGTGGGTACCTTCAAAGGCTGAATCCTCCCCAGCAGCACATTGCCAGGCACAGTTGGGGAGGGGATTAATGTACACACCAGTTTTGTAAACACAGCATAGGCAGCCAGTTTTGTAAACGTGAGTAAGAGTGCATAAGGAAACTGCTACTGAAAGACGGCAAAAGACTGTATAAAGGTTTGGAGGCATCCAAGAGACTTCTTATGTTTCTATTCTTTAATTCCTGTTCTGTAATTTTCCCACAAAGCTCCTGCTGGGTTCTGTTCTCACAGCAGAGTACGATATACAAAAAATTTATAACTCCACACACACATCAAGAGAGTACTACACACATACCCATGTCACATCCAAGCTATACCACTGTAAAATGTACTCCTAATTGGGCTTTCCGTTAAACTGATTTGGAGGCTGTGACTGCAGCAAAACCTAGGTTGGAGCAATGGAGACCCCAGAGAACTGGAGTGGCCATCAATACTGCAACCTCAATTCAGGGCCTTAGTGTTAAACAAAGCCCTTCATTATCTAGACTCTAAGTACTTATAGAGTCACCTCTGAGCCTATAACCCTGCCCAGCAGCTAGAATTGGCCAGAGCAGGTCCCTAGGTTCAGTCAAGAATGGGCTGGGGGCAAGACCATCTCAGTCAAGGGAACTGGGCTGCAGCAGTCCATCCCAGAGGCAGTCTGCCAGGCTTCCTTTTTGGCGGACTTTAACATTCTGCAAGCCCCATTTATTTCAGAGGCTCATTCCAGACCATTTTTTTTTTTAAATAAAGTGTCTGCTGTCTGCATCCCCCCCTATTTTTATGCCAGTTGGGACTAGGCTCCTCTTGCTAGTGGGTGGCAGGCTTGCTTGCTATTAGGTTTGCCATGTACCCAGTTTGTTGACATTTTCTGGCTGTGTAGTTGAGCTGCCTAACAAAAGACTTCTAAACTTTTTATAGCTTTGTATCATGTTTTTATATGACACTTTCAGTAGCTGTTTTGCAACAGGCAATTTATATGTGGATTCCATCTAGGATAATACCCCATGTTCTGTACATTGCCATCAAGAGCAAGCAATCATGACTTTGGTAATGGAAGTGAAAGGTACGGTGCAGTACCCCAAACCTAAAATATTTACATTAATTTCTCATGCGCAGCCTGGAGCAGATGGTGAAATATTCATTATTTTTCAATAAATCTTAAAATAGGGTAGCTCTTTGAAACCAAATGCATTATGACCATTAGCAATGTTAATACAAAACCCATTAAAAATGAATTATCTACAGATCATAAATTAAAATCCCCTTCAAGTATATCTAGGTGCAAGATAAATACAGAGGTTTATTATGTCTATAACTATAAGTAGTAGGGTATTCAACATTAAACCATCTAAATACTTAACCATTTAAGACATACTGCAGCAACAGAGCAGTGAACCTTCTGTATAGCAGATGTGGAGATTCCAGGCCTCCAAAGAAACAGCTGAATAGATTATGAGGTAGGTACATTTAAGGTAAATTGAATTTGTAGCCTAAGCATCTTAATAATGGTCCCTCTAAAATTAAAAAAGGACAAAAGTTAAATTCACATCCTCATTTCAGGCATAGAGAAACTGAGGCACCAAGAGATTAAGACCCTGATTCTGCTCCCATCAAAGTCAACTGGAATTTTCCATCAATTTCAATGGGAGCAGGACCCAAGAGACTATTGCTCAAGGTCACAATGGTAGAGCCAGGAATAAAACTTAAGCCTTCTAACTCCCAGCCTTGTGCTCAGTTCACTAAACCACAGAGACGTCTCATTATAGAACTAAGACTTCATATGGCAGGTTTTTTAGCCAAAGAAAAATTTTACAGCACTTCACTGCTTTGTAATTCCTCCACTGTGGAGAAATAGGTGTGTTACTTAGCAAACACCTAAATACCAATTATTTTCTTTGCTGAACCCTGCAGTGAAGCTCATACCTAAAAGAGCTCCTGTAAAAGCATTTCTAATGCACTGCTGTTCAAACAGTACTACTCCTCATCTGCTTCAGTGATTTTCTACCCAACAGGTATAGCATTGATGTAATGAGCATTGTAAAAGTTAATACAGTGCCCTATATATTTTATGGCCCTGCAGATTCAGATCACAGACCATCCAGATTGTTTTTAGAGAAATAATGCTGAATGCATTTCTAACTGCTGCTATGTGCATGAGTCTTCAGAAAAACTTACAAGTTCCTTAGCAAATTAAAGCAGAGAAGAAACAGTAATAAAAATGTATGAAAAACAAAATGTTTAAGGAAGGTAAACGCTATCTAAACACTGTGTACTCAAAAGTAAATAGTCATCCAACAGAAAACTGCACCTATTTTGTTCAGCACAGCAAAGTGAAAGCTGACATGGTAAGAAACATGTACTTTCTGTGAAAAGTATTTAGAAGGAAGAAAATCAATCTTAAGACCCCATTCCTGGCATGATAAAAAGCCAAATAGCACTTTAAATCACATGGAAGCTCAGTGTAAGAAACTATACTGGCTTAACATGAGAACATGACTTGCCTATTTAATGTGCAACTCTGTCCCTTTCATTTATCTGAGCTACCTTATATTACCCTCATCATCACTACCAAATTCACAACCATGAAAAACACATCACGGACCACAAAATCTGGTCTCCCCCCGTGAAATCTGTATAGTACAGGGTAAAGGCACAAAAAAGGACCAGATTTCACGGGGGGAGACCAGCGTTTCTCAAATTGGGGGTCACGACCCATAATGGAGTTGCAGGGGGGGTCCACAAGGTTATTTTACGGGGGTCGCAGCGTTGCCACCCTCACTTCTGAGCTGCCTTCAGAGCTGGGTGGCCAGAGAGTGGCGGCCACTGACCGAGGGCCCACCTCTGCAGGCAGCAGCGCAGAAATAAGGGTAGCAACACCATACCATGCCATGCCATCCTTCCTTCCACGCTGCTGCTGGAGGCGGCTCTGCCGTCAGAGCTGGGGTCCCAGTCAGCAGCTGCCGCTCTCCAGTTGCCCAGCTCTGAAGCCAGCGCTGCCGCCAGCAGCAGCACAGAAGTAAGGGTAAAAGTTCTGCAAACCCTCCCCCCCCCCCACAACACACACACACGCAACCCCCTCACAGTCCTTTTTGGGTCAGGACCCCTATAATTTACAACACCGTGAAATTTCAGATTTCAATGGGGGAAATCATGAAATTTACTATTTTTGAAATCCTATGACCATGAAATCGACAAAAATGTACCATTTGGTACAGCCCTAATTATCACAGTACTGTAGCACATTGAAATCTTTAATGTACCCTTACAACACTTCTGTCAGATAAGAGGGGGGGAAAAGGCATTTTACAGATGGGGAACTGAGGCACAGATTGAGTGACTTGCCCAACATCACAGAGGGAGTCTGTGCTACAATGGGAAATTGAATATGGGTCTCCCAAATCCCAAGCTAGTGCCTTAGCCATTAGACCATCCTTCTTTGATAATTCCACAGGAATTGCCATAGTGTGACATCACCTGAATAGGAAAGGTACAACCCACCACCACTCTGTCCCTGCACTGGCACAGAATCTACCACATTCTATTCTCATGATATTGCTAGATCTGGGGAAAAAGCTCATAGGATTGTAAATCCAATAAGAGAGGCTGGTTTCAGAAGATTTCCAGACCAGACAGCTTCAGCTAAGCATCATACACCAGATTTTCAAGCTGTTTGAAGTTTGTACGTCTCTGTTTCCAACGCCTGCTTTGGTCTCCCCAGACCAGAAAAGAATTATGAACTTGCCCCTTCACCCACTGCTACTTGGGAGAACTGAGATGCACTGCTGTGTAGTCATGCAACACCAACTCAACACTGACTGAAAGCAATGAGCAGGGAAGCTCATGAGCTCAGCTCTCTAAAAGCAGTGCCATACCTGAGGCAAAAGGCACTTGGGAACACCCTAGGACTGTCATGTCCTGGCTCCGCTCCCTTTGTCTCAGGATGATTCAGGGACCTCCTATCCCTGAATCTCCCTACTTACCACCTTCATTGCAAACTTTCATACGGCCATTGTATTTGTAGATATGTGTAATATAAAAACCTCCTAAAAGGCCCACTGTATGGATATGTTATATACTACTGCTTTAGGTTAGTTATGTTTAGTTAACCTAATAAAGCTATCCCAGTTGAATATGCCCTGAAGCTATGGTATAAGAAATACTGTCTAGTGTAACCCTTCTGCCGGTCAGAGTTGGCAGCAACAAGGGCTGGGTTCAGTATCTACGGGTTCCATTCCAATAACACAATGCAAAACCGGCTCGAGCCCCCACCCAGTGACCTGGGACAAATATATACCACCCCCGCTGGACGCCTCGAAGATACTTCCCCTCTTGCAAGCACAGAGTCTGAGTGTAGCAAAGCCTTTTAATAACAGAGAGAAAGAATGTGGCATTATGTTGGGGAAACACCACCAACAGGATTCATAACACAACCCATGAGCAAAAAACCCACCCCAAGCAGACTGTCCTTTCCCTTTGGTTCTTGAGTCCAGCAATCCAAAATCACCCAAAGTCCCAAAAGTCCAACACCCCAAAAGTCTCTGTCCCTGGTCACTGCAGCCCCAAAGTTCGAAAGTTTATCTGCAGAGTTTTACCTCCCAACCTGGGTGGAGATGGGGGGGGCCGTTAAGGGGCACCTTACGTGGTCCAAAGCCGATTGCCCCACCTCTCCATGGGGCTCCACTCCACCAGCCGTCCCATGAATCACTCCGCTCTGCCAGCTGCCCCCATGAGCTGCTCCAGGCATCCCACAAACTGCTCCGCTCCACCAGCCACTCTGTTCTGCCAGCCGTCCCACGAGCTGCTCTGCTAGCCATCCCACAAACTGCTCTGCTCCAAGAACCGCTCTGCTCGCCGTCCCGCAAACTGCTCCACAATATATCTTCAGGCTCCCCCACTACTTAACACAACACTCAGTGATTTCAGCTCTTAGTAAGTTTAGCTCTTTTGTGATTTCAGCTTGTAGTAGGGGAGCCTCAGTGCTGGTACACCATTAGCCCAAAGTGAATTCAGCTCAGCAGCCTGTAACTAGATTCCTAATCGAATCAAAATTAGCTCTGATATTCTACAGTGGAGAGAAGAGGAAGTACAATTAGCATGTAAGGCCCTCACCATGGGGCCTATACCACCAGGTATTAATACCTATCCCCAGCCTCTCTCCCTTCACTGGGTTTTAGAACCCATGACCCTTGCCTAGCGAGTGCTGCTTAGTTGATGGTGAGTCCCTCCATCATAACAAAAAGGTCAAGTACAGTTCCAGTCCTTGATTCACATAATCAGGATAACAACAGTTTATTCCTGCCCCAACAACAGAGAAACTGGGGCTCCTACAGCAGCCAAAGTGACCATCTAGGCAGGGTGGGTGTGCCTATGCAAATGAGATCAGCCCCTGAAGTTCTTTTCCACAACCCACCATGACTCGCCACCAGATGTCAGGGTAGAGCTCATCCTGACTCTGCTTACATCAATATGTTTTGGTATTGCCTTTACCCAGCCTTGAACAAAGAGAAATACAAATAAAAACAAAGCTATTGTCTTCCATGTCTTCCTTCTTGTGGCATTTAAATTCTGTCAAGTCAAAATTGTTCCAAATTATTTTATGATTCTGCAGTTTAAATATGAAGATCCTATATTAGTTCCTGATCCTGCAACACTTGTAAAGACTTCACCTGAATAAAGACTACTGAGTAAGAGTTGCAGGGTTGCCCTTGGACGGATTCATAATTTGTATGTGTCAAAGCTGAAGAATATGCCAATTAAACACATTAGCTACTGAAGAATGGACAAACTGATTGTTTAATAGCTTGTTCCAGTGTCTTTCCAGGTCTCAAAGTTAGGCTGACTGGTCTCTATACCTCAGGTCCTCTTAATTCCCCTTTATAAAGGGAGGTACTAGGTTTGCCCTTCTCCAGTCCTAGTGGGACCTCAGCTATCCTCCAGGAGTCCTCAAAGATAATTGTTAACAGTTCCAGGATTGCTTCCGCTAGTTCTTTACATAAGAACATAAGAATGGCCATACTGGGTCAGACCAAAGCTCCATCCAGCCCAGTATCCTGTCTACCGACAGTGGCCAATGCCAAGTGCCCCAGAGGGAGTGAACCTAACAGGTAATGATCTAGTGATCTCTCTCCTGCCATCTATCTCCACCCTCTGACAAACAGAGGCTAGGGACACCATTCCTTACCCATCCTGGCTAATAGCCATTAATGGACTGAGCCTCCATGAATTTATCCAGTTCTCTTTTAAACCCTGTTATAGTCCTAGCCTTCACAACTTCCTCAGCCAAGGAGTTCCACAGGTTGACTGCGTGCTGAGTGAAGAAGAACTTCCTTTTATTTATTTTAAACCTGCTGCCCATTAATTTCATTTGGTGGCCCCTAGTTCTTATATTATGGGAACAAGTAAATAACTTTTCCTTATTCACTTTCTCCACACCACTCATGATTTTATATACCTCTATCATATCCCCCCTTAGACTCCTCTTTTCCAAGCTGAAAAGTCCTAGCCTCTTTAATCTCTCCTCATATGGGACCCGTTCCAAACCCCTAATCATTTTAGTTGCCCTTTTCTGAATTTTTTCTAATGCCAGTATATCTTTTTTGAGATGAGGGGACCACATCTGTATGCAGTATTCAAGATGTGGGCGTACCATGGATTTATAATAAGGGCAATAAGATATTCTCTATCCCTAACATCCCATTTGCTTTTTTGACTGCACATAAGGTGGACGTCTTTAGAGAACTATCCACGATGACTCCAAGATTACTTGCAGCTAAATTAGCCCCCATCATACTGTATGTATAGTTGGAGTTATTTTTTCCAATGTGCATTACTTTACATTTATCCATATTACATTTCATTTGCCATTTTGTTGCCTAATCACCTAGTTTTGTGAGATCTTTTTGAAATTCTTCACAGTCTGCTTTGGTCTTAACTATCCTGAGCAGTTTAGTATCATCTGCAAACTTTGCCACCTCACTGTTTACCCCTTTCTCCAGATCATTTATGCTTTGGTTGAATAGGATTGGTCCTAGAACTGACCCCTGGGGACCACCACTAGTTACCCCTCTCCATTCTGAAAATTTACCATTTATTCCTACCCTTTGTTCCCTGTCTTTTAACCAGTTCTCAATCCATGAAAGGATCTTCCCTCTTAACCCATGACAATTTAATTAAGTACCCTGAGGATGAATTTCATCAGTCCCTGCCAACTTAAAGACTATTTAGGTAAGTTGGTTGTATTCAACATGTTCTTTCCCTATTTTACCTTGTGTTCCTTCTGCCTTGTTAAATTTCAACCTAATACTTAACACAATTAATATTATCTTTTTAGGGAAGGCTGAAGTAAAATAGGCCTTAAACACCTCATCTTTCTTGATGACATAAGTTATAAGCTTTCCTTCTTTAGTAAGTAAAGAACCACACTTTCCTTCTTCCTGTTGCTGCTAATGTGCTTTTAAGAACTATTCTTATGACCTTTTATGTTCCTTGTTAGGTGTAATGCATTTTGTACCACAGCCTATCTAATTTTGTCCCATAATGCTTGTTCTATTCTTGTGTATTCCTCGTTAAAAACCTACAAAAAGTAGAAACAAGGACTAATTGCTTTTTGATTTCAAGTAATTAAAGAGCTCCTGATGGAGCCATACTGGCCTCTTACTATTCTTCCTATTTCTCCTTCGTATCTGGATAGTTTGCTGCCTTTAGCATTGTCTCTTTGAGAAACTGCTGGTTCTCCTAATCGACTTTTACCTTTATGTTTTCTCCCCGTAAGACCTTAACTATCAGTTTTCTGAGTTTGTTAAAGTCTGCTCTTTTGAAGTCCACTGTCCTCACTCTGCTGCTCTCACTCCTTCCTTTCCTTACAATCATGAAATCTATCATTTCAGGATCACTTTCACCCAAATTGCCTTCAACCTTCAGATTTGCAACCAATTCCCCCATTAGTCAGAATCAAGTCTAAAATGATTATCCCCCTGATTACTTCCTCCACATTCTGAAACAATAAATTGTCCCCAATACATTCCAAGAACCTATCAGACATTTTTGTGTTCTGCCACATTTCTTTTGCAACAGATATCTGGGCAGTTAAGGTCCTCTATTACTACTACGTCTTGTGTTCTGGATATTTCTATTATTTGTTCTAGAAATGCCCATCCACCTCATCCTCCTGATTTGGTCTTATGACATCAACATATAACAAAGACCCTCTAAGAAATTAAAAGTAATAAAAAAAATTAGTTTAAGCTTTTGCTTTCTGAACTTCTGATTGACCTGGTTTACCTCATATTTAGGAATAATCTAAACAGGTTCATTTTTTCAAGATCAGTTAGGGTTGTCTTTTTTTAAAAGCTAGTGACAGATTTGTCATATCACAACATGGTGACATTTGCCTCAGACATGCTGACAGTATACTACCACATCAACAAAGGTACTTACTAAACTGAGTTTGCATATGATGTTACAGTAAGTACAAAAAAGAAAGAAGTTGCCATACTAAGTGTCGTCAACAAAATATCCCAGATTTCCCATTAAGTTCAGTCTCATAAAGAGAGCAAGTTAGGGATTTCATTTAATACTTGTGTATGTCAGGTTCACTACCCTATGACAGACATCCACTATGCCTCACTGTCACCCTAGATGCATCTTGATTAGCAGACATGAAAGCAGCCCAGCCAATTTCGTATTTCAGTGTCTGATCCAAAGCCCACTGAAGTTAATGGGAGTCTTAATTGGCTTTGGATCAGCTCCTGGGAAAGCAAGGCTTTACAGGTCTGATCCTGAAAGACCTGAGAACCACAACTCCCTATACCTTTGTGACATTACAGCACTCTGCATTTCTTAAAATCAGACCGCATAGAGGAAGCCTTCTGCAAAGGGAAAGTGACTAGGATTGTGCAATTTGGGCCACTTTTCCTCTGCATCTGGTTCAGTGTACAGAAAGATTGATGCAAAACGCCATTAACTAATTCCAGTCAGTTTCCTTCTGTAGGAAGTGGCTACAGAGGGAAACTGACCAGGATATTAGTTTTCTTTCAGCTGCCAGCCCTTCTATATGTAACATGTTATTCTGGTCTATTTCTGCTGACCCTACAGATATTGAAAAACAAATAGAAAAAAAAAGAAAGAAGGAAAAAAGATGAAATAAACAAATACACAGAAAGGAGGCCAGGGGGCCAAAAAGGGAGTAAAAACAAAAAGAGCAAAGACAGAAGCGGGCGGGGGGAATCCATGATTGAGTGAACAGCTTTTTTCTACACAAATACAATAGAAATGTTGAGAGGAAAAAAAAAGAAAGAAAGAAAAAGACAAATGCAGAGAGAGAGGAATGAAGAACCAGTGAAGTTATCTGGGTCTGTTCCATATGTTTCTTGCTCCCCTGTACCTTCCCTCCTCCCTTCTTTCCAACACTGTGTGAAAGAGTTCACTTACCGCACGTCCTGCCTCTTTGCGGCTGCTCTGGGGATCAGCTCTCAGCTGGTTTGGCATTCTTTTCCATCCATTACTCAAGTTGTGAACCCTCTCTCTCTTCACATGTTAGGGCACTCCCTCTTTGTGACTGGGCCCTCCGGCCTGGTCACCGTGTAGTCCTCCCCTTCCAGGGTAACAAAGTCTCTCCAGACCAGCTGTCTGGCTGGCATTTCCAGTGCTCCTGCAACACTTCACAATGGCTGATAAGGGAACACAGACCCATTTCTACACTGGATCCCAGCCCAGGGACCCTACAGCAAGCAGCCAAACTCTGCACAGTCCTACCCTTTGCTGCTGTTTTCCTACATTTCTTCCTACCTAGCCCTTGCAGGCTCTCTTTCCCCACAATTCCTCAGGGGTTAGCCCTTCTTCCACAGCTAGAACCCCAGGTTTACTTTCTCTTCTCCACCTCCCTCTCTGCTCCCAGGGAGTGACTACACACTCTCTCCCTGCAGCCTCTTTCTACGGCACGCTTCCTGGCTTTATAATCCAACCCACTCCTGCCCAGCTGGGCTTCTTGTTCAGTTAATCCTGGCTCTCCCACTAAGACAGAGATGGGCAAACTGCAGCCCACGGGACCATCCTGCCCGGTCCTTCAGCTCCCCACTAGCTAGCCCACGGCCCCTGCCCTGCTATCCCCCCTCCCCTGCAGCCACGCTGCCACGAGGGCAGCACTCTGGGCGGCTGGGCTGCACGCTCCTGCAGGACAGCACAGCAGCCTGTCTGGCTCTGGTCAGGGGCCGCAGCAGCCAAGCATGCTCCTCTGAGCAGCATGGTAAGGGGGCCGGGGGCGGTTGGATGGGGCGGAGGTTCTGGGCGGAGGCGGTCAGGGGAAGGGGTCGGATAGGCATGGGGTCTCGGGGGGTCTGTCAGGGGGCGGGGGTGTGGATAGGGGACAGGGAGTAGGGTGTGGGTACTGGGGGGGGGCAGTTAGAGGCGGGGGGTCCCAGAAGGGGGTGGTTAGGGGACAAGGAGCAGGGGGGTTGGATAGGTCGGGGATTCTGAGGGGCGCAGTCAGGGGGTGGAAAGTGGTAGGGGTCGGATAGGGGGTGGGGGCTAGGCTGTTTGGGGTACACAGCCTTCCCTACCTGGCCCTCCATACAGTTTTGTAACCCCAATGTGGCCCTCAGGCCAAAAAGTTTGCCCATCCCTGCACTAAGAAGTGATTGGCTACAAATTGGCCTCTCAGGTCCAATGAAACTCCTTCAGGGCCTGGCTGGGGTGCACACCCCATCACACACAGGTTCCTCCTATTTTTTTCAAATGAGAATTATAGAAGAAACCAAAATTTAGGAGCTAGATCTACAGCTGATGTAATTTAATATAGCTCCATTGAAGTCAATGGTACTAGACTGATTTATACCAGCTGAGAATTCCTTGGGGCCTAGAGATAGATAGCCCACTAGATTGTCACACAGGAAAATGATTTAATTGCTGCCCTTCTAGCTCATTTTAAAACTGTAGAGGAAGAGCTAGATACCTTTTTAAAAAGATCACGAGACATTCCTAAATAAGAAAGGGCAAGAAGGTTTTCAAATGACCTTTGCCCCCAGCCTTTCCCAAAACCCTTGGGGACAGACAGACAGGCAGTTAGGCCTTTTAAAAAACAAAAACAAAAAAACCCACTAACTGGGCTTCAAATCACTGCCATGACTCTTCATTTGATCAGAAAGTTGGTGGGGTTGTTTATTTGGTTTTTTAAACATTTCCACCAACAGTTTGTACTGAACCAGCAAACCAAGCCTAATTATGCCACAGAAGCCTTCAGCTAACAAGCAGCAAAGCTTGTGTACATCAAAACAGCTTTCCCCACACAGCACAAGGAAGGATCGACTATTTAAAGTCAAGCATTCAGACATCAAAGGCATCCATTTCTTAATGATTTAGAAAGGGCCAGACATTTGAATAATGTTAGGTAAACTTTCATAAATAAAAGATGAGACTTCACTTGTAATTAAGAGCATCTACCACTCATGTACCAAAAGACTAATGCCTTGAATTCAAGATTAATCCTCAAGCAGACAAGACTGTCCATTTAACTAGCATTAATCCAACTTCAGATAGCTGGAGAAAACATTCAGAACATGTATCCCGTCTTTCCAATGAATGAATTATTGAAATATTTCTAAAAAAATGCTTCAGTACACAACAGCGAAAAGACACCAAGGTGACAGTTTTTCATGTATGTTTCACCCCCTGAAATAAGTCTCTAACTCAAGCAACAATACATGTTCCTCACTAAGTTGGAACCTGCTACTAGATTTTAAGAGCAAATGAAAACAATAAGTTATTTTAACAATGACACATAGCAGGGTGTGGCAATGCTTTTTAATGTCACCACAACCCTCATAGGGCTTATTTGCTATTTTTAAGAGACTCCGCTGGAAATAAGATACCACTTTAATCAAACTATTTAGGGATCATTTTCAAGATTCTAAGCTCTGGCTACAATGTCTAATATTTCTACTGCTTAGAATATTCAGAAGCCAAAGCTCAAATCTGAACCCCTTTCAATTTGGGACATGAGTGGGTGTCACTCTGTCTGAAGTGTGAGTGCCAACCTCAGGGCAGACTGTTAAAAAGCAGGGCAGCCACCCCAAACTGATGGTATGTTCTATAACTAGATTTCACCAACCCAGAAACAAATGTGAACTCCTGATATAACAGTCTTACCACAGAGTCACAGACAGTCCTCTTGGGCATTCCAGTTTATCCTGCTACTCAGGCAAGCTGGACTTAGTGATAAATGATCACTTATACCAAAGATCACAAAATATTCAGGTTGCTCTCAGTTCCAAGAGACCAGTCACTTACCCCGGGTCAATTTGTACCTTAGATCTCACACCAAAGACCATACTTATAGCCAATCGTGTACTAAACTAACTGAAGGTTTATTAGCAGTTTAAATCAGGCAACATATATACACGAGTTACAGTCTATGGTTCCAAAAGGTAACAGAGCTATAGGAATCTGTCAGCACTGAACGTCTTTTAGGGCAGTGGATCTCAACCAGGGGTCCAGGGCCCCTTGGGGGGCTGCAAGCAGGTTTCCGGGGGTCTGCCAAGCAGGGCCAGCATGAGATTTGCTGGGGCCCAGGGCAGAAAGCCAAAACCCCACCACCTGGGGCTGAAGCCCGGGGCTACAAGCAACTTAGCTTTGCAGGGCCCCCTGTGGCGTTGGCCCTGGGCAATTGCCCTGCTTTCTACCCCCTAATGCTGGTCCTGGCTTTTATATGCAGAAAGCCAATTGTGGCACAGGTGGGCCGTGGAGATTTTATAGCATGTTGGGGGGGCCTCAGAAAGAAAAAGGTTGAGAACCCCTGTTTTAGGGCTAACCCAGGGACTTCTGCTTTTGTTTCCTAGCTCTTGCCCTGTGAGAGTCCAAACAGCAAAAAGATGAAAACTTTTCAAGTCAGCTATTTTTATTTCCCTCTTCCAGAATTCAGGCTGATGGGACATGCTTCCTTGCACATAGTATCTTCACCGGTGTGACAGGACCATTAGCCGAGTCTTTGTATCGTGATGCTTCACAATGGCCCACCTAGTTTTGATAGTCCTTCATGATGGGTGGGGGAACCCTCCTCCTGCCTGGATTCACAAGTTCAGAACAGGCATGATCAAGCAAAACTTACATATTACCTTATAGCATAGAATACGGATATTAGAAGTAAAGGTTAATGCATCCAGCAACTTACAAGCATTTTATAGAGTCTAAACACATCTTTACAAGTCTAATACCTATCTTGAACAATATTAACACACAGGTGAGCTAGTCTGGTTTCCAGGTATGAATTTGTCAGTGCTCAGCTGACACGTACCAGCTTATCAAGAGCTGGCACCTGATCTACCAACATCACAAAGGAATAGAATTCAAAACCCTGTGTCTAACCTCAAACCTACAATTTCAGAACCAGTTGGGGTTTATTTTCTGGTCTTTCCAGAATTAAAGTTTTCAAAAGACTTTGGCCCAAGGTGATAGAAACTTCACAATAACTTCACATGGGACCTGATCTTGCTACACAACCACAGATCCAGTGCCACCCCTCCCCCAATTTGATCCTAATATTCCTCCCTGCATCAACCTATTTCCTACTGCAGTCCTCACTTAAAATTACTCATAATGAAAATACAGCATTTCTGCTTAATTGCATGAGTAGTTGCGTTGTTTTCCATAGCAAGATCAAATTCTTTCCCGGGATACACACCGAAGGCTCCCATTAATATCTGTTCCTTTACACCTGCATTAATACAAATATAGCTTGTAAAAAAGGATACAGTCAACTTAAAATCAACCTTGTGTCTATGTTTTCTGCCTACTATTGTTACAAGTCACACATAAGACTCCAATCCAGCCAAGACTTACTTAGCTATGAGCACATAAGTAGTCTCACTGACTTGAATGGCTGTATTTAAGCGTGTGAAAATCATTGCAGGGACAGACCCTAAGATTGCTAGTCCAAAATCAAAAAGCTTTAACCAGTTTTGAAATAAAGGTTGCTAAATACTGAGATAGCTCTTCATCACATTATTTACAAAGATCAAGCACTGAATAGTTAAGTGTATCATAAATCCTGCACTGCCCCAGTAATAAGCAAATACACTATTCTTATCAAGTATTTAAAAAACCCAAATCACAATCTACTGGCTTTGATTAAAATAATAAAACAAAGAAAAGTTGCAAAAGTTAGAAGTCAGAGCTTGACAGAGGCAAGTGAGTACTACCCAGATCATGCAGAGCAGCATTCAGAAAAGATCAGCCTCTTTAGAGCTGTCACATTACTCTCCTCCCCATGCAAGAGGGCCAGGCTTGGTGAGGAGTGTAGCTACATGTGTGCTGCACCTGGTACAGGGTACTTCCTCCTCCGAATGGCTCTGTGACTGAGTGTCAAACTGTGCCTTTTTGCCTGTTCCAGGGGCAGTGCAACAGCATACTGCCCCTTGCTCAGAGCTGGTGGCAAAGATAAGATTGAGCCCTAAAAGGTCAGTAATAGGCAAACGTATCAACAATGAAAAGCAAACACAGACCTGAATTTGAGACCTGCTGTGTCAGAACACACACTCTTCCATACACATACACATTCTCTGATGCTCATGTCTTTAAAATAAGATGTATGATTTACTGAGTGGTGAGCTGGAGCCGATTCACACGAACCGGTTGTTAAATTTCGAAGCCTGTTTAGAAGCCAGTTGTTAAAGGGGTGGGCAAACTGCGGCCCGTGGGACCGTCCTGCCCGTCCCGGGTGGGCAGGCTCCCCTGTGAATTTTTACTCACCCGGCGGCACTCCGAGCCTTCGGTGGCGGGCCCTTCGCTCGCTCCGAGCCTTCGGCGGCGAGTCCTTCAGTGCCGCCGAAGACCCGGAGCGACTGAAGGAACCGGTTCTTCAGCTTCTGGCAGCTCATCACTGGATTTATGCACCTGAAAAGTTTTCAGTTATTATAATTCAGCTCCTTAAGACAATGTCACTTTCATATTACATCAAAGCATTCTAATTCTACCAATCTCCTTCAGTGCATAAACTGCAGGGACTGCACAACAACTGCTGATATCAGTGAAACAACTTACCTACAGACACACTATATGGCCTTAGTAATTTGTTTTCATTTAGTGGCATCAGCTGCATTTGCTGCTTTTAACTTCACCTTTGCAAAGCTCAGTTACAGCCATGTGAGCAGCTTAGCCTGAATGTTGAGCTGCAGAGTGCCCAATCGTGACAGCTCCACATACATTTGCTGTCTGTACTCTCTGCAGCTCACATTTGTTTTTCAAAGACGTGTCATTCATTTTAATTCTTCCAGATGTATTCTTATTCAATAGCTGCACTACGTCACAGCCTGTAAATATTTAATTTCATGGGGAAACAGATTTGTTACCAATAGGTTGCAACAAAAAAATAATGAGGAATGCTTTGCAAAAAGTCATATCGGTATGAGGCCTCAGATGGAGTACAGTGTCCAATTCTGGGCATCACACTTCAGCAAAAAGGTGGATAAATTGGAGAGAGTGCACAGAAGCGCAACAAAAATGAAAAAAAGGATTAGAAAACCTGACCTATGAGGAAAGGTTAAAAAACTCTTGAGTCTTGAGAAAAGAAGACTGAGTGGGGACGGGACCTGAGAACAGTCTTCAAATATGTTAAGGGCTGTTATAAAGAGGACTGTGATCAATTGTTCTCTATGTCCACTGAAGGAGTAGGACACAAAGTAATAGCCTTAATCTGCAGCAAAGAAGGTTTAGGTTAGATATTAGGAAAACCTGACTATAAGGGTAGTTAAACTCTGGAATAGGCTTCCAAGAAAGGTGGTGGAATCCCCCTCCTTGGAGGTTTTTAAGAAAAGATTGGACAAATACCTGTCAGGGATGGTCTAGGTTACTTGGTCCTGCCTCCACGCAGGGGGCTGAACTTGATGACTTCTCGAGGTTCATTCCAGTCCTACATTTCTATGCTTGTGTCATATGAATTATGAGTATCCACTAGTATCTGAACTAAATTCAGGTAACAAAATCCATAGTGATATCTGGGATTATAGCAAAATTCATAGTTCCCCACAGAGCCTCATTTGTGTATTAAACATAATATTTAAGAGTTTTTATTAAACTGGGGTGAGTGAGGTTGGATGACTCCATGGCACAGATACCACGGTGGGGGGGGATATATAAATAGTTAGATTAGGGTGGTACAGACAGAGAGATAGATTACACAGCTGGATGACTGGTAATGGGATATGGAGCTTTTCATTTCCAAAGTGATCAATCAAATCCACCCAGGGAGGTGATGACTGAAAGCTGTTACCCTCCATGGTAAGGATGTCAAACATCCGACCACAGGCCAGATTCAAACCACAGGAGATGTTTATGTAGATTGTGCTGAATCTCATCTTTCAATTTTTAAAAAAATGTTTCTAGACCCTTGTGGCTTCAGAGGCAATCTTCCAAATGGGAGTCTCACGGAGCCAAGGCAGTGACATCTATCTGAGTCTACAGACAGCGTGAAACAAGGACTAAGAGGGATGAGCATAGCTCTGGTTGCTCCACTGTCTGCTTCCTTGCCAGATGGTGGGAGCGCCAAAGAGAGCAGGATCAGATCTCAAGTCTCTTTGCCAGTGCTGACTCCCCTCCCCTACACAGCCACTCAGACCAACCCAGGGGAGGAGAAGGAGAGAAGCTCAGAGCCAACAGCAAGTTATGACTCCCTGATTCTCTATCACAGCCATGACAGATGAAAGAACAGGCTGGAAGCTTCTCTAACTCTTACCGGCTAGTTATGGTACACCAGGGACAATACCCACACTGGTGACTGCAGGAATGCACCCTCTTTGAACCCATTGTACCTTCTGAAGCTGAGGGATTCCCAACCAGAACTTGTGGGTGGTTTCTGCTCCCTTCAAGCTGCCTGAGCCAGAAAGTAGGGGCAGAACAGAGCAGAGAATCTGCCCCAACCTGTTTCTTGTAGCCCCTTGACTGGGTTGAAATCATGTATTTGGCCTGCAGGCTGAAAAAGATGGGCCACTGTTTTAGAGGGACTTCCAGAGACCTACAAAAGTTTACCAGTTGCTCTAAAATAAGAGCTGCAACTTGGATAAACTCCCAACCACCCTATTGGGCAGTCCAGCCCAGGTGACAGGATTCCATGTGAGCACTCACACAGCTGCCTGCTTTATTCTAACCCCCAGGGATACAGAAATATACAAGAATCCTGATCAGGTGTTTCTCATTTATTAATACCCCTGTTGGTCACAGAATGAGAAGACAGAGGATGAGAGAAGTGATGCACACATGCAGATCCACAAACCAAAGAACAGCTGCCAGGTCTAATTTTAGGTTTCCCACCTTGACACTGTCTTTTAAAGTAGTTAGAAAGATTGCAGAGATGGAAAATTCAGGCTGCGAACAGTCAGAATCTGAGATATAGGTGAATCCAAGGCAGCATGTAGATCCACAAAAGGAACAAATACAGACATTCAGAACACTTCTTGTCTACCACAGAAGGCCAACACCAAGATTTAATGAGCGCTGCTTATTAGTTTTGTGTGAGAGACCCACAAACAACTCCAATCCTGCAAGAGGAACAACTGATAAGCGCACTCCCAGAGAGCCAGATACTGAAGAATATCTTATAGAGCTAGACACCTGGAAGATCTAGTGACAGCCTACAATCCCCTGGTGCAATCATGTTTGCGATAAAGAAACCAATACTTCTTCAAAACTGGTCATGTTGAAAAAGGTGAAACACCGCCCCAAGCTGAAAGTGCAGTTTCAATGTATTCCTGCTAACCCTTTAACTTCACTCCCTTGAGCATCCGCCTTTCAGGAATGATGGTTGTTGGAGGCAAGTGTGGGTATGCATTAATCATAAACAGGCTATTCTCCAGTAGCTGAGAAAATCAACTCCTTTATGCAGTAGCTTAATGAGAGAGTCTAGGGAGAGGGAAGTTTCACATAGCCCGAGCTGAAGGGTGGAACAGCTCAATTCTCAGTCAGCATCACCATTATTTATTTGGATTACAGTAGCATCTACAGCCCCAGTCGAGGGTCAGGGCCCCATTGTACTAGATCTTGTACAAACAGAAAAAGACAATCCCTTCTCCACAGCTCTTACACGTTGGGGAGGGAAGACAAGTAACAACAACAACATGAGCACGTTTTTGCATGGACTAGCACTGCACACAGAGTAGCTTGCCACCTGCCTGGCCTACACACATTAGCCCAAGGGTGATACAAAACATGCACCCTGTCACCAGTGGTCACCCTTCTGCTTTCGAGCAGCTGGGAATGGGAGACTGGACTTCTACAGCACTGGCCATAGAGCTGGGAGGAAAATGCTTTTCCAGCAAAAATTCAATATTATAAAAACAAAAACACTTCCCATCCCAAATCAGGAAAAAAAGTAAAAAAAAAAAATCTTAAATTTTTTTGGAAATCCTTTTTTTTTATTCAGGTCAACTGAAACATTTTGATAATTTTGACTCAACTTTTTAAAGTTTAAATTTAGTAGATATTGAAGCAGTCATTTTGACTCAAAAAAGAAATTTTTCATTTTGAAAATGTCGTCAAAACATCCCTGGTTGACAATTTTGAAACTTGTTTTCCAATAATTTTTCAAACTGTAAATTTTGTTGAAATCAACCCTGTTTTGCAAACTGTTATGAGTTTGATGAATTGACATTTTTGAGCCAAAAAACACCCACACAGTACATTGAAAAATTCCTGCCTAGCTCCAATTGTCCATGTAGCTCAACCATCTGGCACGTGCTTAAAAAGGAAGACATAAGAGAGACAGATCTCAGGGGAAATGGGCAGGGACATGTATAAATTGTTAATTTATGATTCCATCTAAAAGAACAAAATATTAACAAACAATGTCATTTTAAACAATGCATAAAAATGAGCTTTAACCCTTTGGAATTTAAGTACTGGCCAAATTTATCAAAGTACTTTTAAATTCTCATTATGAAAAAAATGAATCACAGTTTACTAACAAAGACTTTTCTACAGTTTTATTTTTGGAGGACCTGGGGTAATGAAGAAAGAGAAACTGGAGGAAATTCAGAAAAGAACTATTCTCTCTCTCTGTCTGTGTTTATAATAATGGTACCTAGGTGCCATGATTAGAGAGCTGGCAAGTCTGTTTCAAGAAGGAAGATTTAAGTGAGTTTTACTTAATGAAACAATGACTAAAGTGAAAACATGATTACTGTTTAGAAGAATCGGAAGAATATGAAGACTAAGAAGGAAGGAAAATTATTCCAGGTGGTGTAATGGAGTAACTGGGAATAATCAGACAAAATAAGAAGAGAAAAATTTAGGTTGAATTACCAAAAAAAACCTAAAAACCCCACTGTCCTAACAGCAAAAACTCAGACTTTTGAATAATCTGCCTATAGATGTGACAGAAGCCCAGTCACTTAAGATATCGACTGAACTAAGCGCTACAAGATCCACTCATGGGAACCAGCATGCATTAGTAGTAGGGTAGACTAAATGACCTAATAGAATTTTTCCAGCTCTGATTTCTAGGATTCTGCAATTTTAGTGCATTTATGAAGTAGCTGCAAGAAAGCTAAAAATTGCCAAGGCTATAGAAAATCTAATTTATTTTAGGTACATATATGGCTTCCACTACCATAGTATCTGAGCACCTCACAATCTTTAATGCATTTATTGATCCTTGCAACAATCCCGTGACGTAGGAAAGTACCATTATCCCCATTTTACTGGTAGGGAGCTGAGGCAGAAAGAGACTAAGTGGCTTTCCCAAGGTCACACAGGAAGTCTGTGGTGAAGCAGGGAATTGAACTGAGTCTCAGGTTAGCGTCCTAAACACTGGATCATACTTCTTACTCCTTCTTAATGTCCTTCAGAATTCTGATTAACTTTCACCAGGTGAATTTGCAGTCAATGGCCCTAATCCTTAATACTGGTAAACATGTGAAGAACTTCGCTCACGTGAGTGATTCTGTTGAAGACAGTAGAGCTACAGCTGTTAATACCATTACAGTGTGCTTAAGTGTCTGCATGATCATGGCCAAAGTCCTTCCACTGCGCTCCATGCATTGCTGAATCAGTCAAAGATACACACTACTGCCAAAAACAGTATGGCATATTGCACACTGTATATTTTATATAAAATATTGTTTCTAGCTATGACTATTATTAAAATTTACATAGACATGAATATCACAATACAACATAATTCTAATAATAAACTCATCAATAACAAATGTATCTATTTAGGAAAACTTTCAAATGAGTTTGCAACATGTGTCAACGTGTTTACATATCAATGTGTAAAAGGAGGATCTGTTTGTGCAGATGCCAGGTTTACGTTACACAGTCTCTACGCACCAATGCCTACTGCACGTGAAAGTCTCATTTCTTCTACCCAGTGAGTGTATGAAGGATTAAATTGTAGACTGCAAGATTGCTCTTTGGGGCAGGAAGCATCTTTCTGTCTATATTTGTACAGTGCCTAGCACAATAGAGTCTTGTTCCAGGACTGGAGTTCCTAGGTGCTAGCCAATGCAAATAATATAATAAGAACTGAGGAACCAGTAGGCTCGCTTAACAGTTCATTCTAGACATTCAAGTTATTTAAAAGGTGTCAACTGAAAGTGCCCATTCATAAGGGACAGTCCCTGTTCTTCAGTAAAATAATCATTTCCCCTACTTCTTTCTTCCAAAAGATTCTCCTACTCACTGAATATCAGTAGCATTAAAAGGAGTTTTCTCATTTCCCTACCCAAATGTCTCTATTTATAGGTTTCTAGTATTGTCAAGTCTGTGAAGGGTAGTGTCTGAAATTTCCACTTCAGGATATATTCCTGATGCCAAAAACCTAGATACTTCTCAAATGAGATATTATAAATCCCGGTTTGGTTTATCCATGCACACACTGTGTGTCTGCAGTATTAGCGATATTACTGTTTTGTATATTACATCTTTATTATTAGTTGCTATATTTCTTTTACCTCCATTTTCATTTCCCCCTACCCTCCTCCAAGCACCTTGCCTCTGGCCGTAGCAGTAGGGAGGTACTTCTTTACATTCTGCTCCTCTCCTTGATGAATCAGGTCTGAAATGTATTATATCCTTCCCACACACACAAAAAAGAGTTGGAGCACACATTTAATTATGAACGTATGGGTCAATTTCAGGAGTCTGCTTGGGAGGTGCTGGGGCTGGGTTGTCTGCGTCTACAGAGGTGCTGCCCCCTACCTTCACTTGATGGAATTGTTGAGATACAGAGAACATCCAAAAGAAGGAAAAAACGGTAAAATGGAGGAAAAAATAATACAAAGTTTATGTTTTGTTTTATCATTATATTAAACTTGGAATATAGTTTATTCGAAAAAAGCTCAGTGCTTTTGGTGTAAGATTCTGCAAAACCTTTCAGAATAACTTTGTTTTTATTTTCACCAACACCTCAAAGAATCTTTAAAAAAAAAAAAAATCCTCCCTGTGGGGAACTTGCCTTGCAGTCTGCAATACATCTGTCATTTATTAAGTCCGGGAAGTCAGGATTTTTGACTATGTTCTCTTTTTTGTCCCATAAGCAGTAATCTGGCCACTCATGATAAAGAGAGCCAAAAATCACCAAGATGGAGTGCTGCATAGTTTGGATAAATAGTTACATTCACAGTTACAGATATTGCTACAGGAATATTGAAGTCAATCTTCTTTATGGATTCCAACGGTGCAATTTATTGCAAATTGAACAAAACAGTAAACCAATTAAATAAAATATCTGCCAAAAGAATACATTTAGTGGTCACTGGATTGTATAAATCATATGTGGTGAAACTGCATTGCAAAAAGTAACATTTTTAAATTAAGCAAAATACTTGTTTATCAAATAATGAAAAATCTGGATTAACCGGGCTGTTAAAGTAGATAAATTCCTATGTATACATAACTACTGTAACTACTGTCTATATACACAACAGACCTTTCTTTCTTTGATAAACTACTAAATACTGGATCTTTTTAAAGGTATATAAATGCATTTACTGTATCCCTGTGCTACACATTTATGAGGGCTACATAGGACCAAGACACCAACCTACTGGGCAAATGAGTGACTGCACAGACTTAATATTGTCAAGCAAACAAAAAAGGAAGTACAGACACTGTGAAACTGAAGACTTAAGAACTCGTTGGCTGAAGTCCTGTTCACAACATTTTAGCAGCCTGCACACAGCATCCAAGATCATATCTGAATACAAGATTCATTCTTCAAGTATTTCTCTTAATTTTGATTTTTTTTAAAACAAAAGTGAACACTAAGGTAAAAGAGATATTCCCTATGGGAGTCAGTAAGAGTCCAATACTGTGAAGAAACTGTTTACTTTGTAATCACAGAACACTGAATGGCTTTAAATTCTCTACTTCTAAAGAACAATTGTTTGTTTAAAGCTTTTCACTAATAAATAATATTCCCCTAAATCAGATAGGAATACTGTATCCCTAGTAAACTTTAAAAGCTGCATATTACATTTAGCACAGCATAATGATGATTTGTACAAATGGCAAACTGTAAATATTGTGAAATACACCCTGATAGAAAAAGTATTGTTACTTTATCAGATAAGTGACTGCCAATCAATAACTCTTGTGGATGTTAACAGCACGTTGTGCAACCCAGCAGTCAAGCCTCCAATTTATGATTTTTTAGGACAGGTTAGGAAATTAGTTCCACTTACAAAAACTTTTGTTTGGAAGTACAAGTGCAAGACAGATCTCCTTGCACTTTTGAAACAACAGGGGAAGGGGAAGTGCAAACATCGACTGTAGGAATTAACTAACCAGCTAAGCTACTGACATTAAAAGTACCAGCTTTGCAAGGCTTGCATCCCCAACAATGTTTTTGACTAGACAGACTACTGTCAGAAAAGGTCAGGGACAAGCTTACTGTTTATGCAATTTATAAATAATTAATTCTTCAGCATACAAAACAAAGTAATGAAGACACAAAACAGGAAGCAATTTACATGGCTCCCTACATTAACAGAATGAGGAAGTGTTCAGTGATCTTCCTAGATATTCAAGCTCACTTTACAACCATTGCAACTGTATACACCCTCTGCTATCAAACCCAACATTTCTTTAATTCTGAAAAATTACTACACTAAGAAAGGATAACAAAAGTACACAGCAGAATTCTAAAGCAGAGAAAAGAGGGGGAAAGGATAAATTTAATTTATGGCCTCCTCATGCAACCACAAATTAAGCACTTTCTTTGAAACACAGTAGGATTTACAAGATGAGCACAGAGCTTTTTAAAATTTATTTACATCAAGCAGTCTAAGCCCTTTCCAAGTTTGTTTATTTGTCCTTGATCCACACATGAGTGTTCCATGGCAGTGCTTTCAATGAACTACTCATGCAGGTGAACAACCTTCTGAGAAACAGCTGCCCACTCACCATTTATGATTATTTGTCTCTCCGTCAGGGAGCTCAAGGGAATAATCCTACTGTGTGTTTCTCCTTTATTTTACAAGGCAAGGTGTTTAACAGGATATATGGTTGTCTACAGCTCATTGCTGTCAAATTTTCAACCACCACTACTGTAAAGTGTGAGAGAACTAGTTTAGCTCCTGAGCCTACAAAGTGCTGAGTGCCTCCAAAGAAGTTCCCACCATCCTCAGGCATAGGTACAGGAACAAGGGGTGCAGGGAGTGCTGCCACACCCTCTTGCTTGAAGTATTAATAATAAGGTTTCCGCCTTCAGCACCCCCAGTATAAAAATTGTTCCAGCACCATTGTCCTCAGGTTACATCCACATTGCAGCTGGGAGGTGTGATTCCCAATGCAGGTAGGCATACTCACACTAGCTCTGCTGGAACCAGCATGCTAAAAATAGCGGCATGGGTGGCGGTTCATGCTAGCCACCTGAATCCAAGCCTGCTCAGCACCTCACAAGGAGGCGCAAGGACTGATCTGAAGTCCACTGTTACCAATGGGAATCTTTCCATTGATTTCAGTGGGCTTTGGATCAGGCCCTCAGTAGCTTCTGGCTCCATCCTTCCCTACTGAGGTCGAGGGGAGTTATGACATTATCACAATGGTGAAAGATAAGGCACAAAGTTGGCAACCATTTCTATTAATTTCTTCTCTTAGATTATTGTTCCTTGCTCCAAATACTTATCAGAAGTTAATCAAAAGTTCCTCCTGCTTTCTAACATGGATGTAGGGCCTGAACCAGAGCCCACTGAAGTCTCCCACAGACTTCAATGGATTGTAAATCAGGTCCTTAGTTAAATTCAATAGGGTTTTTTCTTGCCTGTGGTATTTAAACTCACAACTGAATGAAGAACAGTGATATTTGCTTGTATCATTTTCATCTCATCCTCACTGCATGAACTTGACACACTTCTTCCACTTTTCTCAGACAGACTAGTTCTGTACCTTCTTTGCAATCCTCAGATCACTTCTTTGTAGCAGCTTTTGGTTCCTCATTTATCAGCTTTATCAACTCATATTCTACAACACAACCAACCAAACATGTTAGCAGACAAGTCTAATGAATCAGGGGGGATGAAAATTCCTGCCACCTACATATTTTTTAAAAGCATGCTAAGCAAACGAACTAGGTGCTCAGGTGTGTGGTAATGGGATATAGAGCCTTTCACCTCCAGGTCATTGGTCCAGCCCACTATGGGACAGTCCAGCTGATAGCAGGCATGCTGAACAGCATGATTTTGAAATAGCACAGCACAACTAAACATTTTTGTCTCTGAATTAGTAAACACAGTAGCGAACATCTATTTGCACTAATGATGTGGAGTCCCGCCACACATTAATGAATTTAGTAAACTAATACGTGCACAAACAATAAAAGAATAAGATAATGCATCAAATGTATTCCATTCTGACAGTGTCATGTATTTTTGCTACTGAGGAAACTATTTCATCATATACTAGTACACACATTGTAGAATATCGTGAAAAAATAATGAAATCTTAGCAATACAAGCTAACACTGCAGCATCTGCTATTAAATATTTGCAGAGAGATGGGGCGAGACCACTAGTTTTAAGTGTGTGGATTAGCAAGGTATTTGTTTTAGAGCACAGAGTACTTTGCATAAAAGCCGTTACATTTTTTGTACATAAAAATCTGAACTCGAGCCAACTTTTTTAATAGTGATCTTTTCAAGAAAGAAAAATAGCCCTAACAGCCTGCCAGCACTGCCCATGAAAAGAAATGGCATTAATCTGAAAGCAGAAACAGGGAAAGGACAAAACTAGAGAAATAGATGCTGCCAATGATTTGCAATACTTTCTATGAAAAGAAAATGGCCATCAGTTCACATTTCCCTCCTAAGTAAATCAGAAACTAGGCGTCAAGCTTTATGATGCTGACTCCAACTCTGACACATGAAAATATCAGATTATATAAAAAGCATTAACACAAGCAGCCAGCCTGCTCACAGGACAGCTCTTGTTCTTGTGTGACCCACTAGCAGAGCTAGCACAAAGTGGATTTGACAACCCAAAGGGGAAGATGCTAATCCATACATTTATGGGAAATACAGTGCATGCTTTCTGAACTGAGTCAAGTTTAAATGAATACTATGCATAATTTGCAAAGCTCAAGTTCAAACAAAGGCCAGGATCTCAGCTAATCTACAATGAAATAAAGCAGAGATTTTCCAGAAATGCTAAAATCTTCAGGAGAAAATCATTCTAGATTTTTCATAACAAGATTTCACTGCCTATGTGGTTATACAGACATTACACAATGCCTGGTGCTGTGTAATATTTACCTATGCTACACAATGTTATGAAATAATGTCTTACTGTAGGATAAATTCAAAAGCAGCAAATCCCAGAAACCATCTGTTCAAATATATACCCATCATCTGTGGATAAAGGAAATAAAGATGAGATTGAATATTAGTTAAAAACAGATAATGGGCTAAATTAATGGAATTATCCCAGCAGAGAAGTTGGCCTTATATAATTAGTTAAATTTAAATATTACAAAGTCACACACTGCTTTAACTGTGACAAAGTTCTGAAACTTGGTGTACAGTACCTACAAAAAAGCACCAGTGTCAGCAAAATATTTTTATAAAACTTCAATCAGTACATAAGAAGCCAGTTTGTTAAAAGATTCAAAAAGGAGCAAGTACAATGAAGTATAACGGATACAGTAAAATAAAAGTTTCACCATTCATTTACACCATAGGACAGAATGGGTCCCGTGGGTTTCTGAGCAGAGAGATCAAGGCACCTGACTCCATAAACTCTATGCATTTTTGACCAAATCAAACAGCAGAGCCTCCATTTGTGTGCGACTTGCACAGGTCAGACCAGACCAGGGTCAGCTGCTGCAGGGAGCGACAGAGCGCCGTTTTCAGCGGCATGAAAGGGTCTTTGGGTTTGGGGGCTGACAAAAGATAACGTGCAACTGTGAAATGAGACAGAATAGCAGGGTCATGGGAAGGAAAGCTGGAAAGCTGAGTGGGTGCCTACGCCCTAGATGGAAGTGTCCAAACTGGAGCCTCCCCACCACCCGTGCCCTTTGCCCAAGGGCGCGTTAGCAGGCCCAAGAATGAAGCACAAACTGAGACCGATGACCCGGCGCTACTGTTTTACAACCAAGTGCCTCCGCTGTGTTTTTTTACCCTCTCGGGCCTTTTAGCACACGGGCCAGGGATTAGAAGCAGGCGATTGATTTGAGGTGAATCGATTGAGCCGCGACAATTTAATCTGGCACTTTTATGAAGGGCTGGAGGGGATAATCCTCTGGCCGCTGCTCTCTCCCTCCCCACCACACGAGGTGGGTGTGACCGGCCACTAGGCGTCTGCTGGAGTTGCCGACAGCCGCCCGAGGATGAGAAACCGAGATAACTTTCCATCTCTCGGGCCCGATCCTCCCGCCAAGTCACCCCCAACCTGCCCCTTAGCCCCAGCGGCCAATGCAGCCTGAGCAGCGTCGCGGGCCAGAGGAGGCAGCCCGAGCCCGGGAGACCTGCCCCAGGTGCAGTCCCACCCCCCAACCCCCTTCTCCACCTATGTGCGGGATGCACGCTGCAAACTTTCCAAACTTTCTGGGGAAGTCGTTCAACGGGGGTGGGACTTGCTACTGCCGCTGCCCCTGGTCACATCTCTCTTCCTCCCGGCCTCCCGCAAATCAGGGCGCCCTCTTTCCTCCCCTGCCGGAGTACCGGCGTGTGGCCAAGGAGGGGGCGACCAGTTTCCGCCCTGGACCTGCCTGAGCCCTAGCCTGGGATGCACTTGTCACCCGCCGCCTCCAGCCACGCAAGCAAAGGGCTGCTTTGCTGCACCGACTCCGGAACCCCAGGCCCCCCGGCAAGGCTCCCCCAGGCAGCGGGGTGGGGAAGGGAACAGCTACCGTAATACAGCGCGGAGGGCTGGGGCCATATAACGCAGGGGCGGCAGGGGCTGGGCTCTCCGCTGCGGGGGGGGGAGACGGACGATGCCGCCACCCGCGGGCTGGATGGCTTTCACTGGGGAGGGGCCCCTACTTACACTGCTGTTCTCGCCCGTCCAGTGCACCATCGCCTGGTTGTGAGACGCGTCCCCTTTGAGCACGAAGGAGGTGCTGATCAGAGAGACCTGCTCCCTGGCCGGGCGGGAGGAGGTGGAGGATGCTCTCCTGGAGCGACTCCCCGCAGCAGCCCCCACGCCTTCGCCAGCGCGCCCCAGCGCACTCGCCTCCTCCCGGCCGCCGCCGCCGCCGGGGCGGAACAGCAGCTCCCGCGGGTTCCTGCTTGCCCGGGTCACCCAGCTGGAGCTCCGGCCGCCCCGCTGCTCCGAGGGGCGCGCAGCCCAGCAGGCACCGAGCAGCAGCAGCAGCAGCGCCAGGCTAGGGGCTGTCCTGGGGAGGGTCCCTGTTGCAGGCACGAGTGGCCCCCTTTGCGCCATGCTCGCCTTCGGATGTGCTAGTGACAGGCTGGGATGTGAATGTGAGACAGATACACAGCCTCCGGAGGGGGGAGGGAGGGGAGGGAGGCAGGGTTTGTAACCAAAGCGAGGGTTTACACTGGAAACAACGTGCTCGGGACTCCGCTCCCAGCCAAGGAGAGGCGCCGCCATCTGCTGGCTCCTCTCTGAAGCCCAAGGCGCAGGCAGCCGGAGAGAAGCAGAGCCCAGCACAGCTGCACATAATGTTACTGGGAAGGCTGGGTCCCGGTCCCACTCCCACCCACCTCTAGACTTCCTGGGCGGTCATTCGTGGCCCTGGGTTGGAGACCGCTCCCTGCAGCTAATAATGGACATCTGGATGACAGGAGCAGCGCAGCTGGCTGTTACAGCCTGCCTTGCAAAATCTAAACTCCTGCAGTTCGTGAATGTTCTTTGTGTATGAATGCCCACCAGAAGTGAAAAGAACCACTCCAAGCTATCCCAAGTTACTCCATCCTCTGGGCTTCAGAGTGTGCCTAGGGCCCAGCCTCTGTCTTTTCTTTTAGAGGGTAGATTCTTTTGTCACATGAACTGTCCTTCTTGTGGCACCTTAGAGACTAACAAATTTATTTGAGCATAAGCTTTTGTGAGCTACACTGAATGCATCCGATGAAGTGAGCTGTAGCTCACGAAAGTTTATGCTCAAATAAATTTGTTAGTCTCTAAGGTGCCACAAGTACTCCTTTTCTTTTTGTGAATACAGACTAACACGGCTGTTACTCTGAAACCTCTCCTTCTTGTAAAAAGAAAAGGAGTACTTGTGGCACCTTAGAGACTAACCAATTTATTTGAGCATAAGCTTTCGTGAGCTAGTCTCTAAGGTGCCACAAGTACTCCTTTTCTTTTTGCGAATACAGACTAACACGGCTGTTACTCTGAAACCTGTCCTTCTTGTGTGACTTGTGCTCAGCCTTATACAGTATAAGTGCTTGGTAAATAATGGTGTGGGTGTGTATATAATTACATACACACAAGCCCCATTAAAAGAGCATTAAGGTTGCAAAGTCAAGCACTCAAAAGCTAGGAACTGCCAGAATTAAGGTTGTCTATGCCATCTTAATTCCACCCCCTTGTGTATATGCCTATGATACAAATACTTTAATTCAGCAGTTCTCAGACTGTGGGTCAGGACCCCAATGTGGGTCATGACTCTGTTTTAATGAGGTTGCCAAGGCTGGTGTTAGACTTCCTGGTGCCCAGGACCAAAGTCAAAGCCTGAGCCCCACCACCCGGGGCCAAAGCCCGAGCCCGAGAGCTTCAGCCCTGGGTGTGGGACTCAGGCTTTGGCTTTAGCCCTGGGAGGTGGGGCTCAGGTTACAGGCCCCCCTGCCTGGGGCTGAAGCCCTTTGCCTTTGGCCCCACTGCCCGGGAGGCAGGGCTCGGGCAGGCTCAGGTTTTGGTCCCCTCTTCTGGGGTTGTGTAGTAATTTTTGTTGTCAGAAGGGAGGTGAGGTGTTTGAAGAACCGCTGCTTTAATTACATGATCATATATTTTTCCATAGGACTCCTACCCCATTCAGTACACTGCACAGGATGGATGGTGTTCAATTAAAGAGCAGTTATTCAGTATTTTTTATCCTCATTGTTCAGTGGGTGGCCTTCGGCCTTAGTTATAGCACACTAGTCAAATCCTGCTCTGAAGATAGAATTATTAATTTCCTCAAGGGCTTTCTCATGGAATTCATCTCTACAGTAGTGGAGTGCTTCACAAACATTTTATCTTCACAATATCCATATGATGGGAGATAGTGGTATTATCTCCCCTTTTACAGATGAGAAATTGAGGCACAGAGAAACTAAGGTCAGAAGTGTCCACTAATTCTGGGTGCCCAACTTGAGACATCTAGGATCTGATTTTTCAGAATATTAAGCATTATATGGCACTTTATGTAACCAAGCACAGCTCCAAGCGACTTCAATGGTCAAGGAATGTCAACACTTCTGCCCCGTTCTCCCCCAATGGCTTATAGTCCCAGCCACCTTGTGCAGCCAGTCCCAGTCTTTCCTTGTTTCCCATCCCCTGGCTCCAGTCTATCACCATTTCCCTGACAACTCCAAGTTCCAAAATTTCCTTCCCCCCTTCTCCCAATCTCTTTGCCCAACCATTGTCAGTTACAGTCCCCACCACCACTCCATTTACATTCTCACCAGACTCTTTGTCGCAATCTACCCCTTCCTCTTCCTGCCGGTCTAGCTAAGACTGAATCAGACAACTTCCTCCTCTACATTGGCTGGTGCGAGCAATGGGATTACTGAGTGTGCAAGAGAAACAGGCTCTCAGTTTCAGTGCCTGGCCCCACTCCCGCCTGGAGCAGCCAGTCATTACAGGGAAAATCCTTCTTTCTCAGCCCCCTGTAGTCCTAGGCTGAAGCATGTTTCAATTCCAAAGAGCAACTGAGCATATGCAGTCAGGTCAGTAGTAGGAGCTGTGAGGGGACAGTACATGCTGAGACTGCTAAAAGCTGTGAGAGCCTCGAGCATGCTCAGTGAGGGTGGATTCTTCAGAGATTTTAGCTGTTAAACTCTAGCAAGTCTCTACTGAGCATATGTGAACTGAGATTTTTCAAAGATTTATAACTGGTCCAAATTTGGGCAGGTTTTCACAGAGATGGCAAAAGGCAATACCTGATACAAAGGCTACCTCTGCCTTTGTCAAATTTCAAATCCCTGCTCTAAAGCATGGGAATGCTGGAGTTTCTTTAAAAAAAAGTTTCTAGAATTTGTCAACATAGGCAAAACATGTATTTCCGTAGTCTCATTCTTGGAAACAGCTCAATCATTTTGAAATTTTCCCAAAAAGGTCAGACAAAAGCAGACAACCAGCATGTAAAATTTCAGCCCAAAAGGTTAAAAATTGATAAAGTTTTAAGCAACTGAAAACAGGGTTTTATAGTGGGATTGTAAGGCAACCTTAACAGCCTTGTACTAGCACTGCCTATAATAGAAGTATGTATATTTCCTGTGCACAGAATGGGGCAAAATTCCAGTGGAAAAAGGAGTAAGTATGTGGTCACAAAATTAAAGATTCAGGCCATGTTTACACTACAAACTTAAATAGACTTAAGGTAAGTCGACATACAGTCAGTTGTGCATGTGCACACCACACTCCTTGTGCTGGTGGAGCACATCCTAACTAGCAGTGCTTGCATCGATGCAGAGAGCAGTGCACGATGGGTAGCTATCCCACAGTGCAACTTTCCATAGGGAGTTTTGGGAAGGGCTAGCAGTGCCTCATGGGAGCAAAACATTCTTGCAGGACTGGGAACATGGCTTGAACATCCCATGATGCCATTTTCTCCCTCCCCTGATTTCCTCCACATCCCATAATATTTCACACCTTTTTTCAAAAGCCTGGCATACCCATGCATCCACCATCTCTAGAGAAGCATGGACCCTGCAGAGCTGTGCACTATTGTGGTATCACAAACACGACATGCTTTATTTCCAGGAGTATTTCCAGAGCCACTAGAGGAACTGCCACGTGGAAGTAGCCTGCCTGGAAGCCATAGAATGAAACAATTCCCGGTTGCTGTTGACAGTCACAGAGCAGCTGAACATGGTACAGCGCCAATTCTGGTCCCAAGAAACAAGTACTGACTGGTGGGATCACATTGCTATGCAGGTATGGGATGACGAGCCGTGGCTGCAGAACTTTCAGATGCACAAGACCACTTTCCAGGAACTGGGTGCAGCGTTTGCCCTAGCCCTGCAGCACAGCGACACTCAAATGAGACCTGCTCTGACAGTGGAGAAGTGAGTGGTGATCACTGTGTGGAAACTTGCAATGCTAGACTGCTACCAGTCAGTTGGGAATCAATTTAAAGTCGGAAAATTCACTGTGAGGGTTGCTGTGATCCAAGTATGCAGGGCCATTAATTGCCTTCTGCTAAGAAGGGTAGTGACTCAGGGCTATATGCAGGAGATACTGGATTGTTTTGCTGCATTGGGGGTTCCCTAACTGCGGTGGGGCGATCGATGGCATGCATATCCCTATCTTGGCACCAGACCACCTTGCTACAGAGTACATAAACAGAAAGGGATAGTTTTCGATGATGTTGCAAGCGCTGGTGGATCACCAGGGATGTTTTATCGACATTAATGTGGGATGGTTCGGGAAGATGCATGACTCATGCATCTTTAAGAACACAGGCCTGTTCAGAAAGCTGCAAGCAGGGACTTTCTGGACTGCAAAATCATCATAGGAGATGTTGAAATGCCAATAGTGATCCTGGGAGACTCAGTCTACCCCTTACTCCCATGGCTCATGAAACCATACACCAGAACAGCAGCAAGGAGAAGGCTCAGCAGGCTCAGGAAGTGCAGAATCGCAGTTGAATGTGCTTTGTCCACTTGAAGGGTCGCTGGTACAGTTTGCTCATTAGGTTAGCCCTCATAACTGCCTGCTGTGTGCTTCATAATATCTGTGAAACAAAGGGAGAGAAGTTTCCACAGGGTGGGGCATAGAGGTGGATAGGCTGTCTGCTAATTTTGAGCAGCCAGATACTAGGACTACAAGAAGAGCTCAGCTGGGAGCAATGCGGTCAGGGAGGCTTTGAAAATCCATTTTATTAACAATTCTCAGTAATGTGTGTTGCTTTTCTGTGTTGTGCCTGCCAATAGTCTGAACCTTGCTGTGACTGCTGTGTGTGTAGTAATATAACCTTGGAAATACACCTCTTGATTTGCTCTGAAAATGACTCCCAGCCCCCACCTGCTATAACCATTAGAGCCCCCTCCCTTGCTACAGCTGGGGAGACAATCACATCCTCCATTCAGTCTGTGACCCCTCCAAAGACACTGCAGTGAGGGGGGTGTACTTGATGCCCAGGGAATGGGTTGAGACCACCAACTAATACCTCACAGAGGCCACCACTATGGCTGCCGTAAGTGAGGGGAGTGTGGGCTACTGCTTAGAGAGTGTGGAGGGGATGGAAGCCAGGATTCCTAGGTTCTATTCACAGCTTTGGTGCTGTGTGAACTCATTCATATCCTCTCTCTGTGTCTCAGTTTCCCTTTCTCACCCCCCCCCCACATACTTTGAAGTAATAAAGATGATTTCATTTTCAATAAATGGAATTTTATTGCACACAGAAGTATGTGTCACAGAAGTAAACCTCGGAAATACAGGGGAATACAATTGGGAGCGGGAAAGCACATTCATCTTCTGTTCAAAAGCACATTCATCTTCTTTTCACACCGGCTTTGCCTGTCACACATCCATGTATGAGCGGGGTGGAGTACAGTGATGTTGGAATGACAGTCTGGATGGGATGTAGAGGAAGTCGAGCTTCAAGGTGTTTCTCCTGAAGGTCAACCAGATGCCTCAACATGTCTGTCTGTTCCTTCAGAAACCGCAGAATCTCTTGCTGTTTACCACGTTCATTCTCCTGAGCTTTTGTTCTGCTCATAATGTCCATGTTCATTTTTTCCTGAGAGCAACCCTCCATGCCCTCTGCTTAGCGTCCACTGTCCCAGGGGTGTTCATTATCTCATTACACATATCATAGTGCATTCTCTTTCATCTGCATCACTGCTCTCTGGCTTCATCTGGACCTGCTATTTAAAAACCAGGACTGTCGAATCGCAGTTATCTCACACGATTAACTCAAAAAAATTAATCACGATTAATCGCAGTTAAACAATAGAATACCAATTGAAATTTATTAAATATTTTGAATGTTTTTCAACATTTTCAGATATATTGTATTCTGTGTTGTAATTGAAATCAAAGTGTATATTATTTTTTATTACAACTACTGACACTGTAAAAATGATAAACAAAAGAAATAGTATTTTTAAGCTCACCTCATACAAGTTGTGACGTTGCACTCTATATGATTTTATGAAACTATGACAATGAGTGTGAATATAATGTAACTGGAATATGCTTCACGCAAAAGGTCTCTTGCAATGTATCATTACAAAGCTTATAATCTACTGAGAGTGGTCATCCTATTTGTATAAACGTATCAGTCTTTTATCTGAAACTAGAAATATGAAATATAACTCTGAGCTCCTATTGTAGTTATGCAAAGTGTGGGCCATTAATGGTGGTTTGGAATCTTGATTGCTCCCATCAGCCAGGACAATTGACTGTGGATGGCTCTGTTTGCTTGCAGGCTTTCCTGTGAGTCAGGCTTGAAGGAATGAGGACTTGAAGTCTTACAGTGACATGTGATCATGTCACCTGAACTGGAATCCATCTTTGACCTGGTGCTTTTCCATTTAGAAGGAGGGGAGGGAACCCAGAGAGGGACAAAGGATTCCTGCCTTATGCAAAAGATATATAAGGGGGTGGAACAGAACAAAGGGGGCGGCAATCATGAGAAATCCCCTAGCTACCACCTGAGCTGGAACAAAGGCTGTACCAGGGGAAAGGATTGTGCCCAGACTAGGAAGGCATCCAGTCTGTGATAGAAGCTTATTGAAATATCTGAGGGTGAGATTTTATCTGTATTCAGTTTTCTTACTGTATTGGTTTAGACTTGCGTGTTTTATTTTATGGTAATTCACCCAGTGTGTATTAATACCGGGGGGCGGGGAGGGAGGGGACAAACAGCTGTGCATATCTCTCTATCAGTGTTATAGAGGACAAACAATTTATGTCCTAAGCTGGTAGGAAAAACAGACCCAGAGGTAGTCAAAGCACATCAAGTGGCAGGTCCAAAGGGGGTTTCTATGATCCAACCCATCACACAAGTACTGTAGTGCAATCTCTCTGTTGTGAAAGTGAAACTTACAAATGTAGATTTTTTTTGTTACATAACTGCAAAAAAACAAAAAACAAAACAATGTAAAACTTCAGAACCTACAAGTCCACTCAGTCCTACTTCTTGTTCAGCCAATCGCTAAGACAAAGACGTTTATTTACAGGAGATAATGCTGTGCACTTCTTATTTACAATGATACCAGAAAATGAGAACAGGCATTTGCATGGCACTTTTGTAGCCGGCATTGGAAGGTATTTGCATGCCAGATATGCTAAACATTCGTATGCCCCTTCATGCTTCGGCCACCAAAGGACATGCTTCCATGCTGATGATGCTTGTTAAAAAAAGTATGCATTAATTAAATTTATGACTGAACTTCTTGGGGGAGAACTGTATTTCCCCTGCTGTTTTACCCCTCATTCTGCCACACATTTCATGTTGTAGCAGTCTCGGATGATGACCCAGCACATGCTGTTCATTTTAAGAACACTTCCACTGCAGATTTGACATAAGGCAAAGAAGGTACCAATGTGAGATTTCTAAAGATAGCTACAGCACTCGATCCAAGGTTTAAGAATCTGAAGTGCTTTCCAAAATCTCAGAGGGATGAGGTATGCAGTTTGCTTTCAGAAGTCTTAAAAGAGCAACACTCCAATGTGGAAACTACAGAATCCAAATCACCAAAAAAGAAAATCAACCTTCAGCTGGTGGCATCTGACTCAGATGATGAAAGTGAACATGTGTCAGTCTGCACTGCTTTGGATTGTTATCGAGCAGAACCTGTCATCAGCATGGACGCATGTCCCGTGGAAAGGTGGTTGAAGCATGAAGGGACATATTAATCTTTAGCTCATCTGGCACGTAAATATCTTGCGATGCTGGCTACAGCAGTGCCATGAGAACGCCTGTTCTCACTTTCAGGTGACAGTGTAAACAAGAAACAGGCAGCATTATCTCTTGCAAATGTAAACAAACTTGTTTGTCTGAGTGATTGGCTGAACAAGAAGGAGGACTGAATGGACTTGCAGACTCTAAAATTTTACATTATTTTATTTTTGAATGCAGTTTTTTTGTACATAATTCTGCATTTGTAAGTTCAACTTTCATGATAAAGAGATTGCACTACAGTACTTCTATGAGGTGAATTGAAAAATACTATTTTTTTACAGTGCAAATACTTGTAATCAAAAATAAATATAAAGTGAGCACTGTACACTTTATATTCTGTGTTGTAATTGAAATCAATATATTTGAAAATATAGCAAACATGCAAAAATATTTAAATTAATGGTATTCTATTATTGTTTAACAATGCGATTAATCATGATTAATGTTTTTTAATCACGCAATTAATCATGATTAATTTTTTTTAATCTCTTGACAGCCCTAATAAAAATCACTCTCCTGAATCCACGCAAGTGTAAAGCAGAACATTTTCATTTCTACAAGGTATTCATTGAACCGGTTTGCTGTCCCAGCCATGGTGGGTATGTCCCGGGGAGAGGCACCAGAACATCTGCAGCAGTGGAAGGGTAACCTGCGGCAGAACCCGTGTGGCCAGTGGGCCATGACACCTCCCCTTTGTAACATGGGCATAGTGTGGAGGTCAAAGACCGGCATTCCTCCCCCCAAATTGCAAGCCTCAACAGGAGCAATGCTGGGGGGTAGAGGGAGGCTTGCGGTGGGCTATAGCCACCACATTTTCTTTCACCACCACCCCCCATAGCTGCTGCCACTCTCTGGCACCCAAGGCACAGAAGCAGGATCCAGGTAGTGGTAAGAGATGCCATGGGAGCTCGGACTGTCCACCTGCTCTGGGCAGGGGGACGGAATGCCCAAAAGCAACCCTCAGTCTGTGTCCCTGCACCCTGCCTGCCCAAGGCTTGCAGTTTGTGGGAGCAACACTGACCCCTGCCACACAAACTACAGCCATGTTAAACAGTGGGCAGCCATGCCCCCCCCCCCAATTCTGGCATCCCTGCCCTATTGGCCCCCCAGGTTTCAGCATCCTTGTCCGGTGGTGGGGGAAGGGCGAGCTATCACAAGGGGGGGGGGCACAAAAGCACTAGTGTTTGTTGTTCGAGCAACTGAAATGAATACTACCGCCATCTCCCTAGCTGATATCTAGCTGATATCATGCTCATGAAGGTAACAAGAGGGAGAAAGGGAACAGTTGCTGCATGCCTCCAGGTATAGACCAGGTCCTTATGCTGCTATGCTATGCACTGTGATGATGCCTACCAAATTAATATTGGAGTGGCATGGGAAAATGTCCTACCGTGGTGGAAGAAATAAGGCAGACCCCCCCCCCCCCCGAAACCTTCTATAATGGATTGCAGACTACCTCCATAAAATTTTCTTGGCGATCTCCATGGAGAATTCACAGGACATCCCTACGTACATAAACAATCTGTTTCGCAGGGCACCCTCTGCCTAGCTGGCCCAGGCACTGAGAAGCAGAGTCACTCTACTGCCACTAGTTATTTAAATAAAAATTTCAAATAAGAACATGTGCCCCCACAATATTAATGCTAAATGCATAGTCACCACAGGTTCCTTCCTAGGCATCAAATTCAGCCATGCTGCAGTTCTGTGACTGGCTGGACTACTCCGGGGTTACAAACAACTCCTGGCTCTCCAGGACAATGGATCCTCCACTTGCCTGTCTCCCATTCTCCTCCTCGTCCAACACCTCCTCCTTAGCATTGCCTGGAATTGCTCGGGACTCAGACTCCTCTGAGGTATCCATGTGGCTCTTGGGGAGTGGGTGTGTCTAAGGAAAACACTGACCTATCTCCTGTGGAAACACAACATGAACTCCAACCTCAAGTCTCAGGTGTGGGCTCTCAACTATTGGACAGGGAGCCAGGAACTACTGGTTTCTAATCTTTACTCTGACACTGACTCTCCCTTGCCTTAGGCAAGTCATTTAACTACTCTATCTCAGTATTCCCATCTGAAAATGAGGACCATACTACTCGCTACCTCCCCAGGATATTGTGAGGGTTAGTCAGTTTTTGTAAAATACTCCAAAGATAAAAGCTCAGACTACATGGAAAACCCCAAGTCTCTGCACAGTAAAACTGGTTTGAGTGAAAATATTAATAGTTTATCAACATTTAGTATAACTAACCTCTTAGTTGACTTATTGCCCTACTTCTCACTGCGTAATAGTCCCCTTAGATTAATGGGGGCAGTAAAAACAGTGTGTCTCTGCACCATCGTGAGCAGCAGATAAGAAAATAGATGACAACATTCAGGTTCTAGAGAACCAAGATCCTTAACCTTCTCGGTCACTGACATTTCCCATAATCAACTGAAAAAACAACCATTATGGAATGTAATCAAGAGGATTTCAAAGCAAACTGGAGTCAACGGCTCAGGCAATTCCCATCTCCCTATGTCCTTCCCCAGGGCATTTTAATACAGCTTGCCACTAAGTACCATTGTACTTGCCACTAACTGGTTCCCTCGGTCTCCAGCTCAGGAAAGGCCAAGGACTGAAAGGACATGAAGACTGGATTCCTTTCTTTCGTCTTTTCAGAGATGGCCATGGTTAAGACAGATGGGGGGGGATGCGGTTATGGAAAAAGCTTGTACTGACATGACACAGAAACGCTCTGGATAAACGTAGGGCACTGCTGTCAGCCCAGCAATTTTTACAGCAATCAAATCAGCTTTTAGAAGTGTTTCATATTATTAAACAAGCAACATAAATATACATGTTTTATACATAAAACATGCACCGTGATAAAAGGGTTGTGACTCTGTATAATAGGGAAATGGTGGCAATAATATCTGTACTGTATTATACAATTGCTGTGTATGCCTAATGAGGTTTTCAGAGCCAACTAGGGCATATAGCCACATAACTCCTGTTCATTTCAGTTGGAGTTCTGTAGCTAAATCCTCTATTAATTAGTATTTATTTATATTGCAGTAGCATCTAGAAGCCTGTATCAGAGTGGACTCACTGGTAGAGCACCTTCTTGTGGCTGGGCATGGCATAGCAGTCTCTCCTGGGTAGTACCCCCTACTGACAGTCACTCCAGCGACTGTCCTGTGACTTGGTCATTTAAAGTCTTTCCCCTTCTGGGGTAACTGGAAGTCCACCAGAACAACAAAAACTATTTTGGTGTCCTTACCAGGAGCAGCAAAAGCTTCCTAAAAGTACGGGGGCTACCAGTGCCTGAACTGTGCCCCCCCTTCCCCTGAGGCCCTACCCTGGCATCACCCCTTCCCTCCGTGCTTCTGCCCTGGTGCTGTCCCTTCCCCCCAAGCTACCACCTTCACGCCTCCCCTTCCCACCGAGCCCCTGCCCTCGCACTGTCCCTTCCCCCAAGCTCCCGCCTTCACATTGTCCTTTCCCCCGAGGCCCCACTCCCACACCACCACTTCCCCCCCAAGACCACCACCCCCACTTGCTCCTCTTCACTCCTCTCCCGCTCCCAGTTGCTCGCCCTTATGGCCAGTAAAAAGTAGTGGGGCCATGGCCCCCTGTTGCAGCACCCCTGGTCCTTATATCAGGGTTTCTGGCCCCAATGCTGGATCCTGTGGTTCTCACACCCTTCTTGATCATCCTTATCACCTTCTATGGTGGCTGATAGGGGAATCCAGGCCCTCCTTCTCCTCTGGGTTCCAGACCAGGGATCCTGTAGTTAGCAGGCAAGATATGGCTACATTCACCCCCGACACCTGCTACCTCCCTGGGCTGCTTCTTATTTGAGGCTGTCAGCAGGACTCTCCACAGCCTCTCTAAGCTCACCCTTCTTGCTGGGCTAGCACTCACATTGCTCTCCCCTGGAATTCTCCAATAAATCCCAGAATAAAAGTATAAACTTAAATCCACTCCTGTCCTCCTCAGGCTTGTCCTTTCATCACTCACCATTCCTTTCAAACACGTTTTATGGCTCTCTCCCAAGAAGTCCAGTTCCTGCATTTATTTCTGGGTGCACCCTCAGAGTCTGCTCCACCCGGGTGGCTGCTCTGTCTATTGCCTGGCCCCTTCCCAGCTTTATTTGTTCAGGCAAGGAACCCCAGGCTTACTTTCCACCTGAGCCTCTTCTTTGATATCTCCTGGTCACCTACTCTCTAATCCCAGAGAGTAACTGCAGAGTTCCCTCCTTTTTTTCCCACTTCATGACAAAGCAGACTTGGCTGGATAGTCCATAGCTGACATCAACTGTAATTACGGAATACCTAGCAGTTTATATTCTCTCATTCTACCCTGTGTCTTTCAGGTAACATAGCAATGCCTTTCTAATTCTACCCCAGTTCTCCCATATTTTTACTAAAGAATGTAATGTAACTTTTGTTACCTTAAGCCATTGAAATTCCTCAAAAAGCTTTTGCCTTTCTTTATTAAAGCCCTTACGTGCAATAAAAGGTGATCAATTGTTTCTTTTGCCTCACAGCATTCACATAGTCCATCTTTGTGCTTATTCAAAAAAGATTTTCATTTAAACCACAACAGTCAGTTAGTACTCCGCACAAAAATCACTTCATTTTTCCAAGTTCTCCCCCCCCACCCCCAAAAAAGTATGTCATTATCCTCAACTCTAGAGCATGTCAAAAAATGCTCCTCTTTTTTCACTGATCCAACTTTTTTGCCATTCCTCTTTTAAGTTTTTCTGTACTAGGCTTTAAAATTCCTGCTTACTCCTGTCAATCTTTCTACAGCGCTCTTCACTGCTTTGTCCACCATTTCATTTCCTGTTACCTCACTATGCGCTGGGATCTGGATAATGCTACATGGTTCCCTATCTGTGCTCGTTCCATTATTAGAGATATACTGTCATTGATTAGATCACTTCCACATATGGAAGACACCCTTTTTTATTGCCATAAGGCCTGATATTAAGTCCAAAAAAACACTGCTGCTGCTGGGCATACATCCCAGATCCAGTTCTATGATTATTGCTACTAGTTTGGCTGTCATGACAGCTAACAAAAATAATAATAATCAGATGTTCTTTTAGATGTATACCAAAATTAAGAATTAGTGCAATATTGCATCCCCACCCTGTTTTTTTTTTCTCTTTAAGACCTATCTGTATATATTTGCCAAAAACTCTCCACTTTTCATCTATATACTGATACACTTCATTTGTATACCCATTGTCTCCTTTTTACCCTTAAGTTCATAAAATAAATCTAACTCCACATTTGACATCTGGCTTTCCATCCATAACTAATTTCCCCATATCTGAAGGTTTTGACTTCACTTAGCATTTCTTGGTCTTTCAACTCCTGCATCCACATTTGAACCCAAACAGAATGTGAAGTTCTAACAATGCGTGCTCTAGTCGTCTACTAAATTCCCAACAATCCTCAAATTTGTTTGATACCTTTGTCATTACAATTCCCATTAACTTCGGTGCAGAAATTTAGGTCCAGTATTTTCATTCATAGTGTGATTGGCAGCTATCTGTAATGCACATATCAGTGTTGTAATAAATGCACTGTGCACAACTCATAGTGCCTTTCCTTGTATTGAATCTAATTTTTTAAGTTCTGATTTTGATGCTGACCCAAAAGCTTTGCAGCCACAGTCAATAACTGGTCTGATTAAGGCTCTTCATACTATCAGCAGTGTTTTCTTATCCACCCCCAATTAGTCTCAGCAATACTTTTAAGCAGGTTGATCCTTCCATTGCATTTATCATAATCATAGTAGTCAATATGATCTTTCCAAAGTAATTTAGTATCACATATTACCCCTAGGAATTTAAATCTTTTAATAATATTTATTTGTGCTCCATACAGGTACAGTTACATTCCTTTGTAGCTTTCTTTTCTTTTCTTTTTTTTAAGATCAATCATTTGGTTTTACCAATGGAGAACTTAAAACCACATGGATTTCCCCGGTATGAAGTCCCTCATAATGCTTTGTTGATTCTCTTTTCTACCACCTAAATAATTCCTGTTCCTAACCCATACAGCACAATCATCTGTAAAAATAATGACACTCCAGCACTCATTAGTTTTGGAAGATCATTTATCATAATATTAAATAAGGTCAGGCTGATAAAAATGGTGTACTGGAGGGAAGTGTTAACATTATATTTATTCAGGATAACTTTCTCAACTCTGATCTGCATGGGCCTTTTCCCTCCTTCTGCTTTGAACTTCCTCTATTTACAATTCTCCCTCCCTCCCTTAAGCCTGACTCACCCTCCAGGTGTAATCCAGTACTGTAATTGGCCCTAGGCCCACATTAACTAATTTCTTGCTAGGTGCTGTAAAATCACTGAACAAAAAAAGATGGTCTGCTTAGGCACACAAAGCAGGAATCCTAATCAAATGAAGTAGCATTTGCCACTGGAAAAATAAGGTGGGCATTTGCAGCAATTAGGTTTGTAACTTCTAAAGGCAGCTAGAAAGACAAAGAAAAGGGAAACAACTAGTGGACATACTGTGGCATGAAGGACAGGCTCACTTATAACTGCAATTTCAACTGACCTTTCCGTATTCATGCCACCAAACAAGATAAATAGAAAATGATGTTCAGTCTAATGTACACTTATCTGAAACATCACTGAATGTAGCTGTGAATGAAATTACTGTGTGACATTCTGCTCAGGACATCTAAAACTGTGAGCCATTGTGTTACCCCTCTGCCTTAGCAAGAATGAGAGGGGCTTTGCTGCTGCTAAACTGTCAGTTCCCTGACACACCAGCCTGTGTGCCTTTCCAGCAAACTCTTGCCTTGAACATGACCAGGCTTGCTGATGTGGGGGGGGACAAAGGGGGCAACTGCCCAGGGGCCCGGGTGATTTAAAACAGCCCAAGGGCTCCTGGCCGCTTCTGTGGTAGCGGCAGCAGCCGGGAGTCCCGGGCCCTTTTAAATCGCACGGGTGGGCCAGAGGGCTCCTAGGTGCGCGTGACCGCTCTGGGCCCTGTGCTTTGTGGTGCACCCCTGGCCAGCGTGATTGGTTAGCACAGGTGGTCCCGGAAGTTACGGATTGGCCCTGCCTCTGCCCCTCCACCCCTGCCAGGGATGGCCCTGGGGCCCGGAATTGCTGTCGGCGGGCCTGAATGTAACGATTGGTGAACCTCAGTTCCCAAGTTCCTCAGTAGTGTCTCCCTGCAGTGTCCAGTCCCTCTCACAGGACACTCACAGAAATTATTACGTTTGCTGCCTCCAAAGCTACAGAGCATACATCAGCCTGTTAAGTTAGCTGAAGATTCACTCTTCACTTTAATACCCAGCATCGAAATGGTTTTGTAATAAAACAAAAAATAAATTTATTAACCAAGAACGGATTTAAGTGACATTAAGCAAGAAAAAGAGAGACAAATGTGGTTCAAACAAACAAAACATACTTTCTCGTGACTGAAACTTAATTTTAGCAAGCTACAATCTTTGCCTAAAACAGTTTCCTCACTTTAGCAGGAAGTTATCAGCATCTCTAGCCCTCCAGGCTAGGGGATCCAACTTTCACAGGCTCAGAGGGTGCTGTACTCTATTTCCCCTAAGTGATGGATAACTAAATGTCTTTTTGCTCTTTATATTATTCAAAGTCCACTGCTCTGCCTCAAGGGCCAGGAAGAAGACATCATAAAAAACAAACATCACCTGAGAAACAAAGTCTGGCTTTCAAATGCAGGCCACCTAACTAAACTCTGTGTACAATTATGTTGATTATTTCAGACTTCTATTTCTGATAAATTTGCTACTCCATTACAATCTATTCCATAGATGGAAATTAGTATGGTCTTTTTTAATCTCTTCAGTGAAAGCATCTCCTGGTAGACATGGATCAGTCAGTCTTAACAAGGGGTACACATACCCCTGAGGGTATGCAGAGGTCTTCCAGAGGGTACATCAACTCATCTAGATATTTGTCTAGTTTTGCAACAGGCTACATAAAAAGCATTAGTGAAGTCAGTACAAACTAAAATTTAATACAACGACTTGTTTATACTGCTCTACATATTGTATACACTGAAACGTAAGTACAATATTTATACTACAATCAATTTGTTTTATAATTATATGGTAAAATGAGAAAAGAGGCAATTTCTCAGTAATAGAATGCTGTGACACTTTTATATTTTTATGTCTGATTTTGTAAGCAAGTAGTTTTTAAGTGAGGTGAAACTTGCAGTAAGTAAAACAAATCAGACTCCTCAGAGGGGTACAGTAGTCTGGAATGGTTGAGAACCACGACATAGACCACTATTCTTGCTGTTTTGGAGTTGAAATAGCCAATGCTATACCCACAAGAGAGACACCTAAGAGAAATAAAATATTCTCCGTTTATGGAGTGCCAGTAGTCATCAAAACTGAAAATGGCCACCACTACAAAATACTAGCCTTGAGAAATATCTTGGATTCCACCACTGCAAATTATGCTGTATTGACCACAAGCCAAAAGTGAAAAGTAATGTTTAATGAGGACATTGAAGAAAATCTTGCATACTGCCATTACTCGCATTACTTGGTGCTGACATGAAAAAAAAAAGTTATTGAGATTTCTGTGCAAACCCCAGGCTTCCCCCCCTCATGGCATCACTGGCTCCATATTGGACCCTATTTATTTTCTCTAATTCACATTAATATTTTCTTAATCCTTCTCCACCCATACCCACTAGCGAAAAAAAAGCAGATTGTAAGTTTGCAAAAGTTTTCGTGTGTTTGCAATCTTTTAACGCCTTGTACCTAAAGTATGCTTCTTCCCATTTTAAAATAACTTAGTAAGAAAACTCCAGTCTGGGTAGATAATTGCATCCATTTATGGGGTGTCTAAAGTATTTGGTAGACACTAGAGGTGAAATTCTAGAGGCTCCTTTGAAGTTGATGGGTGCTCTGCCCCTTTTCTTAAATGAGGTCAAGATTTTACCCCATATATATCAGTCCAAAAAAATTTTTCCATCCCATGTTTCCATGATGGAAAGTTCTAAATGGGTGTTGAATGTGTGGAGTAGAGAGCACAAGTGCTTGTTAGTACTACCTCATAATTAATTATCACTTAATTAATCGTGAAAGTACCAAAAGCAATGCAAAACTATCAAGCCATTTTGAACAACCAGTTCTTTGTATATGCATCTTATGGTTGCACACTGAAAAAAAATTAAGTACCCAAAAGAGATGCACTTCTCTATTTCTTTCCTTCAAAAAGATTTGCTTTCTGATCCCAGGGAACATCCTGAAGTATTCCAAGAGTAGCCTCAAGAAATTCTCATTGGGCAAGATTTGTAAAGGTATTTCCATGCCTACAGATGCAGATAGGCACATTGTGGGATTTTCAAATATAACAGGGTGTCTAACTCCCATTGAAATCAATTAAATCAAAATCAATGGGAGTTAGGCACCTAGGCACTTTTGAAAATTGCACCAGGTGCCTAAATGGCTTTAGAAATCTGGCCATTGTCAGTTTCAGGTTTGTATGGGATTGTAACAGGATATTAGGCCTTTGAGCACAAGCATGCTTCACAGCATACCTGGTAAAAGCTTGGGACCTTCAAAACAGAGAGCTGTAGTGACAGGGCACAGGACTAGAAGTATGTGATCTACAGGAAGTCAGATGCAAGGTTTCATGCCTCTTAATCAGGGCAGCACACAGGAGAGACCCCAGGTATTTTTCTTAAAGCCCCAGGAGACTGCATGAGAATCTCAGTTTTTGTTTTTTTTAAAGTAAGTTTCTAGGCTTCATGGTTGCAGAGAAAAGCTTGAAAGTGTGAAGTGAGCACACCCTACAGGCTCAGAAACCACAGAAAAAGACCCATGTTTTATTTTTTAAAATGTAATGATTTTTAAGCCAATTTAATGATTGGGGGAAGGGCTTGACTCATGATTTGGGTTTGGGATTGGCAATACTGGTTAGGGAAGCACTAGTGTGAGTCTTTCCGTAGTAGCCAGCCAGGGTGTGCCATCCAAGCTTTCAGAAGCTGGAAAAGCCCAGAGTGGCTATTATGCTGTGGAGTGAGAGTTGATTTCTTTTGGTTTTGAGTTTGTGTTTTGGAAATAAAACAAGCTCTTAAGAAAGAAATGCAAAGAGACCCGTTGTTGGGACTACATTTCTCCATCCTCTGCTGGTGAGGCTGCACATTGGCTTACATGAGACAGAACTGGGAGATGGTGGTATTTCTAATATTCTTTTTCCCCACCAACAAAATTTGCTTAAAACTATGTCTTATGAGAGTGCTGAGAAATCTGTATTTGCAGCATCTAAATTATAAAATATGTCAAGGAAACAGAAGGCAACTTTTAAATATTTTAGTAACCAAGCTGCTCTTTAAAATCCCATACAAATTACTATGATTTCATAGGAGATACCAGGCTCTGTATCTGGAAAAGCAATGCATTTATCCTCAAAAAAAAAAAAAAAAAAAAAAAAAGTATGTGGAATTTTATTTATTTATTTACAAGACAAACTGATCAAAAAAAGTAACTGAAATTAGACCATGGATTTGTCTCTACTATATTTTTGTGATTTGAGTCTGCTAGAATCATATATATTCATCTGTCACTAAACAAATGCTTCCACTTTTTCAGGAAAAATCATAAACAAGCTGTGAATGGCAGAGCACAGATTGCAGTTGCTGACAAACCTTTCTTTGACAGCTATTTTTATAAAACCTAAAATACCTACACAGTCCTGTCAAAAATTACTTTTCCCCCATGAATTTTAAAATATTGTTTCATGTGGCAAAAATAATCATCCTTTGTGCCTATAGTGCAGTGTTTATGTGTTTTCTCTTGTTCAGCTTTCAGCCAAGGAATAAATCGTTGTTTCTCCAATTTTCCAGCAATGCTCTTATAGTTTCAAGCTGCATAAAACTGCATTGCAAAACACACAAATCTTCTGTTTTGGAAGAAGGGGGGAAAAATGCACTCATGGGGTCTCTGTTGTCAACAGAAAGTCTTACTGAAGATGCTTTGTTACTGCTCACTTAATGCAGAATTTTTTTGCTTCCTCTGTTTATTCTTCCCCACCCATACAATATCTTCCTTTTCTATGTTCTCCATCTCTTAGCTGCAATTACTGGGTGTTAGTGGTCCTCTATCAGTGGTAGAGTGAGTTGGATTCATTCAAGTTTTTTATATACTGGTTCAGACACTGATTTTTGAAAAGATACTGTCAAAGACCTGTCTGGATCTCTTGCATACTGCATGTGGCCTCTGGACTTCATTACTTCAATCAAACAATCACTAAGTAGCAATGCAGCATTTCATAGTGTGCCTGTCACTGTCAGACTATGAATTATGGAACATATTAAATTATGATTTTATAATACCAAGAAAGAAAAATAAAGGACCTGTTCTGTGCAAAGCCCCCCGACTCAGCAAAACTCTTGAGCACATGCTTAATTTTAAGCCTGTGACTTACCCCATTGATTTCACTGGGTTTATTCACATGCTTAAAATTAAGTGTCTTCATGTTTGCAGGATCAGGGTTTAAACAAGAACAAAACCCCACAGAGTCTAATCCTGCATCCATTAAGTTCATTGGGTATCAATACCTCACCAGAGGATGATCAGCCCATGCAGTATCAGCCCCAAATAAGTACAGTATTTGCAGTACTAATGATGCACTATAACCCAGATGCAGATTGCTGTATTTGTGTAATTCTGGGTTTTTATATACAAGCTACACTAAGGGCTCATTTACACAACCCAGTCAAGAGACCCAGTTACAGCACAGTTAAAATGTCCCCATAACCATGACCATTTACTTCTTTATTTTCCCCTCCTACTATGAATCATTCTCTCCACCCTTGAGCAGTCTAGGTGTAGTGTAGACAGGGCAGACCTAAGATTTCCTTTCTGTTTGTTTTTACGTGAATTTAATGCCCATGTAGTGTACTGGACTAAATCCCTGTATAAAACAGATAAAACTTGTAAGTAAGTTGTAACCAGATGTGACTACATTAAAGCCACAGTTCAAGTGAAGAATTGTTTTCCTAATAGTCATCCTGAATTGTCTTACTCTCAATTTCATTCCATTACTCCTAATTAGATAGCCATCCCCAGGGCCACCCTGAACAGCTCCATCTCTTCATTACAGTGTTTTCACCCTTCAAATATTTTACCACATCCACCACCACCACCTTCTTTGGTTGAGATTTAGCCAAGTTATACGTATCAGGCCAGATTCACTCGTGTTGGCAAACTACATGTAAATAGCACCTCTGTGAGCCAACCTGGCTCATTATATCGCAAGGAGAGATTCACCCAAAGAATTTGCTTTCCCTCTGATTTCTGCAAGCACAGGTCAAGCTCAATCTCCTCTCTACAAAAGCCCCACTGATGAATGCTGCCTAGGGAATGAGCTGAACCAGTTCATTCTCTGACTACCCTCATGTTGCCTCCCTAGCCAGTGTACCCACTTTAGAGACTGCACTAACAAGCTGGGCATCTCGCACCATCGTAGTCCCTCTTGCGGTGGACTTTCCAACAGCAGAGCCCTTCAGCAGGGTCTGCAGCAGGCTGTTCTCTCATCTCCAATGCACATTTCACTTTGGAGAGCTATCTTTAAAGGCAACAGTTCAACTAGCACTGAATAAGGTCTGGTTCTCTAAGGAAACTGAGTTTGACTTTGTATTTGGAGACACAGGGCCACACATTGCTTATCAACGCAGGTATAACTTCACTGAAGTCAATGGAGTGTGAAACGTGATAGGGATAATAAACCTTCCCTGAAATTGCAACAAAAAATGTTTGTGCAACAAAAATCAAGTGGCACTAAGGATGGGAATTCCTCATTTTAAAGAAAAGGAGATGTGAAAGGTAACCTAGTAAGATGTTGCTAAGGGATACATTAAAGACACACGGGTGTCTTGCCATTGACTTAAATGGGAGAAAGATCAGGCACCAGACAGTGATACCTTTCTACCAACAGCCTGCTGAGTAAGGCCCAGTCTTGCATGGTGCCAAATGGCTCCTGAAAGGTTCTGGCAAGCACCTTCCTCTCCCATCAACTTCCGTACAATAAAGGCACTCTGCACTTCACAGATTCCAACAATTCCAACTACATTGGGTTCCCCTTATAGGCTCCTTTGATATATCTGTACATGCCCCTCAGATATCGGGTCTGGGGATATTGGTACCTTGTAATTTAGAAAAGCTGCTGTTTGTCATATTTATATTTAAAACATGGGGAGGGCTGATAGTCAGAAAGGTGCTTTGCTTAACTGCCAAAATATTCCTCACTTGCACACCTGCACTTCTGGGTGAAGATGCAAAGTCTTGGAGACTGTGAGTGGTACTGCTGTTTGATAAATACTAATGTCAATATGATTAATATTTATTAGCAGACGTGCATTAACTGAGCAAATCCAAATTAAATGGATGACACTGTCCAATCAGCTACAAATATAGTGCATTCATGTCAGATACTTAACCCTACTGGGAGGACAAATCATAGAAATGGATTTGAATTCAGCTGTTTAGGAGTTTAGATTTGCTTATTGACGGAGTATGTTTTGCAATAGCCAATGCTAAAAATCAATCATTATTCAGCTATCTTTCTTTTGTCTGAGCTTCTTTCCAAGTCTTCAAGGAATCATATTTGATTACACATTTAAAAATTATTTCTGCTTCCAGATAGTTATCATATTTACTTGTATTGACAGTCATCTCTTCAGGTTAAAATTTCTGCACAACATACGCTACTTTACTGTATTCAACAGCAGCCAGATCACTAGTATCCATAAAATAATACAAATGCACAAAAAATGCTTTTTTGTTGTTGCATGAGTAATATATCAACTCTATTTACTCAGAATGCTTTGTCACACATCTCCATTGTTCTGCTTAGGTTTCCTTTCTGAGCAGCTTTGATTGCTGAAGAAACCTGCCCTTGAGCTGAACACTTCAACTCTAAATGAACATTTGAAGAAATTGTTGTCAATTATTGATAAACAACTGATAGAAATTGCTGGTGCTCTGTTTTTATGATGCTTTTCTGAAATAAGTGCCACCTACAAAAATAAACATTCCCATTTTTTCAGAACAATTGTAGCTGACATTTCATATTAAAATGAGATTGTCTTTTTCTTTCTCTTCTTTACCACACTTGCACATTTGTCTCCCCCTCCCCCAAATATGCCCCCATTTTACTTACATGCCTTATCATAGAATATCAGGGTTGGAAGGGACCTCAGGAGGTCATCTAGTCCAACCCCCTGCTCAAAGCAGGACCAATCCCCAATTAAAACATCCCAGCCAGGGCTTTGTCAAGCCTGACCTTAAATTGTGACATTATGTAATTGAAGGCAGAATTTCACCCTAATCATTTAACAGGCCAAACCTTGCAGTTTTTATGCCTGTATCAAGCTGCCAAATTCCACTTTGATATGCAATGCTACTCTAGGTGGTTTGTCACCAGATGGGGGCCTGCAAAGTGAATCCTAGCCATAGCAGAATTCCTCATTTTTCCCTCACAAGCCCGCTTCACTTTCTTCATCACAATGGACAGCACCACCATTCTCTCCATCATTCAGGTTCACAACGTTGGGGTCAACTTTGACTCCTCTCTCCCTTTTCCTTTCACACTTCCAGGCTGTCTCCAATCCTTCCTGTTTCTTCCACCACAGTCCAGCAAAATCCAACTCTTCATTTCCCAGAGGTTATAACACTGATATATACCCACACCACATCCTGCCTCTCAGTGACTGCAACTGCTTCCCAGCAGGCCTCCATGACTATGACATTGTTCTCCTCCAGCCCATTTAAACATGCAGCTGCTAAAAATGATCTTCTCCCAAGCAAGTCTACATCACTCCCCTCTTTGAACCCTCTCATTGGTCCCTCTTGTCTACTGTATCAAGTGGAAAGGCTCATCTTTACCTTCAAGGCCCTGCAAGACTCCAACCTGGCCTTCAGTTCAGATTTTATTTCTTTTAACATCCCTCCTTATCCTATTAGCTAGTTTGAGCCAGATTTGCAAAAGTATTTAGGCCCCAAAGGATGCAGATAGGTGCCCAATGGGATTTTCAAAAACACCTAAACAGATTAGGCACCTCACTCCAGGTAGATGCCTAACCTGCTTAGCTGATTTGGAAAATCCCAGTAGGTGTCTATCTGCATCTTTATGCGCCCAAATACCTTTGAAAATCTGGCCTAATCTTAGCAGCCTCCTCTTCCCCTTTGTTTCTTCTACTCCCCTTGTCATGCCTTCAGCACTGTCCCCTAGAGATAAAATAATTTCCCACTCCACCAAGCCCTTACCCTTCCTTTGTGCAAAACCCTGCCTAGAGTCTGCTTACTTCTGGGAGGCCCACAAACACTAAACCATGAGAACAGTTTTCTCCACCCCAACATTTATATCTAAATTAATTTCATTGGGAATTGGAAGCCTAAGAAATGCAGGAGAGGGTCACCAGCTTTGACTTTATTTCTTACTGTCCATCACATGATGTCAGGTTTACAAAGTCAAATGAGGTGATCAGTCTCCATTGACTGCTGTTATAAAAGGGCAGCAAATACTCCTCAAGGAATCCACAATGAGAGAAAACAATAAGTGAGACAATGGACACTATTTAGAATCTCTTGAGCTCTAAACAGTACAAGGTTTTAAACTAAAACACCGAAAACCTGCAGTAGACCCATAGTTACTCTGGGCCAAGCAATCAGAGCACAGAAGCATGGGCCAGATCCTCTCCTTGCATCTTTTCAAGTTGGATATTCCTTTTCCCTATTTCAGATTACAGTCCTCCCATCTATATACACTTTACCACCTCTTGCCCCCTTTACAAAAGTCTTATCAAAGCTCAACAATTCTTCTGTACCTTAAGCTTACATTATCATTTAGTTTTCCAGTCACTCTGCGTACCAGTTTCTTCATCCTCCATTACCTTGTCTGATAGAATTTAGATTGCCGTTCAAGTATCTACTTCACTGAACCATTTAGAAGTCATTCTTAAGCACTCTTGTGCTTCTATAGTGACTTTCACTTATTATTCTCCAAAAGTTTACATGCTGTATGCACAGCTCCAACATAACCTCTTAGATTAGGATACTAAAACAAAATAAAAGAGAGGAGAAATGTAAATGTAAATGTTTGTTGGTAGTGGAGAATTTTATAGTTTTTTTTTTAAACCTGATGATTTATCTATCAATAATTATCTTGTTAGGAAGTCGCGCCTGCAAAAGCCTTCCTGAGCATTGTACAACTGCAATGTTTCAATAAAGAATGTTGCCATAGTAAGCCACCTTCTGTATTTTGTTTTTGCAGTACAACTGCAATCAGAAGCTTCCCCCTCCCCCCCCCTCCTCCCCCACTTTTACCTATACATGGACCCATGCTATGAAAGATGCAGATCTGGATTTTAACACGCTTTTCTCACAAAATTCAGTGATGTTCAAATGAGGCATTTGATTCAGCCCATTATAAAGACAAGGGCCATTAGCAACATTTAGATTTGGATTTTGAGCCCAAATTCTCAGACCAAAGTTCCAGGGTATTTAGGTCTCAGGGTTCAGCTCAGACCCATATCTAATTGTAATGCAATTGTGACTGCTGCTTATTCTGTTTATGGTTTATAAGTGTGTCATTATTATCTTATATTCCCCTCTTTCCTTTGTCATATCATACCCACCTATTTAGGATAGGGACTGTCTTTTTGTTATCTTTGTTCAGTGCCAAGCACAATGGAGCTCTGGTCTTTAGGCTCCCGTTGTCAGGCATTGCACAAAATTTATGAACAATAATATCATCTCTGATTTTTTTTCCAGAAGTGATCGCCGTGGGGGCTGAGGGGAAAACAGTGTTTATTGAGTGGAGAAGTGGGAGATGCAGAGGGGAAGCAGTGGAGGAAGGAGGAGGAATGAAGCCAGAGCATGGAAGGAGATGTAGGAAAGAGGGAATGCAAGCGGTGTGAGGAGCTGAATGAACGAGGTGACTAAGCAGGACAGCAGGCATGATTTAGGTAGCACCTCCACAATAGTCAATACAGGGAACAGCAGCTGTATCCAGCAAGCAAGCAGTAGTAGGAAATGGCACACTTTTTGGAGGGAAGGGAAAGGGAGTGTAGAGGCAGGTCTCTGAGGGATACGAATAGGAGGTGGGAAAGTGAGCATACATGCTAGAACTATGGCCGCTGCTGCACCTCCTGGCTTGAAGTGGTTTCCGTCATATACAAGGTTTACAGTTTGGTTCAATGGCTCTCAGCACTCACACTGTACAAATTGTTCCAGCACCCCTGAGAGTAAGGCGCTTCTGAGCCAGCCAAAAAAACTGGGCCTTCAGATCAAATCAGTTTTAGCCCTTTAGGAACAATTAAACTCTTTGAGCTGTTTCTGTTTCACCCTGTGATAGGGCATCAGATAAGAACAGAAGGTTAAGTGTCCAGTCTTGCTCCCTTTGACGTCTATAGGAGCTTTTGGCAGTGATTGCAATAGGAACAAGATCAGGCACTGTTAGGAGGTGGTGTGTAAATGCTCAGAACAACTCTATCCTAGCACAGTGTCATTCCAGTTACAGTAGAGATAGTGGCCAAACAGCTTGCAAATGGTGTGTTAAGATATTCAAGAACTGTCACGCCTCGTTTTATGTTTATCTCTATTTAGTCATTCAAACGAGTAAGGGAGCTGTACCGTAATAGAAGAGTGGTGACAGAAACACATCTTACTGCTTCTACAAGGACACTGTAGCTCCAGATATGGAGTGATGCTGACCAAACCTGAGAGCTCAATGGATTTGAAATTAAATTAATTACTTATTTATACAACTCTTTCCACTAGTTTCGAAAGGTTTTACCGAACTGGCATGACAAATACCAGAATCATGTCATGTTACCATTAACCTGATGAAAATCAGTAACATACACTATTGCATATTTTATAAGTGTATTCTCTTTCGCTAGCCTTTGAGTGAGTCAGCCAGGTGAACATCATGGGTCCCAGCAAGATAGAGTACGACAGGTAAAGGCATAGGGCACAATTCTAGTCTCAGTTACCCCTTTCACAGTATAATTCCACTATATTCAGGGGAGGTACTCCTGATTTACACCGGTGGGAGAGACTGCAGAATCAGGACCATAGAGTTTAAAGCAGCAGTTCTCGATCAAGGGTCCAAGTCCCTCTGGGAGACTGCGAGCAGGTTTCAGTGGCTCAGCCAGAATAAATCAGAGAGCAGAGCCAGTGTTAGACTCACTGGGGCCCAGGGCAGAATCCAGAGCCCTGCTACCCGGGTCTGAAGTCAAAGCCTGAGCCCCTCCTCCCTGGGCAGAAAGCCAAAGCGTGAGCTCCTCCACCCCAGGCTGAAGTCCGAGCAACTTAGCTCTGCAATTGTGCTGCTTGCTACCCCCAACACCAGCCTCGGCTTTTAATCTACTGAAAAACAGTAGTTGTGGCATGGGTGAGCCATGGAATTTTTATAGCACATGGCGGGGGGTGGGGGAAAGAGGTCTCAGATAGGAAAAGGTTGAGAACCCCTGGGTTTAAAGAATGCAACATACAGTGAGGTGCAGAGAACAAAGGAGGCTCCATAGATACAATAAAAGTGTGTCCCTAGACCACATCCATACTTACAGAGTATGACAAAACACATCACATACTGAGTCAATTGTAAAGTAAAAGAAAAGGAAAGTTTTAAGAGGAGATTTTAAAAGGGGAAATGACTCAATGTCTCCAAGACAGGGTGATGGCGGATTAGTTCATGCATTTTGGACAGTTGGGATAGACATAGAGTAAGTCCATTCATGCAGCATACATTTCCCCTCTCTGGTATCTAAAATTCTTAGGCTTACAAATCAGATAGGAGAGTGCATCCCTTTAGACACGAGACATCTTCAGCAACAACTTTTGTCTAAAGTTTGAAAAACACTTTAGCTTCAAGTAATGCTGAACTGGGTGACGACCCTACAAACTATTAAGTTCCTGAACAATGGGCAATGTGTTCTACAATCAGTTCTAAACCTCCTTATAGAAGCAGCTTAATTTTTAGGTTTTAATTATAAATTGATCTTTCATATGTTTACTGCTCACCTGTACGAAATCCAGAGATCTGAAACCTGACGTGGTACATACATGTGATTATGGCTTTGTACCAAGATACAAGGTCTGTTATTATATGGATTCGGGAGCAGTTCTATCACACACCTATCACAGTGTCAGTGATTATAGGTCTAATCCTGATCCCACTGAAATGCGTGGGAGTTTTGATGTCAACTTTAATGGGAGCAGGATTTAATCCACTGTTAGGAAATAAAATGGAGATCATAAACCTGTATGATCAGTGGAGAATTAACGCAGGGGCCCGCATGGCTCATGCCCAGGGGCCCTGGCCAATTTAGGGGCCCACAGGAGCATCAGAACCTGGGTAGAAGTGGGGGGGCCACTGGTGTTAGAACTGTGGCCCTGCTCCTCCTCTTCCCCCAGGGTTCCCACCCCCGGCAAGGCTGGAAGCCAAAGCTGGGCAGTAGTAAGAGACACCCAGGGAGCCTGGACTGCTGTAGACTCTCCGCCTGCCCTGCCTGGGGGCCAGGGTGCCCAAGAGTAGCTCCCAGCCTGTGTTCCCACATCACCCTGGACATGCCGCTGCTGCTGGGACCCAGGGGTGTGGGCTTTGGGCCAATCTCCTGCCCTCCCCAGGGCCTGCAGACAGGATCTGCAGGGAGAGGAGACCCTACCCCAGCCTGGGAGGTGGTGGGGAGTTCCGGAAAGGTCGCAGGCAGTGAGGAGCCTGGCAGAGAGGGCTCCTCTGGTGCAGCTCCTGCTGCTACTGGCATGGCCTCAGCGGCCGCTGCACTCCACCCAGGCTCTCTCAGTGCCTGGGCCCGGCTCCTTCTGCCAGGCTGCCCCCATTGCCACCTGGGATTTGTGTCCGAGGCAGCAACCACATGCGGCTCCACTCCTTCTGTTGACTCTGGCCCGAGGCCTGTTGGGGGCCAACACCCTCGTCTCCCTCAAACTACACCCATGCCGCTGCCACTCCACACCTGCCTGAGGCTACCGTGCCCATGTTAAAAAGTCATGCTCCCCCCGTTCTGGTGCCCCTAGCCCCATAGGGTGTGGGGAGCCCAAATGTTCTTTGTGCCCAGGGCCCCAGTAAATCTTAATCCACCTCTCCGTCTGGTCAGTAGTGGTAACCAAAAGAAAGTAAGTGAACAGAGCTCAGGCCTGTCTCATTTGACTAGAGGGTACATTTTCTATTAGATTCTTTCCTATGATAAATGACTTTACAAACAGTTGAGCAAGTAGCTCTATTTTACAGACTTACGGTCTCCATTACTCAGGAAACTGCCACAGTGCTACATGGCTGTTATGCATACTGGCTGGCTTTGGATACAGACTTCATTTCACTGATCCTCAGGACTGAAATTTTTACCGACCTGACATATTATCCCAAAATAAAAGAGGCTTTGGAAACTAGGTTTTTCCCCCTGGTTAATGACCACTACCTTTCCAGTCTTTCTATAGAACATTTTTTCTTGTCTGAATTATAACCATTTTATAGACTTAGATTTTTTTTCCCCCTCATTCTTACTTGCATTCTTAGTTTACCTGTTGAAAGACTGAACAACAGATGTATTCAAATTATTAAGCTAGTTATGTAGTAATTGTTACAAAGAGGAAACAGGAAGGGGCCCAGATTGCAGAAACAGAATGCATATGGAAGCGGGAGAATAATCCCGCTATTGTGGGGAAACTTTCCTAGATTCTGCACTACCCCGGTGAAGTGGGCTAGCGAAAGGATCTGAATCCTCGCTCCCACTTCCTTTACCCAGTGGCCTCCCTGCCCTTGAGGACTCCCTTTCCACTCTCCTGTCTGGCAGAGTCCTCGTAACCCCAACAAGGCTGGGCCCAGGATTCCTGGGGGGCTCGACCCCCAACCCTGCTGTGGTCACCTAGGACAGGGGCTAGGGTGTCTCCACTCCAGGGTACTTTCTCTGCACTGGGCACTTCTCTGACCCACTGACCATTACATACAATTTAAAGCAAATGCAAGTTATTTAATCAACAATTAATTTTAAAAAGAGTAAGGGGAAATGGGAAAGGTTAAAGGAAACACATCAACCTGCTCTGTGGCAGGGAACATCACAAACAGTGTCTCTGGAATGTCAGGGCAGTTCACAGTCTGTTCCTTGTAAGTCCCAGGCCTTCTTCTCAGGCCCGGGCTGTGCTGCAGGGATGCTATGGGTTGGGCACTTACTGTGGTGGTGGCCACATGCTCTCAGGCTCTAAGTGGTAGGACCCTTCTTCCCAGTGTCGCCCGTGCCTTGTCGGGGTTACGATCCAAGCCTGGCCTGCAGAGCCTCTTGGCTGAGGCATCTCCCCTGTGCTGGGCCTGCTGCCCAGGGTCCCCCTCGCTCTCCTCAGCTGCTCACCGCACCCAGCTCCGGACTGCTCCAGCCCCAGTTCCACCACTCTGTCTCAGAACTGCTGCTGCTGCTGCTGCTCTGCCTCCAGCTCCCTGGGCTGCTTCTTTGGCCCCTCTGGCTCTGGTTGCTGCAGCTCTGCTCCCAGGACAGGTCTGCTCTCTCCAGGCTGTGCCTCTGGCTTTGGAACTGCAGCTCTGCTCCCAGGACAGGGTCCGCTCTCTCTGGGCTGCTTTTCTGGTCCTTCTGGATCTGGCACAACTCTGCTCCCCAGCTTAGCTTGAGCCCCTGCTTTCTCCTTAGCGCCTGGCCCCATTCTGTCTGACCCAGGCAAATCCAGCTCACACGGAGGACGGGACCTCCCTGGCCTCCTGACTCCCTGATTAGCTTGCCCGCCCTGTCATTCAGGCTGACCTGGAGCATTGGCCTCTCCCCATTGTACCTGGGGGCTGTCAGTCTCAGGGTCCTGATTCCCCATCGACCCTTCCCCCTTTTTAATACTGGGAGCTAGCAACTAAAACACCCCCACTGAATGTTAGTAAGGGGGCAACAGTCCCCTTACACATAAGAAAGAACACAGGTGACTAAGGGGTTAGAAAAGTCAGCTGGCATAGATCTATAGGGAAATTTGAAAACCAGAAGGATAACTCAACTGAAGTTAAATGGATAAGAAATCAGTGTAGATTGAGAATGGAGATTAATATAGTCACACCTCCTGGAACAAAACTGTACATTCTGTACACTCAAGTGTACTCTGATGTACTGATGAGTGTATGTATACCAGTGCCCTCTTCTAATAGAATCAGAACTGCTCATGTGGGTCTCATAGTTCCTATACTACTGAGAGCAAAAGGAGATTCTCCTTCAGGTCAAGTGGTAGGCTGTTATGCTTCCTGAAATAGGAAGATCTGAGTTCAATACCTGATATTGCTCTAAGGTTTCCAGTGGCCATGGTATGACAATCATGAAGTTCTTAGGCATCCATGGATTTATTATGCTACAGTCTGCCTTTAACTCCCCTGCGAGTATTAGTAGTTGAAGGTCCTGCTATAACATTAGAAAGGCTGGAAGAGATCATTATGATCCAATCCTTGATAACACAAGCTATAGAATTTCACCTAGTAATGCCTAATAATTTAGAGCCTATCTTTTACAGAGCTATCCAATCTTGATTTAAAAGACTTAACATGATAGAGAATACACCATATCACTTGGCTAGTTGTTCTAATGGTTATTTACTCTCCCTGTTTAAAAATTACTCTCCCTGTTATTATTACTATTAGCAAGTATGGGTGGCTGATTGGCTGTTTGTTGCAGTTCCCAAGGAAAGGACACTACTGTATCTAGCAAGCTGTGCAGTCAGCTGCAAAGTCACAATTTAATTCCTTGTCTAGGTGTAAAAAGAATGGACTCAGCTGCAGGAAGCCTAACAGAAAAGTAAGATGCTTCTAGCAGTTTAGCACTTCAGCCTAAGGAAGGAGCTTCTCGCAGGAGAGAGGCCAGTTATGGAGGTAAACCTAGGAGCATAGCAACCTGACTCCCAACAACCAGTCACTCTCCCAGCCTTCTCCTCACTCCTAGTTATAGCATTTTCCTCCATCATTTCAAATTTCTCATAAAAACAAATTCTTCCCCCCAGGTTTAAATAAAAATAGAGCCAGACTCTGACTTCAGTTACACCTGTGAAGTCCATTGAGTGTCTCTGGGTTTTCACTGAAATTACTCAAGATTTACTCAGGAAGCAAAAATGGAATCTGGCCCAGCTACTCTTCAAGAGCACCGGTGTCATTTTGTCAATCAACCTTGTGATGGGGTTGTGAAGAAGAGGGACATAGGATATCCCACACCATTAACAGAAAAATCAGTCACTGAATGATTTTTTTTGGAAACTCCAAATGACTTTATGGAGTCAAAAACTCTGAGCTTCAACATAAGAGAAATTACTAGGATTTTTTTTATAAATATAATATATATAGTTATACACACGCATATATATAATAAAAATGTGTGAAGAGTTAATAAGCGTAGATCATCCCCTACATTAGCAGCATGGCCAGCATTTCATACCTATAAAAAAGGAGAACCGGTAAAAAATATATATATATATTGCTAATCGTGAGTCCCAGATAGTTTCTTCCCCTATATAAGCAGAAACAAGTGGTTGGAAAGATAAGATGAAAGCTAATCAAGCATTACCCCACACTGGCCATACAGAGACGAGTCGAGCAATGAGAACACTGATCGATTGTGTCAAAGGCTGCAGACAAATTGAGCAGAATCTAGACTGAGAGCAAACCTTGGAATTTAGTAATAAATAAGTCACTAGAAACTGTGTCCAGGGCATTTTCAGTAGAGTGAACCAATCTAAAGATAAACTGGTAATCAATCCACAAAAACAGTAAGCTGGGTCATAATCACACCAGCTGCACAAACAATCCTAGAACAGGAGAGAGGGAGATAGAGACTTGTATTTTACTTATTCAGTGGAGGGAAACTTATGTGACAAGTTTATAATTTTATTTTGATCCGATTGGGGTGCGCACTAGAGACCAAATTCAGCAAACACTCAAGCATGTGCTTAGCTTTGAGCATATAAGTAGTCTCACTGATATCGTTGGGGGGAAAGTTTACAGTTAAGCACGTGCTTAATTAAGTTTTTTGCTGGACTTGGGCCTATATACACATTATATTATAGTATATGAGCTTGATATAAAAAAAAAAATTGGAAAACCTGACTTGCATGAAATGTGATAAAACCAGACAATATTGTGCAATTTGATTATTTCAGCTGAGTGGGGACTGCTACTAAAACTGAGGACACACAAAAGGAGGAACTTATCAACTGAGCCAGCTGTCCCTTCCCTCCCCAGTGTGGGAGTGCCTCAGTTTCCCTCTCACAGGGCAGTTTCCCAACTGGCCCACCATCTCCCCCTTCCCATAGGGTAACTTGTGACCAGTGTTACAGGGATGTTGTGTAGAAGAGAGATGTCAATATATAAATAAATAGTTAATAGATAAAGTGCCAGTAGATGGTGCTTAAAAATAAGCAGCAATGTTCCTGGGTTTTGTAGCACCAATCAAACAGCTTCTTGCGGTGCACAGTGTCTTTAATAATCTCCAGCTATAAAGTGCTGAACAGATACAAAGATCTGGGGTTTGTAACATGTGGACGCAAAGGCTTCATGCAAAGGCAGGATGCAACACCAAGGCAGTCCAGCCAACAGTTAATTGCAACATTTTTTCCACCTAAAATAGACAGAACCAAGAGTGTGCAGAGCGCTAAATTTGATGTGTATTACAACTGTATCCCAGTTATAGTAAGTTATCTAGTATATTCCAGATGGATTTGCAAAATCTCTCTCTATTTTGGGTACTTGTAGGCCCGTTACCATAGTATCCAAGCACCTCAATCTTTAATACATGTATCCTCACAGCACACCTGTGAGGTAGGAAGTGCTATTTTACAGGTGGAGAACTGAGGCACAGAGAGACTAAGTGTCTTGCCAGTGTCACCCAGGAAATGTGTGGCAGTACAGCTAATTGAACCCTGGTCTCTAGAGTGCCAGATTAGGGCCCTAATAACTGGGCAATCCTTCCTCTATCACTCACCTCTGCTGTAATGTCTAGGCCAGTGGTTCCCAAACTTCTTCCACTGCTTGTGCAGGGAAAGCCCTGGCGGGCCAGGGTGGTTTGTTTACCTGCCAGGTCCGGCCGATCGCGGCTCCCAGTGGCCGAGGTTCGCAACTCCAGGCCAATGGGAGCTGCTGGAAGCGGCGGCCAGTACGTCCCCCGGCCCACGCCGCTTCCAGCAGCTCCCATTGGCCTGGAGTTGCGAACCTCGGCCACTGGGAGCCGCGATCGGCCGAACCTGTGGACGCGGCAGGTAAACAAACCGGCGCAGCCAACAAATTAGTAGGCTGAGTAGCAATTGAAAATATTTGTCTTATCTGTTTAGAACAGCAAAGAGCTGCCATTAAGATATATGCCAGTTGTGTACTATATATTTAACTGCTCCACCCCCCTCCTCCTTTTGAACATAGAATATCAGGGTTGGAAGGGACCTCAGGAGGTCGTCTAGTCCAACCCCCTGCTCAAAGCAGGACCAATCCCCAATTTTTTTTTATTTTTTTCCCCCCAGATCCCTAAATGGCCCCCTTAAGGATTGAACTCACAACCCTGGGTTTAGTAGGCCAATGCTCAAACCACTGAACTATCCCTCCCCTCCATAACTTGTCTTCTTTGATCATAAGCTACTTGAGGCAGAACAGTCTTGTACTATACAAGCACTTGGGAACCCTGACCCTGTTTGGGGCCGCTGAGTGCTACTGACAAACAAGTGTTTAATAATAATGCTCAGTGACAGAGTTTTGAGCTATGCTAACACCAAGTAGACCACTTTCCCTTGGTATCTGAAGGGTTAGAGAATAAATATGGCCCAGTGACTAGGGCGCTAGCCTGGGACTTGAGACCCAGGTTAAATTCCCTGCTCTACCACAGACTTCCTGTATGGTATTGGGTAAGTTACAGTGTATGGCTCAGTTCCCCACCTATAAGAAGGAATAACAGGATTTCCCTACCTCACAAGGGTGCGGTGAGGATAGATACATTAAAGATTGTGAGATACTCAGATATTATGCTAACGGAGGCTAGAGAAATGCCCTAAATAGGTAACTAATGGCACTGAGCGGTATTCATCCTTGGTGTAGCTGTATTGATTTCAGTGCAATTACGCAAGGGATGTATTTGAGCCCCAGTTCTCACTTATTCAGAGCAGATGCCAGTTTTACTCCAAGTCTGACAAAGGAACACAGAAAGAAAAGATATTGGCGAGCCTGACTTGACTAGAGTAGGGAGAAATAATACAATTTAAGTGAATTTAGTGGTGATAAGTGCCAGATGACCAAGGGAAAAAAACAAAACCCTCACGCTCTTCCGAACAGATGCACGACAGGCAGCAGCAACACCCTGCCACACGGAGTTAGAGGGGACAATCTCTACCCAGGCTCTGTGCCTAGGACATCCTTGGCCTCTCTGCTTTGGCTTCCCAAAAGGGCACCAGTTGTGAAAGAGGGTTCAGCAATGTGAACCATGATGAGGCCACCAACTCACTTCACATTTAGACACCACAGAGCTGTCAAATGGTGATGACTTTTGGTCACTGTTGACCTGCCCAGGATTCAAACCAGTGGCCTAGAAGTAAATGGTATTGCCCCCAGGCCCCTAAGTAATCCAATCCTCAACCATGCATAATTATTTTAATCTGGGGACTGTTCAATGCACATTGATCCAGTACGAACTACTTGCACACACTGATGGGCTCTAAATTAACTGGAACAACTCAAGAAAGACCCAGAGCATTAGCACGGACAGCTCAAAAGAAAAACTTCTCAATGTGCAGCAGCAGTCAAAAAAGCAAACAAAATGTTAGGGTTCATAAAGGAATGGAATAAAAGAAAATGTTATAATGATCATTTTATACACATCAATAATTTGCCCTCACCTGAAATACTTTGTTTAGTTCTGGTCCCCTTATCTCAAAAGTTTATAGACAAACAGAAATAGTTCAGAGAGGAGACAAAAGAGGACACATGAAAGAGGTTTACAAAATGGTGTATGCTATAGCAAAGGTGAATCAGGTGCTCGTCTACCCTCTCCATAAAGAGCAAGGGGACATTAAATGAAACTAAAATATGACACATTTAAAACTGATTAAGTATTTTTAAATGCCCAAAGCATAAGTAACCTATGGAACTCATTGCCACAAGATTTTGAGGACGAGTGCAGACAAGACTTAGACATATTATATATAAAAAATTTCCTTCTAGAAAGAGCATCAACCCTCATGCTTCAGGGAATAAACCACTTATTGATAGGAAGAGTTGTCTCTCTACGCATGTTATTGCGTAATGGTCCACTGTAAAGTTTCTTGCACCTTCCTCTGAAGCATCTGATACAGACTACTATCAGAAGCAGGATATGGACTAGCTGGAACACTGTTTTGACATGTATGGCAATTCCTATCTATTCACCTGTCATTATTCACAAAGATGATATTTCATTTCAGCTTGGTCACTATTCATCTTCAACGACAGTACAAGATAAGACATATTGCCCACAACTGCATATTTTTACCCACTTTAGACCAATACAAAGTACCTATCATATTGGGAAAATATATTACAGTTTCAATTTTCTAAGCTGCTACCACCATTTCCACCTGAGAAAACCAACTTCAATTATTTCTGAAATTTAATTGGTTTGCTTTTGCATGCAGACAAAACATTCTTTACCTTGGCATCTAAGCCCAGAAAAATGGTGTTCTTATGCTGTGAAGCCTGACAATGTTCTCAGCCATTAGCAAGATGTGTTTATTAAAACAAAATATGAAATTCATATTAGTTTTCTGTTTGATCAGAATTTGAATTTCATATTAGTTAAAACGTTTGTTCGGATTTTCGTAGCATCTGTTGCCTGAAGCCTACCAATCAATATTTCATTCATCACATACCAGCTAACTCCATTGAGAGCAACCTGAAGACACAGCACAGACAAACATTACAATTAAAATATAGCTCAGCATTTTCAAACCAAATGAATTATCACTTGGTTTTTTTTTGCATAAAGTTCATATCCAAAAGGTGAACAGCATTCGTTGATCCACTTTCCATTATATTTTGAATCACTCATGGACATAAAGGGGTGACGGAGGGCTAGAGGGAAGTAAGTAAGAGGAATAAGAAACTAGAACACTAAGGGACAGATTGTGATGCTCTTTCACATGCTAAATTACTCCACGTTACTCCGCAAATGGTCCCACCGAAGCAAGAGGGGGCACTTGTAGAGTCAGGTGCTATTCAGCATGTCTGTCACAACCTTGCCCTACCTGATGAATCAGCATTATACCCTTTGAGGAGGCTACTAAAAACATCATCAATTTCCTTCTGCAAAACAAACACCCCGCCCCTCAATATCTATCTTAATACAGTCAGATTGTCCAAAAATAGGGAGAGTCATTGGCTTTGACTAAGTTTTTGAAAAGCTGCTTTTCACCCCTCATGACAGATAAGCAGACCATGAGCTGGTAAACAGTTTTTATTTGAACTATGTTCTCATGACCACACAGGTCAACAGAAATAAGAAAAGTTGTGTAATCAGGTTTACCTGCCTAGAATTCCCACACACTTTAAACTCTACTGGGTGAGATTCCATGCTGTGCCTCTGCAGTCTTGACTTTACTAGGAAAAAAGGTGTGTTCTTTGTCAGATTCTGCTCAAGGGCGCCCTTTTAGGTCTCAGTCTTCCAGCTGTCACCTCTCTCTATAGGAGGGGACATGCATCCTTCTCCCTGCAGCCCAGCTTTTAGACTTGTAATGCCCTGCAATTCAGTATGCTTATCCCAGCAGGTCTGACCTGAACCCAACACCCTGGAGTTCACTCTCTCTCAGGGTATGTCTACACTGCATTTAGACACCCACGGCTGGCCAGTGCCAGCTGACGGGTTAAGGGGCTCAGGCTAAAGGGCTGTTTTATTGCTGTGTAGACCCTCCCACCTTAGAGGGTCCTAGAGCCCAGGCTCCAGCCCAAGCCTACATCTCAATTCAACAGCCCCTTGACTGGAGTCCAAGTCAGCTAGCAAGGGCCAGCTGCGGGTTTTTAATTGTAGTGTAGATATACCCTTCAGGCACAATGTCACGGGGTTACCGGTGACCGGCCAGTTTTCACAGAGCACATTTGAGGACACAAGCATTACAGAGAAAACAGATAATGAAACAATAAGCAGTCTACACTCTTGCTAAGTTTACCAGATGTCACCATCTTCCATATGGAGATCCTGGCAGGTTCCAGTTATTAAACTCTTCCAGCTGGGGGTTTGCCCTCTTGATTATAACCTCATATCAGTTTTGGGATCAAAATGAGGGATACTCAGCAAATTCAGGCTGACCTTTATACACAAGCTTCCTTTGTCTCCTCAGCCTCTTGAACCAGGTCTGAAGCAATATATTCAATTCACCTCCTGGGGTGCAGTGGTTTACCTGTCCCAGGATTTGGAGTAATTACCCCCATATACACTGATTTTAGTGTTTGAAGGTAGTTCTTCAGCTCAGTAACCCTCCCTCCTGGAGGTAGCATACAATCCCTTGCTCAAAAGAGGTACAAATAATAGTTATAAGATACCAAAGAGTATGATTATGATTAATCCCATCGCACAACTCAATACAATAGTCTTTTGAAGTTTTCATGTTTCCAGGACCTTGCATGTGTCACATTCCTAAGTTTAGATAACTAACATGAGGTAAAAAAAATCCTAATGAAGACAAGGCAGTCTGTAGTTTTCACATGTGTTAGCAGGCCTAGATAAACTATAGGCATCCCCATAGTCTTTAACTCGGATTTTAAAGCTGGACTTTCTTGTAGTGGCTGCTCCCTACAGCTCTTGGCCCAGGCCAGGCCAGACACTGCAATTAAAGCCAGGTAGCCCATCTCTCCTGTGCTCTGTGTCCCCCCTGCCTTGCTGGCATCCCATCAGTACGGAGGAGAAAGCCATCTGATTTGAATGCAGTGGGGGAAACAGCTAGAAACAGGGGAAGGAAAGAAGTAGATTGGGACAAGAAATCTGCCAAGGCTGAGACTGGAGATGAGGAGAGAAACTGGGACTGGCTGGGCAAGGATACTGGGAGCTTGGGGTGAGGGGAGGCAAGGACTGGTTGGGCAAGAGACTGGGAGCTGGGAAAAAAGGGAAACTAGGACTGGCCACCTTAATTCTGGCATTACCTAATTTAAGAGTGCTTGACTCTGCAACCTTAATGTTTTTTTTAATATAATGTTTTGGGGTATAATTAAATATAGTTACATAGCTCACTACAAGGAATACACTGATATAAAGAAAATCAGTTTTGCATGGGAACACTTTACTGAGCAGGGCCCTGATCCAAAGCACTCTGAAAAGGAGAGACTTTTCGTTGACTTTAGTCGCCATTGGATCATGCTCCAAAAAGGTAAATTGGTAACCAGAATTATTCATGAAGAATAGAACTGGTCAAACTATTTGTGGATAAAGAAATTACTTCAGTTTCCAGATATATTAGTACTGCACCATTCATGAACACTGGAAGTACTTATAATTTTTAAAAATTGTACAAAAGACTAAAATGAGAGACTTAAACCAAAGTCATAATCCAAATATAATCAGTCGAGCAAGTGTGCTAGCAGGCTTGTATATGAAAACGGTCATTACCAACATGAGGATCATAATGAAGAATAAAGCAAGCACTACATTTTAGAGAATTTTAGGGGAAATCAGGGGGGAAATTAAGCTAAGTTCAAAAACAGTACCCTAGAGCAGTGCGTCTCAAGCTATCTGATGTGGGGGACCGGCAATTTTTTTTTTCCCAATGTTCGCACAGACCGGCAGCCGATGGCTCGCAGACTGGCACTGGTCCGCGGACCACCACTTTGAGTAGCACTGCCCTAGAGAGCAAAGCAGATCTGGGGTTTGAAACAGCCAAATCAGAGCTCAGAATACAATAACAAAATATCTATGTTAAAATGTGCTTCTGTAAGAGAACTATAGGCTTTGTCTACACTACACAGCTTTTAGCGACAGTTGGGCAGTGTAAACGCTGTTTGTCAGCACTTTTGCCAATAAAATACTTCTACCCCTTATGAACAGGAGAGTGCTCCTGCCGGCAACAGGCTGTTTACACTGCCACTTGCCGCAGCAAACATTTTGTCTTGGGGGGTGGGAGGGGGCTTTTTTTAACCACCTGTGAACGACAAATGTTTTGTAAATTTGTAAAGACTAAAATGTACATTTACAAATGTAAAATTTACAAATGTAGCTCACGAAAGCTCATGCTCAAATAAATTGGTTAGTCTCTAAGGTGCCACAAGTCCTCCTTTTCTTTTTGCGAATACAGACTAACACGGCTGTTACTCTGAAACCTGACAAATGTTTTGTCGTTCAATTGGCAGCATAGACAAAGCCATAGACTCAGCTGAGGCAATACTGATTGCTGCTGGTGAGTGTGAGGAAACAAAAGAAAATGAACCCTACAGACACATGGCAGAGAAAGCAAATCTTCATGGTAACATTTGACAGTAATAATTGGTAAGTGGGTGGCACCACTAGAGTTTAATAGTTTAACTGATTTACGGCTTTTAAATTTGATTCAGATGCAAATGCAAATTTGATCAGCAGGAACGTCCAAGAGCTTGAAATTAAGACCACACATCAGAAACAGGAAGTTTGTGCTTAAAAACAAAAAACACGGAGTGCACTGGAAACCGAGTGTGAAAGCAAAAGGTAAAAAAAAAATTGCCACATTTTGTATTGATTCATTTTATAAATGGTTTATAAATATTAAATTATTAATACATTATAATCATGTTACAGATGTGAATATGTGTTATAAAAGGACTATAATCATGTCAGTAGAAGGTCTTCTAGGTGATAAAAAGACATGATTACAAAAAACCTATCGGACTATAACATCTGATTTGCCATTTATTAAAAACATCCACTAATCATTTATTAACCCTTTAAAAATCACCTTAATATAAACTGTGACCAAGTTATGTCTTGCAGATGTTACCTCTGAAAATATGTTGGTCCCTATCCACTTGATATTTTCCACAAGGTAGGGAACCACTTTAGACACTGTTTAAAAAAAGTTATGTCGGATAGTGTAGGCAAGGCATAAATCTATTAAAGCTCTTTTCACAAGGTAAGCCCTTTGCTGCTGGAGAGGATAATACTGTTTAAAGAAAATATTTTTTAAAAACTAGTGTTTAAAATTGGCTCCTGCTCTCTCCCATTTCAGTCTACAAACATTCTCTTACCCTCTCCCTTTCAGCATGTTTCCCAGAGGGTATATAGATGTGGGTAACAATGAAGCAGGTGATACAATTAAAATAAATGCAGCAAGCATGGGCAGATACATAGAACCAGATCTTGCAAGATTCTGAGTGCCTGCAACTCAAAAACAGACCCTTAGAGCCATACTATAAAAGAAGCAAGAACACACACACAAACACAAAAGAGAAAGAACTACACACATCAATATGGAAAAAAGCCCAAAAGAAAGGGGCATCTCTTTCCTCATTGATAGGAATGTTACTGAACCACCACACCGGTCAATTAACCAGGGCATCATTGCAATGTCAATTCCCATCTGTCTTCTATAATCCTATGAAAATCAATGACTGTTCGATTGGTGCATATTAGTTTTCAATTACTTTGAAGCTACCATATCTTACAACTGCTGAAGCCAATAATTGCTATTACAGTACGCTCTTTATATAGTACTTAATAATGAAATATATTTACAGAGACAGGGTGACACTGGCAGGCCAGATGCCAGCACTTGCCCAGGCTGCAGGTATTAGCTAAGAACTGAAACTCATAGCCGGAGACCAAATCAATTAACCTGTATGTTAGTTTTGCTCAAAATAGGTCTTAGTCTTATAAGAACATATTTGGTGTTTAGACTCTATGAAATGCTTGCAAGTCACTGCAAGCCCATTAATCTCATTTGCAATGTCTGTATTCCATGCTATAAGAAAATATGTAAATTTTGCTTTATAACTTTGAAAATGTTTGCTTTGAACCTGTGAATTCAGGCATGGGAATCATCCCTCCTCCCCATCTGAAAGGACTATCAAAATCAGATGGGTCATCAAGGATCATCGCAATACAAAGGACTGGTTAATGGCTCTGTCACACCTGGGAAATGCTACATGCAAGGAAGACCATCCGATGGGCTTGGAAGCTGAATGAAGGAAATAAAACAAAACCACAGGAGAAAAAATGTTTTGGCTGTGGATGAAGTCCTCATGCTCCCAGATACTACGCAGACAAGCCACCTCCTCCTGCAGCTCTCTTACCTGCTCTCTGAGGGACTCCACCAACAGACACCTCTCACACCAGATAGTTCCGCCTGCTTGGCTTTTGTCAGTATGGACATGCAGGCTATTTTCCCAGTAAGTCAAGACCAGGGCCTGGGTAGAAGCCTCCAGGATCAGGATCCCTGTTTGGCCAGGACCCCATGGGTAGAGGCAGAGGAAGACATCTCAGTGGGGTTGGCTGTCAAGCTATCAGGAGTGACTCACAAGTGTGAGTACCTCTGGGCAAACTGTGAAGAAGCAGGGCACAAACCTAATACTCAGATTTTACCAACCAAGTGTGAACTCCCCATCTACTATAATAGCCTTAACATGGAGTGACAAACAGTCCCCTTGGGTACTCCAATCTATCTTGCCACCTGGGCAAGCTTGCCTTTGTGATAGATGGTCCCTTAGACCAAAAAAAATCACAACAATATTCAGGTTACTCCCAGTCACTTACCCCAGATCAATTGCACCTTAGATCTCACACCAGATACAATGCTTGTAGTTAATTTATTTCTTAGTCAATCCTGTAAAAGAAATAAGAACTATTTACAAGGTTAAAGCAGGTAAATGCACACACATGAGTTAATCTTAGGTTCCAAAGGGCGATAGAAGCTTCTGTGATATGCAAGCTCTATATCTCCTCAAGGGCTACCCCAGGCCAGGCACTAGGGATCATTTGCTTATGCTTTGTAATCCTTGCCCCTCAAGAGTCCAAGCAGTGTAGCCCAGCGAGCTAGTTTGCCTTTGTTATATTCACTGCTACTATAGCCCAGTGGGCTAGCTTGCCTTTATTATATTCACTACTTTGCATTACATTCTGCTTTGCATTATATTCAGCAGTAATGCAAGAAACCTACAGGCCTGTATCTTATAAGACATTAGCTTCAGCAAGTTAACATAAGGCTTGGGATCTATAAACATTGAACAGACAAAGCTGGCATAGATAAACGGCCCAGTGGAAAACCCCAAGTATTTGGGGAGTTGAAAATAGGGTTTAAGGGGAAGTTCTGACCACAGGTACGTAAGTCAACAACAGAAGAGGCCTGGCAACAAACTTACGTACACAACAGGTACATGAGATACATCTAAGGCTAGCCTGCTTGCTTGCCTATATATCTTTTCTTATAAGTTTCTTATGGGTTTGATTATTTGTTTTATTATAATAGGTTTATATTAGAGTATATTTTGGCTGTAACACAAGGGACCTGCAGGCCACATTCTTTATGTTGATCTAAGGCAAAGTTAGCATACATGTGTTTGGGACCTTTCACCTAGATAGATGATGACGAGCTAAAGCATAAGGTCCATATATGGCTGCGACCTTTAACATAGAGGATGCATTAAAGCAGGTTGGCATAGGGGCTTTCCTAAGTTCATACCCTTTTAAACTTAACAGGTATCCCATAACTTGGAAAGAACCAAAATAACGAGTTATGACAGAAATAACAAATAAGAATAAGAACATAAGAATGGCCATACTGGGTCAGACCAAAGATCCATCCAGTGCAGTATCCTGTCTGCCAACAGTGGCCAATGCTAGGTGCCACAGAGGGAGTGAACCTAACAGGTAATGATCAAGTGATCTCTCTCCTGCCATCCATCTCCATCCTCTGACAAACAGAGGCTAGGGACACCATTCCATACCTAATCAGAAAAGGGCCATGGTAATGAATTGACACATACGATAATAAGTTGAGATCATTGATATACTAAGCTATAGGAAAAGACACTACAACATTAATAAGATGAGGAAATACAAATAAGGAAAAGGGGAAAACTCCCCTACTAAATATGCATCGAAAATAACATCAGCGTAACATATTACAAAAGTGGCATCCCAGCCTAAGGGCGGTAGGAGAAGGATATGTTGTCCTTGGGAGGTGCCAGAATGATGGCTACTGGTGATGATGGGGAAGGTGATGAGGAGATGATGGCTAACAATTCAGGTTGCTCTACAAGGCATGGTGTGAGTATATGGATGTGCAAATGTACATTCTGTAGTATCTCTATCTACCTTACTGAGTTGGGATGTTTGTGACTGTGCTAAATAAACTATATTTGTAAATATAAAAGAGTTCCTATAGTCTGTGTTGCAACTCTGTACATCAGGGTTCCCAACTATATAATAATTTAAATACTGCACCTTATCTTGAGTCAAGAACCTGTCAACCCTCAAAGTAATAACTGGGGATTCTTGAGTAATCAATATAATTAATACACTATCTAAAGATTGGGCAATAGCAGCATGAAGATCCAGTTCCTTTTTGTCAGGAATTTTTATTCCATTCCTCCCCAGAGCTCAAGCTGATAGGATGAGTCCACCTGCATGTCTCCTCTTCATGGGTGTGGCATATCAGGACAGAATTTCAAGACCCAAAGTCTAGGCTGATCCTCTGGAACATAAATGAAATCCTTGTGATAGTAGACACCATTCTGCAGCTTGAACTTGGAGTTGGACTAGGAATAGGAATCTGCTCCATGCAAGTCTGGTGGCTTTGGGTTGCAAACGGATCATTGGGCAGCAGAGAAAGAATGGGACTGCTGTTGACCTGTTGACAAAATTGGGCACCTTAAGATCCATGGAAGGGGGTTCTCTGCCAGGTTTTAAATGCTTGTCCTTGAGAGAGAGAGCATCCGCCTTTCCATTTTTTGCCCCTAGGCAATAAGTTACCACAAAGTCAAAGGAGTGGATTTGGCATTGATTGAGGTGTCTGGTTGTTCAACAACAATCAACAAAGTCTTTTGTCCTCTGATGTTCCACAATGGCTTCTCTGGTGTCTTCCGGCCTTCTTTTGTTGGGCAGGATATGACACCTCTTGTGGAAAACTAGTATTTCACATTTGGTAATGCTACTCTCCTGACTGGGTTTGGGGGGTTACAGTTTCAGAGCAAACACCTAAATGCTACCTTATAAACATGTGATACAAATATTATAAGTGAGAATAATGCATGCAGCAACTAATGAGCATTTCATAAAGTCTAAACTAACACATTTTTGTAAATCTAATACCTATTTTAAACAGTACTAACACAGGTGAGCCAGACTGGTTTCCAGCTTTGCCTTTGTCAGTGTTCAGGGGCCTTGGCATGAGCTGGCACCTGGTCTGACATTACACTGGCACCTAGCTATTTTCTTCCCATTGTCGGGTCTTTCTTGTAGACTACTTGTAAGCTAAGGGAACAAACCTTACTTCCCTGCCTTGCTCCACTAGCTAACTCCCTTAGACTCGCACCTGTCTTTGTTTCATCAGCCCGTCTTACCAGGTTTGGTGACTTGCCTGAGGTCAGACAGCAAGTGAAGGAGAACAAGGAAGAGAACCCACATCTCCTGCTTCCCAGTAATGGGATTTAGCCACAAGACCAGTCTTCCCCTCTTAAATCCATGTGATTTTAAATTATTCATAAGTCACATCCTCCTTTGAGCCTTGTAATGTGTAATCAGATGAGTGGGGGAAAACATTCCACCTAAAGCTTTCAGAGTCATCTGCAATATGTTCACATGTGACTGCTGTGAGACCAGACTGCCAAAACCATCTGTATGTGAAGCTTGAGAAACAGTTGAGGGCTACTACAAAGGACATGTGTAGAGATTCGTGGGTTTTGCCAGCTTTTACTGGTCGTTTATTAGGGGATTTTCTAGCCAGGTCACCCTGATAACAGCGCTTTTGCAAAAAAGCCCAGTTCATACAATCCTCAGAAGTTCAGTCCGCCTTCAATCAACAGAAAAGGACGTTGACCACAGTACCCATCCAGATCCCCCTAAACCATTTACAATGGAAGCAGATGCATCTAATTTTGCCATAGGCACAATGTTATCCCAACAAGTGGGCCCCCATAGCCAACTTCATCCCTGTGCCTCTCATTCCCATAAATTAAACCCCGTGGAAAGAAGTTATAATATCTGGGACAAGAAATTGTTAGCTATCAGGATAGCCTTTGAAAAATGATGCCATCTCTTGGAGGGAGCCCAGTTCCCAAAATAGATCCTTATGAAGCACAAGAACCTGTGGCATCTCCGAACAACCAGACACCTCAATCAATGCCAAATCCACTCCTTTGACTTTGTAGTAACTTATTGCCTAGGGGCAAAAAAAAGGAAAGGCGGACGCTCTCTTTCTCAAGGACAAGCATTTAAAACCTGGCAGAGAACCCCCTTCCATGGATCTTAAGGTGCCCAATTTTGTCAACAGGTCAGTAGACAGCAGTCCCATTCTTTCTCTGCTGCCCAATGATCCGTTTGCAACCCAAAGCCACCAGACCTTGCATGGAGCAGATTACTATTCCTGGTCCAACTCCAAGTTCAAGCTGCAGAATGGTGTCTTCTATCACAAGGATTTCATTTATGTTCCAGAGGGTCAGCCTAGACTTTGGGTCTTGAAATTCTGTCCTGATATGCCACTTCCCAGTGACTTCAGCCAATCCAAGACTTGGAGCCTGGTTTTGTGGAGTTTCTGGTGGCTTGGTCCACGCGCTTATGTCAATGAATATATAAAGTTGTGTGACCTCTGCTGTTGAGCCAAGAGACTGTGCTCAAGATCACTCAGCTTCCTCCAGCCTTTGACCAATTCCACTCCAGCCTTAGTCTACTGACTTCACTGTGGAACTACTTTGCTTTCATAGACATACTATGATCCTAGTCGTGGTCAACTAAAATAGCACACTTTGTTTCACGCTGTGTCAAACAAACAGTATCTCTGCTGTATTTTGAATTACTGCCAGGATGACTGGTTTCCCATTTTCCTACATGGAATTTGCCTATAATAGTACAACCACACCTCCACCCAACAAAGCCCATTCTTTGCCATCTATGTCTTTCACTCTCATTTCCATCCCAACACACCCACAAGTTCCCTACTACCTGCTGCTGTTGACTTGGTCACCCACCTGCGCTAAATGCACCAAGAATTCAAGGAATAGTTGAGATCCGTTAAAAATGGTTAAAAGCACCAGGCTTCCCAAGACCACCAGACCATCCCCAACCTTGCCACAGGGGACAGGATTTGGTTATCTACCAGAGCCTTAAATGAGCCTGCCCATCAGCCAAGCTAGATCACTGGGACCTGTACTCATTCATGGTCTTGGAACCGGTCAACCGAGTAACATTCAAGCTACAGCTATCTGAGACTCTAAAGATCCATCCTGCATTTCACGTCTCCCTTCTAAAGCCTTACACGGAGAACCCATTAGCAAATCACTCCACCTCACCACCACCACCCATAACCATACAGCAGCAGAAAGAATACTTGGTGCAATGAATTTTTGGCTCACAATGAGTTGGGGAAAACTCTAGTACCTGGTGAACTGGGAGGGCTACAATCCGAAGAACCAGGCCTGGGAGCAGGTAAAGAACATCCATACTCCAGACATGCTACAGGACTTCCATCAAACTTACCCTGAAAATCCTGGCCCCAGGGTCCCTAAGGGGCACCCTCAAAGGGGGTACTGTCAGGAACATAGCCTGCATCTGAGCCTGGGACCAGTTAGCTGCACACCCTGACCAACCAGACTCTCTGATGGGCTGTGAGACATCACTAGACCTGCTCTTGAGCCCAGTAGCTGTTTAACGCTTGTACTCAAAACTGAAATAGCTGCAGTGCCTGCCTTGTTCCAAGCCCTGCCCCTCTTCCTTGTTCCTGTCCTGCTCCAGCCCTGCTCCTTGCCTAGTTCCTGACTCCAGCTCCGACCTCTAGCCCTGACTTCCACTGCTCTGACCCCTAAACCAGACTGCCACATCCCAGGTTGTGACAGCAGCTCCCTGACACTACTCAGAGATTGTTCTGATTTATATCAGGGACCAAGCCAGTCTGAACCCCAAGGAGTTATTCAGGCAGTTTGAGATTGCTGGAGCATCCAAATCATCCCTTTTTATTTCTTCTGCCCCTAGGCTGCCAACTCCTTCAGGGGCCAGAGGGAAGTAATGAAAAAGCTGCTAAGGCATGTCTATGCCACTGGTGGATTTTCCTGCACAAGAGTAATCCTCCATCAGGCAGTTAAGCCTACATTATGGCTACTTTGCACTGCCAGAGTAGTGGCAAGCAGCTGTTGTGGGAATCAGAATCTGGGCCCCTAGATTCAAGTTACAGGAATGTCATACAGAGAGCTCCATGTAGCTTGAAAGCTTGTCTCTTCCTCTAACAGAAGATGGTCCAATAAAAAAGATATTACCTCACCCACTTTGTCTCTCATATGTTGGGACCAGCGCAGTACAACACTGCATACGCACCATTTGCATGCGACACATTCAAAAGCTTCCTTTCATTTTGAAGAATGAAAAAAAGTCGTAATGACAAGAGAATTTGCCAGAAATGGTTTTAGTAGCAGCAAAGTTGGCCAAAGGAGAATTTCAAGAGCTTGTGCAATCTTGGCAGCCTCAGCATAGCTCAACAGCACAGATATTTTTCTTAACAATTCTGGCTCTTAATCCTGCAAGCATCTCACATCAGTCAGTGGGAGTTGAGCGTGCTCTTCACCTAGGATTGGAAAGTACAGTATCAGCACAGAGAAAGTCCAGTGATAAGCTGTATAAAACTTCAACACAGAATCGTGCTACTAGATTTTATTTTTTAATTTGGAGAGGGGGGAAAATTGATAAGGGGGGGGAAAAGTGAGCCGGGGAGGGACTGGCTTCCAGGTGAAGAATACAGATTCTTCTTCAACATCCTCCTCCTGGATGATTTTAACTAGCCTCACCATTCAGCCCTTCTCCCCACACACACTCCCCAGCCACCATCGCAGAAAAATCAACAACATTTTGTTATTGGCATCACTGCAGCGTTGAGCATTTTCATTTTCTCTCATGGTTACATAAAGGGTAGTTGATTCTAGTTAACATTTATTTCCAGTGTCTCCTGTTACATGCTTGTACACCAGGACATTGTAGTTTATAAAGAATTACACCCCCCCCCCCCAAAAAAAAATCTGTCTATGAAACCATAGTAGTATCACAGTATCTTGTACATTTGGGAGCTAAGGGCCAAATTTTGCCCACTGAAATCAGTGGAGTTGCACAGATTGGGTCAAATTCTGTCCTGACCCCCGTCATATTAGTGGTACAGGCAGTGCTGACTGAGGCTGGGACCCAGGACTGGGTTCTGTTTCTGAAACTGCCACATTGTGTGTGACCTTAGCTAAGACCTGTGGGCTTCTGTTCATCCATCTAGGAAATGGGGGTAGTAACACCTACCTACCTCAGATGGGTGTGAGTAAGGCTAACTTGATAAGGCCTAGTTTTTCAAGAGTAGCCTCCAATTTTGATTGCCTCCTTTTTGGGAGACCTAATGTTACATACTGAAGGCCTGGTTTTCAGAGATGCTGGGCACCCACAATCCTAACTGAAGTCAACCTAAGCTGGGCTCCTTAAGGTTGATTGAGCGGGGGAGGAAGAAGGGGAATCTAAAACTGGACACCCAAACATTAGATATTTAGAATGTACTTGAGAACCTCATATGAAAAAAGTGATCCATAAGTGTTATGGTAGCACTGCTCACAGTTCTGTAGCTAACACTGAGCTGAGTTTTGCACTTAAAGCAGGGATTCAACCACTGTTCTGTAAGATGAATAAAGCATCACCCTCCTCCCATGGGTGCTGGAACAATTTTTATAGTGGGGGTGCTGAAAGCGATTGAACAAAAGTGTAAACCCTGCATATAATGGAAACCACTTCAAACCAGGGGATGCTACCGCACCCCCAGTACCCCTAGTTCCAGCACCTATGACCCTCCCCCCCTTATAATTACAGCACCTACTCTGAGTGTCGAATTAATTTTCTGAGCATTTACAAGTAAACTGGATAGTTTAGAAGTTAAAAATAATTAAAAGAAAGGTCCTTTAAGAAATTTAGCACTAGCAGCCAACCTTTTCTTGGCCCTAGATTTTCTTAATAATGGAAAAACAGACACTTCAAACTTCCCTTACAATTAAACCTACCAGAAATCTTGCGCATAGCTTTTTTAAAAAATTATTTATTTAAGGATTCTTGATCATTTCCTGTCCTCCACCCATCATTCATAACTCAAAGTTTCTCCATCAGCAGAGGCTGAAGAAGAACATTCTAGTACAGAGAATGGCATGTAGAAATGCCCTCTTTCAAAATGGCTGTCATCTCTCATTGTTCTCAAAAGAAATGAGGTCACCGGATGGTCATAAAGACGGCTGCTAGTTTCATTCTCAATGGAAATAACGGGAGGTTGTGGTCATTTTAAAATAGGGTACATTAACTGAAGGCAGCTGTAGCATCAGTCCCACTGAAAACAAAGGGAGATGTCAGCTATTTGTCATGAGTTTCTCTATAGACTATGCATCAGACTCTGCTGTCAGACAATCTTTCAGTTATGAAAAATAATGGCAAAATATTACCATAAAGCTAAATATTTCTTTTCAAAAGTTATCCATTAAACCAGATCTACTCAAGCAGAGTGTAGGACTAACAGACCATGGGTTAGGGGGGACTGGTGTGTGTGTACATGCATGCGTGCACACATAATACAACAGAACATAGAGGATGCAGGAGAGAAGGGGAAATGGCAGCAGTTGCTTATGGGGGAAATGTGCAGGACAGTAACCAGAAGGAGTTTTCACGGAAACATAGGGAGGTGCAAGAGGTAGAGAAAAATTAGAGGTCAAAAGATTTGGGGAAACTGATTTGTGCTGCTCTGGTGACGGGAGGGTAACACCTTGAATCACCAGAATGACCCATCTGACCAATTTAGGAGCAGTGTTGATGCTGTGTGAAGGAAATTTCAGCTATAACAATACTTTGCATTTCTATTACAAATTATAATTCTGTGATGGACAGTGTATTACAGTAAGTAGCACCCAGGGGCCCCAAACAAGATGCGGGCCCCATTATGGTAAGAGCTGCACAGACAGTAAAAAGAACAGTTCCTGCCTCCCCAAAGTTTACTGTCTAAATAGAGAAGGAATAGGAAGGGAAACAGAGGCATAGAAAGGGGAAGTGGCTTGCCCAAATTCACACAAAGCAGAGCCAAAAATAGAACCCAGGTCAGAGACCCAGCCCCGTGCCCCATACGCTGGACCATTCTGCCACTCAAAACACTTTATGCTAATTAATTAAGATCTGCAGCACCTGTAAGGATTATCATCCTCATTTACAGATGAGGAAACTGGCAGAAAAGTTAAACTGCTTGCCCAGGCTCACACAAGAAGGTTGTGTAATAAGCCCCAGATTCCTGGCCCTCAATCCTCTGTTGGCCCTATACCATCTCAGTTCTCCTGCTTCTAGAAAGGATGTCACATCCACAAGAAGGCTTGAAGGCAGCTGCGGACCCTCATGTTACCAAGAGGCATATGGAAGGTTGACTGGGAGAAAAACAAAACAAGTCTTTAAAAAAAAAAACAAAAAAAAAACCCCAACAATCCCAAACATCAGCCTATGAAACTACATTATCTTTAAAATGTTTCTTTGGCGTTATATTGGAGAGAGTAGGAAAGAGTTCTGAATATCCTGAACTGACACCTGCTGTGCCAGTTTTCCACATGCAAGATGTTATGGAATGCTTTTTACAGCCAACATATATAGCCCTGAAAAAAAAACTTATAAAATTCCAGATCCTCCACTATGGCAGCACGAATGATGACACTGTAATCAAACCTGTTTCTCATTAGTATGGGAACAGAAAAAAGAGTTTGCTCCCCTTTAAGTTCCTGTCACACACTGAGAAATAGTTCTGTGAAATAGTTTGCTCATGCACACATAGAAGGGAAGAGCAAAAGACAGATGGAAAAAAAGATACCAACATGTTGAGGGAAGGGAAATTGGAAAACTGGAGGCCTCATCTTTGTTAGACCTGATCCAATGCCCATGCAACCTTTTGCTTTGACTTTCAAAAGGATCAAACCCTTAAAGCCAAGTCCAATGCCAATTCAAGTCAATGGAGAAGCACCTTTGACTTCAATAGGTTTTGGACAGAGCCCTTACATAGGTGTAAATCAGGAGTAGCTCCACTGAAATCAACGGAGTTACAGAGTACAAGACTGGTGTAAATGAAAGGAGAATCAAGGATGTATGAAACCTAGCACCATAGCCAGTTATTGACAGTTATGAGTAGAATCAATAATAGTTTTCATCTTGAAAACATCTTGGAATTCAAAATTAATGACAGAATCTTTAAAATCAAAAACATCTGTGTTACCACACTGACAATTAAACAGAGCTAGAGGAGAGGAGAACACTTGGAAAACACTACAGCATTCAGCTCAATAAATTAAACAAGATGTTATTTTAACCAATATGGCTTTAGTGAAGGAAAGTCCTAAATAAATGTTAAAAAAAATCCCCACCCTTTCAGAACCTAACTGCACTTAATATTTGTGGAGGAATCTCTGTATGTAAAATTTCTTTTGTGATATTCATTTGTTATTTGGCACTTTTAGTTTATCTCCAGTAAATCTCTGCCAGAGATTCTGGTTACCATTTTTCCTCTAGACATTTATCCTCCTCCACACCACCACTTTCTTTAGATTTCCACACTGCAAGAGACAAAAACGAGCAGGACCCAGATGGCCAGGATAAGTAACAGCTCCTTTCACTGGTGCAAATTTAGTCCAGAACATAGCGGAGCTGCTCTGTGGACTATACAAAATGAGTTTCTACTAGGTCTAGTGCAGGGGTTGGCAACCTTTCAGAAGTGGTGTGCAGAGTCTTCATTTATTCACTTTCATTTAAGGTTTTGCGTGCCAGTAATACATTTTAATGTTTTTTAGAAGGTCTCTCTCTATAAGTCTATATATTATAACTAAACTATTGTCGTATGTAAAGTAAACAAGGTTTTCAAAATGTTTTAGAAGCTTCATTTAAAATTAAATTAAAATGCTGATCTTACGCCTCCAGCCCGCTCAGCCCGCTGCCAGCCTGGGGTTCCGTTCACCTAGGCTGGCAGCAGGCTGAGCGGGGCCTGCGGCCGGGACTCCGGCTGGCAAGGGGCCAGCTGCCAGAACCCCAGACTGGCAGTGGGCTGAGTGGCTCAGCCTGCTGCCACTCAGCCCGCTGCCAGTCTGAGGTTCTGTCTGCCGGCTCCTGCCAGCCAGCGTCTCGGCTGCCGGCCCCGCTCAGCCCGCTGCCGGTCTGGGATCCCGGCCCTGCCCACATACAGTGGGTACCTACCTTCTCCCTCGTTCTAGCCTATTCTCTTCCTCTCTCTCTCTGCACTGAGCTGAGGGTGGGAGTGCACTGAGCACAGGGCTGGGGTGAAGGAGCAGGCTGGGGGTAGGGGTGCAGGGTCTGGCCAGGAGCTAGAATGAGGGAGGGGGCTCAGGGTTGGGGCAGGAGGTTTGGGGGTGGAGTGCTTACCTGGGCAGCTCCCATTTGGTGCAAGGGATGCAGGTGGGAATGTGTGGGGGTGGGTGCAGGAGCTCCTGTTTGGTGCGAGGGGTGGGGGTGGGAATGTGGGGGGTGCAAGAGTCAGGACATGGGGTGGGGGGGCTGGGTATGTGTGGGAGGTGCAGGAGTCAGGGCAGGGGGCTGGTGGCATGTGAGGGGGTGCAGGTGTGTGAGGAGGGTGCAGGAGTCAGGGAAGGGGGTGTGGAGGGGCTGGGTATGTGTGTGGGGTGCTGGAGTCAGGGCTGGGGTCGTGAGGGGGTGCAGGGGTCAGGCTGGGGGCGTGGGCTGGGGTTGTAGGGGTGCTCCCAGCCCCTTGCCCTGAGTGGCTCACAGCAGGGGGCTGGAGGGGATATGCCCAGATTTCACCCCCATCCCCAAGGTCCCATCCCCACCTCTTCTCCACCTCCTCCACGAGCAGCGAGTGAGCTGCAGCTCCGCTTCTCCCCCTCCCCTGCAAGGGCCATCAGCTGATCAGCAGCAGGGAGGGAGAGGAGGAGGGGCAGGAACCCAGCATGCTGGGGAAAGAGGTAGGAGAGGGGAGCTTGCCTGCTCTGCAGCATCAGCCAGCAGGACCAAGCTTCTCCACCTTGCCCTGGCCGGGAGGCGAAGAAAACCGAGCTGGGGGGGCACGATTTTTAATGGCACGCTGCTACCTGCCGGGGTCCCGGCCTGGGTTCGGCAGCGGGCTGAGCAGGGCCGGGGGCTGTGACCTGGCAGGCAGCAGCATGCCATTAAAAATAGGCTCACATGCCGTCTTTGGCACGCGTGCCATAGGTTGCTGACCCTTGGTCCAGTCAAAAGTTTCAAAAGCACCTGAGTTACTTAGCAGCCTAAATCCCACTGACTTTCAGTGAGACAGGCTCCTAAATGCCAGAGGTCAGACAATGACCTAATTGTCCCTTCTGACCTTAAACTCTATGAAACTATGAACATGGGACTTGGGGGGCTTTTGAAAATGTTACTCCACAGGCTACATATAAAGTTACACTAGTTTAACTAAAGCCCTGGTGCAGCTTTATGCCCTGACATTCTTGGGTTTAAACTTGGCTGTTTATAAGCAGGTGCAAACTAAGTCGATATCAGTTTAGTTAGTAATTTACAGGTGCAAGCTTAACAGAGATAACTAGGTTTTAAATAAGTGTCCACACAGCCTTTGGCATCAGTTTAACATTACACCTTTCATTAAACCAATGCAACTCTGCATATAGACCAGCCTTTAGAACGATGCCCATATCCCAAAGGACATCATCATCACTAGTATTATTTGGCACCTTGCAGTCTCAACAAAGAGACCAAGGGTACATCTACACTCAGAAAATAGGTGTACAGTAGAACCTGAGAGTTACGAACACCAGAGTTACGAACTGATCATTCAACCACACCCCTCATTTGGAACTGGAAGTATGCAATCAGGCAGCAGAGACCCAAAAAAGCAAATGCTGTACTACGGTACTGTGTTAAACGTAAACTACTAAAAAAAAAAAAAGAAAGAGAACGTTAAAAATAAAAGACTTGACAAGGTAAAGAAACTGTTTTTGTGGTTGTTTCATTTAAATTAAGATGGTTAAAAGTAGCATTTTTCTTCTGCATAGTAAACTTTTAAAGCTGTATTATGTCAATGTTCAGTTGTAAACTTTTGAAAGAACAACCAAAATATTTTGTTCAGACTTATGAACATTTCAGAGTTTCGAACAACCTCCATTCCTCTAAGGGTCTACTGTATGTTTACAACATGACCACTAGAATTTTATAACATGTTAGCTATCCCACACCATTTTTTTCTACTTGTAGATAAGGCTGAAGTGTCTACTCTTCATTGCCCCGTACTGCGGGTAATAATTTAAACTAAGGCAGAATGGGTATGAAATGCTACTAATTCAGAATGGCAGTGCTTTTGCCTTCACTTTACACTGGTGTAAATGACTGCACATGGACAAGGCAGTGGAGAATCAGGCCCAAACAGAATGGAGAACGAACATGCTCTTACTTGTAAAGGTGGTCCTTCTATGTAAGAATAGGACTGGAGTCATATTGGTCATGCAAGACAGGGAAGCTTACATTGCAATTGTTTACGCTGCATCTGTTCTGTGGATAACTAGACAACTACTGTCTCCAAGGCTATCAATTTTCATACATACTAACAATTAGTCAAATTAAACAAGGAACTTAAATTCAAATAGAAAGTCAGTAAAATGATTAGATGGCAACAAACTAGTTTGAGCAATGTAGAAGAACACTGTTAACAAATGATCAAGTAAATAAGTATATCAAGGTATTTCTTTTGCATCCTTCACCGTCCTGCCAGAATGGCTTTGAAAGAAACTTTTCATCATTGCAGTATCTGGTGCAATTAATAACAGCACTTAAATTCCACATCGTATTTCAACATTCAGGGCTTGAAAAGTGTCAGAAAGTGCTGCGATATTTATTTTGGAAAGTTCTTTAAAAAAACAACAACAAAAAACCCCAACGCTTTACCTGAACTTGGTAGAACACCAATTTAGGTCTCAGTAAGGCTATTACTATATCTATGCAGGTGGACCCCTGGACCCATTGTCAGATCAGGACTACAGGAAGCAATAGTTAGTGTCATGTATACATGATACTGCTGAGAGGACAAAGCAGCTTCTGGTTTCTTTTAAAATTAGCTAGCACAGCCAAGAAGCTAGGAGACCCCTCTGTTTTTTTTCTTTAATGGGAAAGGGTTTAAAGTAACTCTTTCTTTCATTCTACTCCAGCCTCATTTTTCATCACACTGAAAATCAATAGTTTCACTAGACCAAGAAATCACATCTTGGTTTATATCTTTTAATTTTAGAAATATGTGGGGAAGGGGAGGAATTTGATTTGTAGAGTGACCCTTGCCTATGTCTGCGAAAAGAAAAGACAGGTTTCAGAGTAACAGCCATGTTAGTCTGTATTCGCAAAAAGAAAAGGAGTGGCTAAGTCATTATGCAAGATAACCTATTTCCCCTTGTTTTTTCCTACCTCCTCCCCCCCCCCCCCCCACATTCTCAGATGTTCTTGTTAAACCCTGGATTTGTGCTGGAAATGGCCCACCTTGATTATCATACATATTGTAAGGAGAGTGATCACTTTAGATAAGCTATTACCAGCAGGAGAGTGGGGTGGGGGGAGAGAAAACCTTTTTGTAATGGTAAACACCCATTTTTTCATGCTTTGTGTGTATAAAAAGATCTTCTATACTTTCCACAGTATGCATCCGATGAAGTGAGCTGTAGCTCACGAAAGCTTATGCTCAAATAAATTGGTTAGTCTCTAAAAAGAAAAGAGTACTTGTGGCACCTTAGAGACTAACGAATTTATTTGAGCATAAGCTTTCCTGAGCTACAGCTCACTTCATCGGATGCATGCAGTGGAAAATACAGTGGGGAGATTTTATATACACAGAGAACATGAAACAATGGTGTTACCATACACACTGTAACGAGAGTGTACAGGTAAGGTGAGCTATTACCAGCAGGAGAGAAAAAAAACTTTTGTAGTGATAATCAAGGTGGGCCATTTCCAGCAGTTGACAAGAACATGTGAGGAACAGTAACGGGGGAGGGGGGAAATAAACATGGGGAAATAGTTTTACTTTGTGTAATGACACATCTGCTCCCAGTCTTTATTCAAGCCTAAGTTAATGGTGTCCAGTTTGCAAATTAATTCCAATTCAGCAGTCTCTTGTTGGAGTCTGTTTGTTTTTGAAGTTTTTTGTTGAAGAATTGCCACTTTTAGGTCTGTAATAGAGAGACCAGAGAGATTGAAGAGTTCTCCGACTGGTTTTTTAATATAATTCTTGACGTCTGATTTGTGTCCATTTATTCTTGTACGTAGAGATTGTCCAGTTTGGCCAATGTACATGGCAGAGGGGCATTGCTGGCACTTGATGGCATATCACATCGATAGATGTGCAGGTGAATGAGCCTCTGATAGTGTGGCTGATGTGATTAGGCCCTATAACGGTGTCCCCTGAATAGATATGTGGACACAGTTGGCAACGGGCTTTGTTGCAAGGATAGGTTCCTGGGTTAGCGTTTTTGTTGTGTGGTATGTGGTTGCTGGTGAGTATTTCCTTCAGGTTGGGGGGCTGTCTGTAAGCAAGACCTGGCCCGTCTCCCAAGATCTGTGAGAGTGATGGGTCATCCTTCAGGATAGGTTGTAGCTCCTTGATGATGTGTTGGAGAGGTTTTAGTTGGGTGATGGCTAGTGGCATTCTGTTATTTTATTTGTTGGGCCTGTCCTGTAGTAGGTAACTTCTGGGTACTCTTCTGGCTCTGTCAATCTGTTTCTTCACTTCAGCAGGTGGGTACTGTAGTTGTAAGAACACTTGATAGAGATCTTGTAGGTGTTTGTCTCTGTCTGAGCATTTGAAGCAAATGCAGTTGTATTGTGGAGCTTGGCTGTAGACAATGTATCGTATGGGGTGCTCTGGATGAAAGCTGGAGGCATGTAAGTAGGAATAGCGGTCAGTAGGTTTCTGGTATAGTGTGGTGTTTATGTGACCATCGCTTATTAGCACTGTAGTGTCCAGGAAGTGGATCTCTTGTGTGTGTCCCTACCTGCGTGTGTACTGGAAGGGGGCTTGAGAGCCTTCCACAGCAGCACAGAGTTGGGGGCAGGACCCAGGTTTAGGGTTAGAGTTAGGGTTTGGGACTGGTGGGCTCAGTGGGACCCCAGCACATTATGTTGCACCCTGGAAGGCAGGTCCAGCCCATCACACCCCTCATTCACAAATTTCAGACTCCTGTTGCAAACCATGTAAGAAGCAAAGTTTTACCTTGTACCTAGCAGTGGTTCTCTCTGTAAGGTAGTACCACTGAAATGCAGCTCCCTCTGTTGGAGAGCAGAAGCCAGCTAGGCACATCGAACCTCAACCTCCAGTATGGAGCAGGTAAAATATACCCAAAGGTATCATGACAAACCCTTACTCCTATGAACAGTACCACAGGGTCTTCAACATCCACAGATAGCAAAATTGACTGCGCTTTTAAGGTCTCATCTGGAAGACTCAGACAGTGAACTACATAGAACTGTTTATCTACATTAGAAAGAATCTTCACTAATACTTAAACCAGGGCTACAGGAATCTGGAGGTGTCAAATCTAACACCTAGGTTACTAAAGCACTCTCAGGCCACAGCTGTGACACTATCAAAAGGGCTAGTAGTGTCCGAGCATAACTACATTACAAAAGAGCTTTTATGTTCACTAAATAATGTGGTCACAAAATTCTTACCTTATAATAGCAGGAGCTTTGTTTCTTTAAATAGGAGGGAGCAGAAAGCTTTCCTTTAAAGTACAAAACTTCACGAGTCTGCTGTCATTTTCCTCAGGACACTGTTGTAGCAAGGGGTGAATACACTTAAAATAGTATATATGCACATGTGACCTTCACTCTGAAGTGTTTTTTTCAGCAACTATGAAGTACCTACAGCAGGGATAAGTTATTTTGAGTAACCTTGTGTGTGTGTGTGTGTATACACACAAAAATCACATTACAAGATGATTTGAGGTTTCATTAGTAATTCCACTTTGCTCAGTGGAGTTAGTGTGACAGGCTTCTTTGTCATGTAGAATAGAGTAATATGAGCTGCTTTTATACCTTTAATAAGGAGTTATATTTAAAACAAGACCCAGCTCAAATCTTGTTTACAGGGCAGCAGGTCTCATGGGTAACAGGATTGCTCAGGAAATGGGTAGTACATAGGGTCACTTGCCAAAGGAAATGCTTGGCAACTATTTGAGAGCATTTTTTAAACTCTGGTTGGCTGGGTTGCAGAATATTAAAAAGGTGTCATGTTTGTAAAGCACTTTGAAGATGTAAAGGATAAAACATAAGTTAATAAATCCTCGCAACATACTTAAATCTAAACAACACTTGGGTAACTGGAGAGGTTGATCCAAAGCTCTAGTAGGCCCCTAACACTCCATTAACAATACAATCAAATCCCAGCAGCTTTAAAATGACAAACAGCCAGCCAGATACCTAGAAAAACCTCATTCTTCCCCTTCATTGTCCAGAAAGGGAAGTAGCATCAGCCCCATTTTACAAAGGAGAAAACAGAGCTGAACGGTCAGATTTTAAAGCTATTTGGGCATCTAAATTTGCAGATTGAAAAAATCCCACTAGATGCCCATCTGTATCTTTTCATGCCTAAATACCTTAAAAAGTCTGGTCCAAAGTGACTTGCCCAACAGGACCACATGGAGTCTTCTGCTCCTCAATGTAACACTTCAGGAATTCCATTCTCAGTCCTATACTCTTACTGCAGAATTGCTAAATACATGTGCACAAAAAGTCCTTCACTAATTCAGATTCTTTCACAATTAATCTCATTCATCTCTGCTTTCTCCTTACTCATTGTATGACTTTCCAGTCAGCCCTTTCTCATTTTTTTTTTAATACAAGCATTTCTTTGAGCAGCAATAATCTGCTAACTAGTGTGTGACATGACTGATGCTAAACATCAAGGGTGATATAAGATACCTTATCCTCCTCAGAAACAGGCTCCTGTCCTCAATCGTTGAGTAGTTCCACTGTATGCTGTTTAAACAGTTGTTGCAGCATTTGATCCAAAGATGGCTAAAATAATTTCTACATACACTTTGTAACTCTATACCTAAACCGGCTCACGTTGACTTCAATGGAAGCAGGATCAAGTCCTTTTTTCACCCCCCATAGCTCCCAAGGCTAAAGCAGAACAAGTCATTGGTATACAATATATATTACTAGCGCCATCAGTAATTATTTAATGCACTACTATAGCATTTCCATTCTAAAGTATTATCATCCCCATGTAGCAAATGGGAAAACTGAGATACAGAAAGATTAAAGACCCAATTTTTACATTTGGATGTCTAAAGTAGGCTACTTAAGCATACAAGTCTTGATTCAGCAGCCTAAAAAGAATCTTTGTGCCTAACATTAGAAACCCAAGTTTGAAGCCTGGGACCTAGATTACTTGCCTAAAGTGACCCAGCATATCTGGTGCAGACTCAAGAATACAATTTAGATATCCCAACTCCAGTTCTGTGCCTTCCATTAGACTATCCTGCCTCTCTTAAAACCAATTATATCCTTTGCACTCTCCTTTTTCTATACTGCATTCACTGTAAAATTGGAGATAGGTCTGACCCAAAAAACCTGAATCCAAACAGTCCTGAATTTTAAGGGGCTTAAAATCTAGACCTCAGTTTTGTGCTATGGCCCCCATCTGTAGTGACAAAGCAATATTTCTTTTACAAGCTCATTTCTGCTCCTTCTGTTGCTACTGGCTTGCTTTACAATCCTAATATCCTGCATTTCCTTCTTATTGTACTGCTGTGATATTCTGCCTTGGAGCTTTCCCTGTTCAGGAGATGATGGAAACTATAGGCAAGGAACAAAATGCGAGGAGCACAGAGTCTCAGGGAGAAGGCAGTGTTGCTTCCCATGCTTTATATTAATATTTACTGTGCTACTCAATAAAAAATTCATACTTACCATAGCAACCCCTGTACCACATGGTGCACATACTATTGACAAGAATAAAAGCATCCTTTAAAGAAATAAAAATAAAAATCAGACAGTAATAGAGCATGCAAATTTTTGGACATTTGATATTTTCAAGGAATGGAAAAATAGGATCTGCTTTAATAAAACCAGATTTTCACACCCAATGTTGTGCTTGTCTGTAAACAAGGGATTTGTATTTCATGTTGGGAAGCATGGGTTTGCTATGGCTCCTTAGGGAGATAAGGGCTGACCATGAAATATGGTCAGCTCGGAATCAGATTTTGAACTGGATGTGGGATTTCAAGTTAGACCTAATTCCACTGCAAAACCTATTTCCCTCTCCTCCCTCTTTCTTTTTGACTTATTAACACATATACTGAAAATACAACGAGAAATCCTTGTGGCACCTTAGAGACTAACAAATGTATTTGGGCATAAGCTTTTGTGGGCTAAAACCCACTTCAGCCCATGAAAGCTTATGCCCAAACAAATTTGTTAGTCTCCAAGGTGCCACAAGGATTCCTCATTGTTGTTGCTGATACAGACTAACACGGCTACCCCTCTGAATAATGAAAATAGAAACTTTAGGAAAGATCATACCAGCCCATTCCCTTTTGTCAGGACCGGCTCTAGGCAACAGCAAAGCAAGCATGTGCTTGGGGTGGCACATTTCCAGGGGCGGCATTCCGGCTACTCCTTTTTTTTCAGAAAAATCGAATGGTGGTTTTTGCTTCAAAAGCAGCCAGAGGCGCGTGGGCATCCAGTAGGGGCGCGCTTCCACCCATCAGTTCATTCATGCATGGGCAGGAGATTCCCTCGCGCGTGCTCGGTGGCCATTTAGTGGTGGGTTTGGGGAAAGCGAGCTTCCTCCCCGCCTCGCTCGTGCGCGCGCTCTCACTTATCCGTAGCACATGCGCGTTTGGTTCTGGACCTTTCGGTCCGTTTAAACAGAAAGGCGGACATATTTGTGCAAGTCCCCCCGTCACTCTTGGAGGCAGCCGCAGCCGGACCTTGCTTTGCTTCCTTTTTGCCCTTTCCTTTCCCTTGCCTTGCTTGGTCCCTTCCACAGGAGCAGTGGCTTCCTCTGACTGGTCTGTGGGGGAAGAGAGATGGGCAAGGAGCCGGGGCTGGAAGTTGTGGCGAGTTGAAGTGCAGCTTCTAGCCGGGGGCTGGAGTAGGGCAGCAAGTCCCTGCGGGGCTGGTAAGGAGGGGTGCGGGGGAGCCGCCGGGGGCAGGCAGCGAGGGAGAATGATGCTGCCGTTCCCCCACTGAAGCTGCTCAAACAAACAACAACATTGCAAAGTGCAAACATGTGTAAAAGCCAAAAAAAAAAAAAAAAAATTAGAAAGGGGGCTGCCAAAATTTGTTTTGCTTGGGGCAGCAAAAAACCTAGACCCGGCCCTGCCTTTTGTACCATTGCTTATTCTTGTCTAAAGGCAAGAAAAGATGCTAATACAGTGATATGAACCTGTTTGGTCTACCAAAACCTGATCGTCACATAGGAGCTAATCCCAATTAGTTTCCACAGTTCTACTGCTGAGGACTGCCATTGTTCTATATCTATAATTTTGTATTGTGGAGTATTTTGGAATAGTCTCTCTGAAAGATGAAGTTATAGTGTATGGAATATCAACTCTCCCCTAAAGCAAACACTCAAACATCATCTCACCCAGCTGAAAGCTGCAATATCTAACACTATGGCTACATTAGAGAGCTTACAGCGGTGCAGCTGTAAATTCTCTAGTTTAGGTGCTCTAAATGGATGAGAGAGAGCTCTCATCCACTTAATTAAGCCACCCCCATCCATTATCTCCAATAAGGATCACCCTGGGAGGATGAATGTTGATAAGGAGATATTGATTGAGGGTTTGCTAACCTTTGAAGTACCGGGTTGAGGGGGGAGGGGGGGCATGAGGAGTGGTAGGAAGTGTCTCTCTCTCGTTTCCCATTGCTAAATGTCCACAGTATGCATCCGATGAAGTGAGCTGTAGCTCACAAAAGCTTATGCTCAAATAAATTGGTCAGTCTCTAAGGTGCCACAAGTACTCCTGTTCTTTTTGCGAATACAGACTAACACGGCTGCTACTCTGAAACCTAACAAAATAAAGTGATTTTGCTAGCCACCAACATTTCTTCACTAGCCATTCCTCCTTATTAGTTGATTCAGTTCAAAACAGGGAAGCTGGCACTGCTGCTACCTGTCATTGGCTTGTAGTGAAAAAGATCATTATGTTTCCTCTGCTTATACTCCCTTTAATTTCACAAGTATAAACAGGTATCTACTTCCAGACGAGTATGCAGACATATTTATGTAGTACCACGCCACACAACCTTGCTCTATTTTAAAAGTACTGAATTATTAAAAGGGCAATTCTTCCCTATAATTTGTATGGTGTGTGAATGTATGTAAATGGAGAGAGGAAATTCTGCATTAGAATTCAGTCCCTCTAAAACAGCAACTAAGCCAGAGACAATGAGAGACAGCAGGCCAGCTTCATGGCCGGTGTAACTCTAACAGCTTTAGAGGAGTTACACTATGGATGAAGTTGACCCTGCATTGTAACAATGAAAGGCACTTCAGTACCACAGAATGATTAGTTGCATCCTGTCTCCATTGACTAGACTAAAACTGCAGAGGGAGAGCATTCAGTATGGTCTGGATATTTTTTCCTCTACGTGCCAATTACATGCCAAAGGATAAAAATATTTCTCTTATTAGTAAAAGCCAATCATGTCTATACCTTCTGCTCCCCTTTAGCTTGGGAAGACAGATGCCAAAACACCATGAATTATGGTTTTATACTATATGTTTATCAGCAATGTCTCCTTTGCCAGCACGAATAAATATAAGAATAAGAAAATACAGTCTTTGCAAACCACAGAATACACTGGATCCAATTTGTTCTTATTGATTTTTAAAGACATTTACAGAACACAAAAAATACAAGAAGTGAGAATATATAAGTAATATATTCAGCATACTGCTTTCACCGCAAATTTTTAGAAAAAGAGTTGAAGACCCTTCTAATTTGCTGTGTGTGTTGGCTGCCACTTCAGAGTGGCACAAAATAGCATTTAGATCAAACATGGTGCTTTTCATCTCCAATATGGTCAGGGCACCTGGTGAACGTTTTTGTTTATGTCCCATAAGTCAGCATGAGCCCCGATAAATTAATGAGTTGGAACAAAAACATAAAATGTGACATGGCTGAAAAGAGAAATAAGATAGAACACAGTGATAACAGCAGTCTTTGCAAAGCTCTTATTTGCATCTGTCCAGAAATCAAGGCACATGTGCAGTACATTGCAAAAATAAAAGTGTTGAGTTAACCTAATGTCAACATACTACTTATACTGTGCATCAACAACATGGTATCCAAGAAACATCAGCAACAAATGGTGTTTGTTTAGTATGCTCCAGGTCCTGTCGGAGAAAGGGGGCCTGGTATGTGATATGAAGGGCTGGCAAATTGAACTTTTGCTCAAAGTCGTTAAATTCATTATTTCAGACCCCTTCCCACCAATTTATGGGCCCTCTGTGTTACTGGCTTTTGTATGTTACCATTCCTGATGTCCGATCTTGTGTCCATTTATTCTTTTACATAGGGACTGTCCGGTTTGGCCAATGTACATGGCAGAGGGGCATTGCTGGCACATGATGGCATATATAACATTTGTAGACATGCAGATGAATGAGCCTCTGATGGTGTGGCTGATGCGGTTGGGCCCTCTGGTGGGGTCACTAGAGTAGATATGGGGACAGAGTAGGCAACGAGGTTTGCTACAGGGATAGGTTCCTGGGTTAGTGTTTCTGTGGTGTGATGTGTAGTTGCTGGTGAGTATTTGCTTCAGGTTGGGGGGCTGTCTGTAAGCGAGGACTGGCCTTGGGACACAAATCGGACATCAGGAATGGTAACATACAAAAGCCAGTAGGAGAACACTTCAATCTTCCTGGACATTCTATAACAGATTTGAAAGTAGCTATACTTGAACAAAAAAAGTTCAGAAACAGACTTCAAAGAGAAACAGCAGAACTAAAATTCATTTGCAAATTTAACACCATTAATGTGGGCTTGAATAGGGACTGGGAGTGGCTGGGTCATTACAAAAGCAGCTTTGCCTCTCCTGGAATTGACACCTCCTCATCTGTTATTGGGAGTGGCATGCACATCCATCCTGATCGAATTGGCCCTGTCAGCACTGGTTTTCCACTTGTGAGGTAACTCCCTTCTCTTCATGTGTCAGTATATTTATGTCTGCATCTGTAATTTTCACTCCATGCATCTGAAGAAGTGGGGTTTTTACCCACGAAAGCTTATGCTCAAATAAATCTGTCAGTCTTTAAGGTGCCACCGGACTCCTTGTTGTTTTTGTGGATACAGACTAACACGACTACCCCCTGATACTTGTTTGGAGAGACTCAGCAATGCACCCCAGACATGCCTGGACTTGTGCTCCCCAAGCACATAGACTGAGGGTATAAAACAGACAGAGAGGGCACATATTGGGCCCTTCTCCTGGTTCCACCTTTGCTGCAAGCAACTAAGAAGAAGACAAGACTCCGAGAGGAGATTGGCTCAGGTTTAAGGAACAAACCTGTATATTAAGTACTGCAATATCCAGTGGGGTGAGAAAAACTGCTTAATCTAGATGTTGCCCAGTATAATAGGGTTGAGAGTTTAGACCGTGTGCTTATATTTTATTTTGGTAACCTCTCTGACTTTTTGCCTATCACTTAAACTCTATCTTTGTAGTTAATAAACGTGTTTGTTTATTCTACCTGAAGCAGTGAGTTTGGTTTGAAGCATGTCAGAGACTCCCCGTGGGATAACAAGCCTGGTACATATCAATTTCTTTGTTAAATTGACAAACTCTTATAAGCGTGCAGCATCCAGTGGGCATAACTGGACACTGCGAGACAGAGGTTCCTTGGGTTGTATCTGGGGCCAGAGATATCGGTTACACAATCCAAGGAGCAGCTTACGTGCTAGAGACTGTGCGTGAACAGCCCAGGAATGGGGGTTCTCACAGCAAAGCAGGGTAAAGCTGGAGTCAATCCCAGAGTCAAGGATTGGCATGACCTAGCAGATCACTGGTCCCGATAACACCAGAGGGGAACATCACACTGACACTTTGCAGAATTCCAGCTCTCATGGACGGAAAAATAGAAGAACTCTGCTATCATCATAAACAGAGGTTATTAAAGTAGTATCATTGGCTAAACTAAATGAGGCCTTATATTCAATGTGATGACATTTTTCTGTTTGTTTCTCTTTTTTTTGGATGCAATGTAACTGGAATACTACATCCAATCAATTCCGAGATTTCAGGGAACGTTCTAGGCACTGATGGGCAGAACCCTGTCATCTTTGGTGAAAGTCAGAAAACCAAAAGGGGGAAAATTGGATATACAGAGCCTCTGGCATCGGTCTGGTTAGGACATACATAAGCTTTAACTAGGTTTGTAATTGGTGATAGATCAAAGACCCTCTTGATGGCAGCCACTATTCTCCTTCCACTGTAATTACACCCCATTCTAGCTCTGTCCATTATCACAATACAGTTTAAAAGGTTAACACCCTGAATAACTTTTTTCCCAGACAGAGAAAAGAAATAATTTAACACATTATAAATACGAAAGGGGTTCTGAAACATGGGTAGGCGAAGACAGGAGCTGTCCCAAAGGAAATAGGGGACACACAGAGCCCCCGGCATGAGGGAAGGGATAGCAGGTAAAGTTGCAGGGAGTTGCTGAGACGGGTGGCACACAGAGTTTGTGAGGGAGAACTGAGGAATGCAAGCAGCTCCTGCTGTGTGCAGTGCATTCAACCTGCAGAAGCAACAGAGTGTCTGAGCCCCTAGTTTAGATGCAATCAGAAATTCTCAGAAAAATCCAAGCAAAAACTGGAGAATATAGCTGTGGCAGGGGACACACCTCTTGAGCACCTCCTGCTGCTGCATCTGGTACAGTAGAATCTCAAAGTTATGGGCACCAGAGTTACAAACTGACCAGTCAGCCACACCTCATTTGGAACCAGAACTACACAGTCAGGCAGCAACAGAAAACAAAAACAAACAAAAAAGCAAATACAGTACTGTGTTAAACTACTAAAAAAATAAAGGGAAAGCAGCATTTTTCTTCTGCACAGTAAAGTTTCAAAGTTGTATTAAGTCAATGTTCAGTTGTAAACATTTTGTTCAGAGTTACAAAAATTTCAGTTAGGAACAACCTCTATTCCCAAGATGTTCGTAACTCTGTGGTTCTACTTTACTGCAGCCTTTGCCTGCTCCTGGCGCCACCGATAGTTGTTGGCCTCACTAGGCAGGTCTTCAATGCCTTGGCCCTCTGGCCAAGTCACACAGTTAATATGAATGAACCCCTTCCAGGGTAGCAAAAAGTTCAACAAACTCCATCTTCAGCCCTATCTATTGGCCCTTTACATCCCATCCTTCACTCAGGCTTCCCCATGGAGCCTTGTCCCCTTCTTGGGTCTTAGGCCACTTTGCCAGTGAGGGAACCCAGGCTCACCCACTGCTCCAGATTTCAACCCAGGGACCCTATGAACAGTAGCCATGTATTGTGTCCTTTGATTGGTTGCTGCTCTTTCCCCTGGTCTTCTTCCCACTTAGTCCCTTAACCTTCAGCCATTACCTTAAGATTAAAGTTCTCAGATCCTCGCTCTCCTAGGACGAGTAAATGCAGCCCATCGAGCTCTCTTGGCCAAAGCAGAACAGCCTGCTTCACCCCGCTGCAGCTGCTTTTATCTGAGCCTGCTTGGCTCTGATTAGCTACTTCCATGCAGCTTTCTAGGCAGGCTTGGAGGACCACCTTCGCTGCTCTTTTCCAAAGGCAAGGCATAGTACAGACATGCCAACTCTTGTGAATTAATTGTGAGAGACCTGATTTCTAAGTAAAATTAAGCCTGGCTCATGATAGAACTCTCAAATATGAGGATTTTTCTTTCAGCCGTGGTTCCCGCTGTCAATCTGCCCCTTGGCCTGATAGCAGGAGCCACAGCCACACAGGGATGACAGCAGGAATTCCTCCTCGTGGAGTGGGCTGACAGCAGGAGCCATGGCTGCAACAAGAAGAGTCTTCTGCTGTCAGCCAGCCCATCATCGCTCCCGCTGTCAGCCACAGCCACCGAGGGCTCCCCCTGTCAGCCTGGGAAGTGGGAGGGTGAAGAACCCTAGGAAGAGCAGGGTGATGCTGAGAGGGCTGAACTATGGCCTGGGGGCTGCACTGAGAAGGGTGGGGGGCTGATGGGCTGGATTGATGGCAGGTTCTGAGCAGATGGGGTGAGTGCTGGGACGGTGAACTGAGGGCAGTGGGGCTGATCTGATAGGGTCATGATGATGGGGGCTGAATTGCAGGGGGCTTGGGTGGGGACAGAACTGATGGGCAACTGGAGGACAGAATTAATTGCTGGTCAGGAGAGTGGTAGATGTGAGGGTGAACCAGTTGATAATATGAGAGAAAAAACTGCATGCTCCAGACTCAGCCTGCATGATGCAGAGTGGGTCTCCTTATGGCTAAGTGAGCCATTTCCCTCTGCTGAGAAAGTCCTGCTGGAATCATATGGTCATAGGTGGTGGAACTAGGGGTACTGAAGGTGCTGCCGCACTCCCTGGCTTGAAGTGGTTTCCATTAAATACAGGGTTTACAGTTTGGTTCAATGGCTCTCAGCACCCTTGTACAGAGTCCCACATTCAAGTCACTCTTTCCTATTACTTTTGATTTCTCTGCAGGGATTTTACTTATTGAGCCAGATTCTTCACTCACATGGATGTAAATCAGGAGTGACTCAGCTGAAGCCTTTGGAGTTGCATTAGTATAAGATTGGTATGGCTATGATTAGGTCATGGAATCCATGACTTCTGGAGACCTTTGTGACATTTTCTGCCCCAAGGCTAGAGCTGTCAGCAGGCAGCCCTGCAGTTCTCAGCGGCTGCTGGAGGCGGGCCCCCAGCAGCTCCCAGTGCCCATGGGCAGTAGGGGGACCCCTCAAGTCCCCCACTGCTGTGGGTGCTGGAAACCTCCTCCCTCCCCATTTTATCAGGGATATTTTTAGTAAAAAAAACAGGGAGGGGTCATGGGCTTGCATGAATTTTGGTTCATTGCCCGTGACCCCTTTGTGATTTTTACTAAAAATATCTGTGAGAAAATCTGAGTCTTAAAGATTGGCACCAAGGGAGAATTAGATCCATTATGTTGGAGTGATAGATCAAACATGACCGCACTTGGATGCACTATGGAAAAAACAGAATCTGCACAACCAGCTTAGTTCTCAGTGAACGGTGAAGTTTCTTTCAGACAGAGTTTAATTTTTTTTTTTAAGTCAGTCAAGCACCTAAAGCTCAAAATGAATAGCAATCACCCCATAAGGAGACACAGATTGGGTCTCCTCTATATCCCAGCACCTCCCTCACTCCTATACTTGCTGTTCTTAACATCTACACCCTTTGGTGTGTCTGCTGGCAATTAACTTTGAGGACCCAGCAAGAGATTTCTTAAAGAAATATTGGTAAGCCTAACTGCTAGTAGCTATACAGCCTTGAAAAATCTGTCCCAGGCAGCCAAACCCCAGCTTGCCATGAAAAGTCCATTCACTCTGTAACAGTCTGCCCAATGACAGGTTTCGGAGTAGCAGCCGTGTTAATCTGTATCTGCAAAAAGAACATAAGTACTTGTGGCACCTTAGAGACTAACAAATTTATTTGAGCATAAGCTTTCGTGGGCTACAGCCCACTTCATGGGATGCATAGAATGGAACATATAGTAAGAAGATTATATATACATACACATATACAGATAAGCTGGAAGTTGCCATACAAACTGTAAGAGGCTAATTAGTTAAGATGAGCTATTATCAGCAGGAGAAAAAAAAAACTTTTGTAGTGAAAATCAAGATGGCCCATTTAGACAGTTGACAAGAAGGTTTGAGGATACTTAACATGGGGAAATAGATTCAATATGTGTAATGACCCAGCCACTCCCAGTCTCTATTCAAACCCAAATTAATGGTATCTAGTTTGCATATTAATTCAAGCTCAGCAGTTTCTCATTGGAGTCTGTTTTTGAAGCTTTCTATTGCAAAATTGCCACCCTTAAATGTTTTACTGAGTGGCCAGAGAGGTTGAAGTGTTCTCCTACTGGTTTTTGAATGTTAAGATTCCTGATGTCAGATTTGTGTCCATTTATTCTTTTGCATAGAGACTGTCCGGTTTGGCCAATGTACATGGCATAGGAGGTCGAAACAACAGACTGGACTTCTACATAGAGTGCTTCTGTTGACATGCAGGGGCTGAAATTATGGAAAAGCAGCATCACTTGCCCCATAACCTCAGCCGTGCTGAACACAAGGCCATCAACAGCCTCAGGAACAACTCTGACATCATAATCAAAAAGGCTGACAAAGGAGGTGCTGTTGTCATCATGAATGAGTTGGAATATGAACAAGAGGCTGCTAGGCAGCTCTCTAACTCCACATTCTACAGGCCATTATCCTCTGATCCCACTGAGGATTACCAAAAGAAATTACACCATCTGGTCAAGAAACTCCCTAGACTATTCTCAGTGGTAGAAGAGGACAGGACAAGGAGTAATGGTCTCAAGTTGCAGTGGGGGAGGTTTAGGTTGGATATTAGGAAAAACTTTTTCACTAGGAGGGTGGTGAAACACTGGAATGCGTTACCTAGGGAGGTGGTAGAATCTCCTTCCTTAGAAGTTTTTAAGGTCAGGCTTGACAAAGCCCTGGCTGGGATGATTTAATTGGGGATTGGTCCTGCTTTGAGCAGGGGGTTGGACTAGATGACCTCCTCAGGTCCCTTCCAACCCTGATATTCTATGATTCTATGTATGCCTGGGCGGTGGCAGCCCGCCCACCTGCCCCTCGTCATCTCTCCCGCCCGCCTCCGCCACCATCAACAGCGGCCAGGGCCCCTTCCCCACCATGACAAGGAAGCACTGTGTCTGATGCCTCCTGGTGCCCACCTTGCCCCACGTGGAGACCTATGTGTGGGCGTTGGCGAGGGTGGTGGGGCCCTCGGCCATTGTGGCAGCCTCCAAAATGTATGGGAAGGTCGTTTTCTTCTTAGCATCAGAGGCTGCCACCCAGGAGGCAGTGGAGAGGGGCCTGGCGGTGGGGGGGGTGTTTGTCCCCCTAGAGCCACTAGAGGACCTGGGCGTCCGCCTGGTCCTGACCTCTGTCCCTCCTTTTCTCCCCAATGCTGCCCTGTTACCCGCCCTTTCCACCCTGGGGAAACCTGTTTCTGTCATCAGCCCTCTCCCATTGGGCTGCAAGGACCTCACCCTCCGTCACATCTTTTCCTTCCGCTGGCAAGTGCAGCTTCTACTGCCGTCGGCGGCGCGTGACGGAGAGGCGCTCGAGGGGTCCTTCCTAGTCCCCCACCAGGGGGCCCGTTACCGGGTGTATTTCTCCACGGGGGAAGCCCGGTGCTACCTCTGCTGGGCGTCAGGGCATGTCCGGACTGCCCCTTAGCCCGGCAAGGAGGGGCATCTGGGATCCCCGAGACCCAGCAGGACATTGGCCCCGTCATTGCCGATGCCCCTGGCCGCCTGATACCCGAACCCGCCCCCCCCCTCCTCTTCGGACCACCACTTCTCCCGCTCAGGCCCAAGGGGCACCTCCCTTACAATGCCCAGATGAGCGAGAGAGCCCCGCCCTCGCTGCTGACAATCTGGCGGGGCCTATGGAGGAGGGTGTGGCAGAGATACCACCAGGCATGGGAGAGAGCCTGCCCCAGGGAGAATCCTCCCTCCCTTATGCCGTCCCACCATCCCGTCCCATCCCCCAAGTCCCTGAGCCATCGCCTTTACCCTCTGACACGACCCCTGCTAACCAGCCCCCAGATGATGCCATGGAGGGCTGGGCCCTAGTTGAGGGGAAGTGAGGCAAGCGGAAGGCTCGAGCTCCGCCTCATCTACCCGAGGCGGAGGCCCCCCGGAAGACCAGAAAGGGGGGCACCGATGCCGAACCTTCCGCTTTGCCCACGAGTGCGTCCCGTCCACCGGTGTCAGCCGGGAAAGACGTGGTAGCACCGGAAGGTAGTATCTCCCCTCCATGGGAGACCCTCCCCTCCAAGACCCTCGAGGAAGCCCCTTCTGTCCTGACACTACCCGAAGCCCCCGTGAACCCCGAGGCAACCGTCGTGGCGGGTGCCAGCGGGGAGAACCCCGGAGCGACGGAAAGTGTCCTCTCCTCCATGTTCGAGGAGATCGAGGCCCTAGATCTGACCCCGGTCGCACAGGGGGATGACGACCTTTTGCCAGCAAACCTCGATTTGGGCAACCTCACTCCACCCCTCTTTTCCCCATGCTCCCTCCCCCTAACTGCTGCTTCTGCTCCCACCTCCGAGGAGCCCCTGGACTCCTCCATCGACCCGGCCGCTGATGGCACCCCGCTGACGGCCCACGAGCCTGCTCAGGTGACCGCCGGAGCCACGCGGCCGGGACACGAGTCGCCAGGGGCACCCCCCGTTGGTGCAGAGCAATCGATTTCCTTCCCGGGCGGGGGCCCAACAGAAGATAATCCACCTCCTGATGCTATGGCCGCTAAATCCACCATAGAGCCCGCACCCAGTATCACTCAGAGCTCCCTCCCCACCCCCTTAACTCTCGAGTCTGATTGGGAGGCGCCACCATCCAGCTGCTTGCCTCCCGAAACCCAGAACCTCGCCCCTGCCCCTGCCCCTACCCCTATCCAATTTACCTCCTGCAATGTCATTGCCGCCCCCGGGGCTGTCTCCTACCTTTCCCAACTGATGACCCGCAGGGAGCTGCCTTTGTGTTCTCCTGCCCTGACCCATTAGGAGCTGCTATCTTCCCTCCACCGCCCCCTATCGCCCCAGAGCTTGAGGCGGGCCTAGAAGCTCCAGCCCATCAGCCCCCGTTGGGGGTCCGCACCCTGCTTGTCCGTTTTAGTGGACCACAGGGCTGCACCAAGGGCCCCACCGGGGAACAACTGGGAAACCATAACCCCACCCCTGCATGAGCTGCAAGGAGAGCTGCGGAAGTTTTTAGAGGATGTCCGTGGCTCCCGCAACAAGGTACAGCTTGCTCTCCAGCGATGGGGGGATTTTTTTCAAATCCTCCGGGCCACAAGGGCCCTCATGGGGGAAGGTAAAGGGATGGGGAAGCAGGATGCCACGGCCTACTGGCGGGTCCGCGTCTTCCGTGACCAATTACTCACCTACGGGATGGGTCAACGACTGTTGCGTGGCCCGCTGGGGGATGCGAGCATCCCTGCCAGTGAGGATTGCCCCCGGCCCCCCCATGACACCTCTCACCATCGCAACGTTGAACACCCAGGGTTGTAGGATGGCTCTCCGCAGGTCCCAGGTGCTCTCCTTCCTTCGGGAGGGAGGGTACTCTGTGATTTTCCTGCAGGAGACCCATACAGATCCGACCACTGAAGACAGTTGGCGGCTGGAGTGGGGGGGGACAGGGTCTACTTTAGCCATTCCACGATTCGGCAGGCTGGAGTGGCGACCCTGTTCTCCCCTGACCTACAGCCCGAGGTGCAAGGGGTCACCGAGGCTGTGCCGGGTCGCCTGCTGCATCTCCGGGTCCGTATAGAGGGGCTCGTGGTTAACCTCGTTAACGTCTATGCCCCGACATCAGGCCTGGAGCGGCTGCAATTTTATCAGCAGGTGTCCGCCTTCCTTGGCGCCTTAGATTCTTGTGAGTGCCTGGTCCTGGGAGGGGATTTTAATACCGCCCTCGAGAAGTGAGACCGCTCAGGGACCGAGCAGAGCCCGGCCGCCGTGGACACCCTCCGGGAGATAGTTGAACATCACTCCCTAGTGGACATTTGGCGTGACCACCACCCGGATGACACTTCCACGTTCACCTTTGTCCAGGTGGAAGCCCATCAGTCGAGCCACTCCCGTTGGACCGCATTTATTTATCACGCTTCCATCTCTCACGAGCCCACTCCTCCAGCATTCGGCTGGCCCCATTTTCTGACCATCACCTAGCCACCATGACAGCCTCCCTCTGTGCGGAGAGGTCGGGGCCGGCCTATTGGCATTTTAACAACAGCCTGATGGAGGATGAAGGCTTCGTGACGTCCTTCCGGGAATTCTGGCTGGCCTGGCGAGGGCAGCAGCGTGCCTTTCCCTCAGTGCGGCGATGGTGGGACCTGGGGAAGGTGTGCGCCCAGCTTTTCTGCCGCGACTACACCCGGGGCACCAGCCGACGGAGAAATGTGGCGATAGAGCAGTTGGAATGGGAGGTCTTAGAGCTGGAGAGGCGTTTGACTGCCAGCCCCGAAGACCCGCTCATCTGCGGAGCGTGCCAGGAGAAGCGGGAGGAGCTCCGGGCCCTTGAGGACCATCGGGCCCGGGGTGCCTTTGTTCGATCCCGCATCCGCCTCCTGCGGGAGATGGATCGCGGCTCCTGCTTCTTCTATGCCCTGGAGAAAAGGAGGGGGGCTAAGAAACACATCACCTACTTCCTGGCAGAAGACGGCACCCCCTTCACGGAACCGGCGGAGATGTGCGGGAGGGCCCGAGCCTTCTACGCAAGTCTTTTCTCCCTGGATCTGACCAACCCTAGCGCTTGCAGAGTGCTTTGGGAGGAGCTCCCTACGGTCAGTGCGAGCGACCGAGACCGGCTAGAATTGCCTCTCACTCTGGCCGAGTTCTCGGAAGCCCTCCGTCGTATGCCCACTAATAAGTCTCCAGGCATGGACAGGCTGACCGTGGAGTTCTACCGTGTGTTTCGGGATGTCCTCAGCCCAGACCTAGTCACCGTCTGGGCCGAGTCTCTGCAGAACAGGGTCCTCCCTCTTTTGTGCAGGTGAACTGTGCTCGCATTATTGCCGAAGAAGGGGGACCTCCGCAATTTACAAAATTGGCGTCCCGTCTCGCTCCTCAGCATGGACTACAAAATCGTAGCGAAAGCAATCTCGCTGCGGCTAGGGTCTGTGCTGGCGGACGTGATCCACCCAGACCAGACCTACACCGTCCCGGACCGCAGTATCTTTGATAACCTATTTATGATTCGGGACCTTTTGGAACTCGGGCGTAGAGACGGTCTGTCTTTCGCCATCCTGTCCCTAGATCAGGAGAAGGCATTTGATAGGGTGGACCACGGGTACCTCCTGAGCACTCTGCAGGTGTTTGGCTTCGTACCCCGGTTTGTGGGTTTTCTCCGGGTGCTGTACACTTCCGCAGAGTGTCTGGGTTAAGCTCAACTGGACCCTGACCGAACCGGTCAGCTTCGGGCGAGCAGTATGGCAGGGGTGCCTCCTCTCGGGCCAACTGTACGCTCTGGCAATCGAAACTTTCCTCTGTCTCCTCCACAGGAGGTTGACAGGGTTGGTACTGCGGGAGCCGGAGCTACAGCGGGTCCTGTCAGCGTACGCTGATGACGTGCTCCTCGTGATCCAGGACCCCGGTGACTTGGTGTGGGTGGAGGCTTGCCAGGCCATCTATTTGGCAGTCTCCTCCGCCCGGGTCAACTGGGTCAAGAGCTCTGGCTTGGCGGTAGGAGACTGGCGGCAGGCGAGCTCCTTCCCACCTGCGCTTCAGACCATTCGGTGGAGCGCGGGTCTGCTGCTCTACCTCAGCATTTACCTTTTTGCCACGCATCCCTCTCCACCGGAAAACTGGGAAAATTTAGAAGGCGGGGTGATAGAGCGGCTCCGGAAATGGACGGGACTACTTCGATGTCTCTCCCTCCGAGAGAGAGCGCTGGTGCTTAATCAACTAGTCCTGTCCATGCTCTGGTTCCGGCTCAACACCTTGGTCCCGGCCCCGGGTTTCCTGACCAACCTCCAGACATCGATTCTGGGGTTCTTTTGGTCAGGAACACACTGTAGGGGTTCTTCATCTACCCCTCAAGGAAGGAGGACAGGGCCCGAAGTATCTACACACTCAGGTCCGTGTCTTCCGCCTCCAGGCCCTACAGAGGCTCCTTTATAGTGCAGGCAGTTCGGCGTGGAGCACACTGGCGCACGCCATCCTGCGCCACATCCAAGGGCTCCGATATGACCGGCAGCTCTTTTATCTCCGTCCGGGAGGTCTTCTGCGAGACCTCTCGAGGCTGCCGGTCTTCTACCAGGACCTCCTCTGGACTTGGAAACTGTTTTGAATGACCAGGTCCGTGGCGGCCACCGAGGGAGTAGATCTCCTCGCGGAGCCCCTGCTAGACAACCCCCAGCTCTGTGTGCAGGTGGCGGAGTCCCGCTCGGTGAGCCAGAGCTTGATCCTGGCAGAAGTCACGAGAGTCGGAGACCTCCTGGACTACGACCGGGGAGACTGGCTGGATTCCCTGATGCTCACCCGGCGCATGGGGCTCTCCAGACCTCGCACCCCCCAGCACGTACTTCAGGAGGCGAACGCCGCTTTGCCGCCCGCTGCTCGAGCTTACCTCGACTGGGTCCTGCTCAAGGGCACACCCCACCCACCCTCTACCCCTGGCCCGCCGGACCTTTTATTGGACCCCTGCCCTGCAAACCCAATCGACCCCCTCACTCCTTCACTGCGAGCCGGCTGCATGAACTGCAGCCGGTCAGCTTCCAAACCACGCCAAGGAAACATCTATACACGCTCGTGCTCCACACCCTTCACGCCCTCACCCTAGTGTCCCGCCCCGACACAAAGTGGCGAGACCTTCTGCCACCTTTGGAGGGTGAGCAGGCCCGGTGGGCCAGCCTATATTCCACCTTGGTTCTGAGGCCCATCGGGGACATCAGTTGGCGGCTCCTTCATGAAGCTGTGAGGACGGGCACGTACTTGGAGCGGTTCACCCAGTCCCAGATACTTGTCCCTTTTGTGGCGTGAGGGAAACCCTGGCGCACGTATATTTGGAGTGCACCAGGCTGCAGCCCCTGTTCCAGCACCTCACAAATCTCCTATTATGTTTTTGGTTGCATTTTTCCCCTCACCTTTTTATTTATGCACTCCCCATCCGTGGCCTCACAAAGTCGCGGGATCTCCTAGTTAACCTCCTCCTGGCCCTGGCTAAAACGGCCATCTATAAAACCAAAGAGAGGAGGTTGGCCGATGGAGTTTCCTGTGACTGTGTGGCCTTTTTCCAATCCTCAGTCCGTTCACGTATCCGGGCGGAGTTCCTCTGGGCGGCGTCCACCGACTCCCTTGATGCTTTTGAGGAGCGGTGGGCACTGTCCGAGGTTCTCTGCTTGGTGTCCCCGTCCGGGTCCCTTTGTTTGACCCTTTGATTGGGGGAGAGAGTAAGGGACCCCAGCCCGAGCCATTGCTGCTGCGGACACCACCACCTTAGAGGGGTCCTTTCACACGTGGGTGCACGTGCCCCCCCCCCCCGGATTGTCCACCCCACAGCCTGCCCCTCTTGTTGGGTGCTTTCAGAGGAGGGAATTGTTGGTGACACTCGGGCGTGGCGCCAGGTAACTCGAAGGGGTGGAAGACCACGAGAGTTGATAAAGCCCCCTCACTCTGGGCCACCAGGTAACTCGGAAGTGTGGAAGACCACGAGAGTCGAGGAAGCCCCCCGCTCTGGGCCCAGGCAAGCTTGAACACTTCCCTCCCCTGAAGCTAATAAGAAAACAATTGTGATTGGTTGCTGTGTTACACATTGCATATGCTGCTGTTTTTACTTTGTAAGTGTGTTATGCAAATAAAAAAAATCTTTTCTTAAAAAAAAAAAAATTACTCTCCTATAGCCATCTGGCCCGACCCTGTCACAGTGTGTGTGTGTGTGTGTGTGTGTGTGTGTGTGTGTGTGTGTGTGTGTGTGTGTGTTCTTCCTATATGTTCCATTCTATGCAGCTGAAGAAGTGGGCTGTAGCCCACGAAAGCTTATGTTCTAATAAATGTTAGTCTCTAAGGTGCCACGAGTACTTCTGTTCTTTTTTCAGTCTGCCTCATGGAGGTTTGTTCTTTCCTACTTAGTGCAGCCAATCTTACTTGCAGGCAGACCAAGCTTTTTTGTAATGCAGAGGGAAGGTGAAAGTGGGAGGTGTGGAAAAAAAATCAATATCAAACCACTTTCCACTCTAGTCCCACTACAGGAGGCTCATTTGTGACTTGCAAAGTGAGTTCAACACTTCAAGGCCTCAAACCATCACTTGTATATCTTATGCATAAGGAGAGACCTCCTACAAAGCATATAGTGTTGAGCTGCTGTAGTTACTAATTCTTATTGAAAAGAAAGAGCTGACAGCATAAAATAATTCTTTCCCTGCATAGCAAAGAGAAGACAGCACTGGTACATGAGTAGACTACAGTTTGACAGGATCTGGGGACACTTAACAGGTCACAACTGCAACTGTAATCAACAGAATCCATTTAAGGATGTATTTTCATTTATTCACTCCATGTTCCTTAAAATAATTTCAAGGTTAACTTTATGCCAACAGCTAGTCTTCCCATCTGTCTCAGCTCTTTCAAATTTACAAGCCTCATTCACAAGGAGAGAATATTTTTATAGCTGTAACATGACAATTTTATTTATTAAGCGTCCGCCAGCCAAGGCATTCAAGGAGTCATACAACATAATAAACACCTGATTAAAAATGCAGTAGAAACATAATTTTAAAACAGATGCTTAAAACCTCAAACAAAGCAAGCCAACTGAGGGGTCTAATATATATGATGGCAGCACTGTCAGACTAAAATAAATAACCCTTTTTCAATGATTCATTTTTGGGGGTTTGGTTTTGTTTAGAGTTGGGAGAGATGAACTGAGACAGATGTCAAGAGGCGAGGGAGTTCCACCCCCACGGCAAAGGCAGGTACTAGCTGACCTTATTAGCAATATGGATCTCCACAAATATACACAGTGCTGTATCAAGCAAGTTTAGTGTCAAACAGGTAAAGGGGTTCCTGGCCAGAAGGGCTCACAGTCTAAAGCCACTGATGGAAACGGACATTACAAACAAGAACATGCAGAGAGTGGGAGTCCCTCTTAGAGCTTTAACAATTCAAAGAAAACGTGGCATTTGCCTAGTTTCTTGAAAGTAAAGATGGAGGAAGCTTGGTGGGGAAACTGCTTCAGGCAAAGGGGGCAATGTGATAGAAAGCATGGAGGTGAGAAGAAGACAGGAAAGGGAAGTAAGGATGCCAACTTGGGCAGTGTTAGGACCAAGTAGGTTCAGAAAGGGAGTTCTAAAGGCAAGGAGAAGCAGCTTGACCACACAGAACACGGAAAGCCAATGCAGAAATTCAGAGATAGGGGAAAAATGTGATCAGAGAGAAAAAGATTAGGAGGTTGAAAATAATAGAATATCAGGGTTGGAAGGGACCTCAGGAGGTCATCTAGTCCAACCCCCTGCTCAAAGCAGGACCAATCCCCAATTTTTGCCCCAGATCCCTAAATGACCCCTTCAAGGATTGAACTCACAACCCTGGGTTTAAGCAGGCCAGTGCTCAAACCACTGAGCTATCCCTCCCCCTACTGAGCTATCAGTCCCCCAAGGTGCAGTGGTGGAACCCCTGTAAAGCAGATGGTGACTACACATACCATTAAGATTAGGTGACTTACACAGCCAGTTTCTAGACCACCACTGTGATGGGCCCCTTGGGGTGCAGCCTGCGACACAGACTGCTATGCCCCCTGAACTCTCTCCAGCCTAGGTTGTCTCTCACAATGCCTTGCTAGTGACCAGCAGCAAACCCCTCCAGGTGCTGTTATCACTCAGCACAATCACATGTGGAGCCCCAACACCCAGATAGATTGCATAAATGCTCGCAGAACTATTCATGAATCACACAGAGAAAGGCACTGGTGCCAACGCCCCCTGCAGCTCTCAGCACTATACCTCAGGAATATACCATCTTGCACTGCTCAAGACGAGCAGTGCACATTTATTAATTGGTTCACCACTTCATGAATGGAAAGTGGATATACACTAGCCTTTGCACCCTGAGCAGTTTTGCCACACACTTCATACAAACTCACTGGTAAAAATAAACAGTTAAACAAATGTATTGACTACAAAAGATAAATTATAAGTGATAGGCAAAAAGTCAGAGTTAGTTGCCAAAAAAAAAAAAAAAAAATATACGAACGCAGTCGAAACTCTCCATCCTATTAGACTTGGCAACAACTAGACTAAGCAGTTTCTCACCCCACTGGCTATTGCAGTCCTTAAAATATAAATTTGTCCCTTAAATCTGGACCAGCCTCCTCTGTTGGAGTCTTCAGTCTTCTTCTCAGTGTCTTTGTCACTTGCAGTATAGGCGGGGGGCAGGAGAAAGGCCTACTCTGGGCCTAATCTGTTCTGTTTTATACCCTCAGTCCCATGTGCTTGGTGAACACACAAGTCCAGCCACATCTGGTGAGCTTTACTGAGACTCTAGGCAAGGTTGAGCAATTCCTCTGGTGTGGCCTCATGCAAGTGAGTCATTGAATTGTTGCTCCTTTGCTGGACAATAGCTGTTGATGGTTGTTTGATACCCAGCTCCCTCTAATTAGCTCTCTTCAGAGCCTGGTGGCTATAACGGTTAGATTTTTGAGATACAGAAAACATTCTCCAGGAAACAAGCCTGTTAGAGCACATACCCTTCTGACTCTGGATATTGCCTCTTTAACAAAAACTATGGGAATTTGGAGCAAAGTGCCATCTTTTATAATCCAAAAATAGTAAATTATTCCATATATTCTCTGTCATACATATGTAGAGAGTAGAAGGGAAATATTTTACTTTGTTTCTTGGGAGGTATAAAATTCTCCCTGTTTGCACTAAAAATTGTAAATTTTGAATTGTCAGATTCAACACCTTAGCAATGTTCAAATTAAGGGGGTCTGACTAGCTTTCACCTCTGCTTCTTATTGCAGGTTGTTAGGATATAGATATTCAGGCCTGTCTGTAAAGGCCTGTACTTTAAGAATTTAGGGGTATTCTTATTACTTGGCTAGTTAGAGGTATAAAAGAAAGAATCAAAATCACTGTCTGCTGGTGTAAGGGCCTTCTCTTACTGTGACAGTCTGAGGCCCTGTGCTTAGGCTAAGGCCTTTGGCTAAGCAGCAGAGGCAGCCATAAGCTAGGAAGCGACCGGTCACATCCTCACATTCCAAACTAGTCACATTGAAAGAAGGTGCTATTGGGCTCTTAGGAATACAATCCTGTCCTGATAATGCCTATCACCTCCAGAGAAAGGGAAGTGCCTAGAAAATGTAAAAGGAAACAGCATCCTGTCTGGCAAGAACTCACTTATCAATACTGGGATGTGAAATCCTCACTTCTGTATTGTTTTGTCATTATAGTTCCCACTTTGCTATTGTTTGTCTGTATAATCTCTGTCTGGTTCTGTGATTGTTCCTGTCTGCTGTATAATTAATTTTGCTGGGTGTAAAGTAATTAAGGTGGTGGGATATAATTGGTTACATAATCATGTTACAATATGTTAGGATTGGTTAGTTAAATTTCAGGAAAATGATTGGTTAAGGTATAGCTAAGCAGAACTCAAGTTTTACTATATAATCTGTAGTCAATGAGGAAGTGAGGGGGCGTGGGTGGGAGATGGGAACAGGGGTAAGGAAATTGGAATCATGTTTTGCTGAAGGGGGAGATGGGAACAGGGAATGGGAGTGCGGAAACTGGAATCCTGTTTTGCTAAGGGCAGGAATGGGAACAGGGACACAGGTGTAAGGCTCTGTGGTGTCAGAGCTGGGAAGGAGGATACTAAGGAAGGAAACTGGAATCATGCTTGCTGGAAGTTCACCCCAATAAACATCGAATTGTTTGCACCTTTGGACTTCGGGTATTGTTGCTCTCTGTTCATGCGAGAAGGACCAGGGAAGTGAGTGGGTGAAGGAATAAGCCCCCTAACATCTTGGTGCCGTGACTCGGATGCATCGCATTGGATAGGTGAGTGGCAGCCTGTAAGTCCCCCTCCCCAACAGTCCGCGCAGCTGCTTGGAGGGGGTATCGTGAACTCTCGTGATGGTAGTTGCGGGTTCTGGCAAGCCAGGGTAAAGGATTTTTTGGATAAATGGATAAGGAAGACCCAGGACCCATACCAGGTGCAGGGGTCAACCTGGGATGAGATTAAAAAGGAAGTGTTAGGGGACCCAGAGGTATGGGGGGTGGCTGAGGAGCCCACCCTCCTTGGTATATGGGTAGTGGAAGAAGGTCCCTGCCCATGGGGACTGAATGCCTTCCAGGGAAAGGAGGCACTTCAGTCTGCTTGTGAGAGGTTTGAAGTAAGGGCAGCATTATGGGAAGCTGCCAGGAATCTTTCAAGTTTGGTGCTGCTTCAGCAGGGGCTGCTGAAGGGTTGTAAATTAGTTAGGGGTAGTGAAAGATGATTTGGCACAAAAGGGTTTATAGTCAAAAGCAGAGTTAACAGACCACCTTTAGAGACTGGATCTGGGACTTGGTCCTGGGGGAATGGAAAAAAAAAAAAGTTTCAAAGTGCAACCTGCCTTTCCACTCTTTTGTTTTTCTGAAGTTTTAATGGAGGGTACTTTGGATACTTATGTGAGATGTCAAGAGGGAAGTTTTTGTTTAATGATAAAACCCAGTTATATAAATGTAACTGTATGTGCAACTCTGTGCAGTCACATTGGATGGAAGCTTGGTAATTAAATTATCCAAGAGGGTCAGGTTGAGTGGCTACTACCACCACTATGCTTCTGTCCCCAGAAGCGTTTACAGCTATTCTGAGGGAAAATGGGCCCTTTTCCCACAGAAATGGTCTATAGGGGACTGCTGCAGGCAGCAGGCAGAGAGAGAATCTGATCAAAATTATTTGACTTTTGGGTAATGTAATCAAAATCAATAAAGGATGTAAGGGGTTTCTATTGGAACTTAACTTGGCTGCCCCTGGTTGTGTCTAGTTGTACAAGATGGAAGTGTAATTGGGGTAGAGTTGTGTAAAAGAGTAATCACAGTGCAAGAAATGTTAGGCAAAAGAGAATTTTGTGTGGTAAAAGAAAAGGAAAAGGGGAGGAATGATGGGAGCACTGAGCCTTGGGGTGGCTCTGGGGGATCAGATTGTTGCTTTGGTGGGTGTGCATGAAAACTCTGTGGGCATAGGGGAGGCAGTTACACCTTGTATAAAATTAATTTGGCTAATATAATGTTATGGAGGTTAAACTATATGGAAGGAATGTGCATATTCCCAGGACATGTGTGGTCTATATTGGAGAAGGGGTAAAAGAAATGCAAATAAAACATGGTATTTAATTAAAATCCTATTAGGGCTCCAAAAGGAGCCACAATAGGTTGTGCTTTCTTTTTCAGATCTGTGTGTTTTGGAGCAGGAGATGAAAGTGGAAAGTAATCAGAACTCTAGTGGAAGTGGAATGCTTCCCTTTTAAGACAGTGTCTGAGCTGCTAACAGCTTTGGATCCAGAAGCAAGCTAGTAAGCCTCTGTGTGTAAATGCAAATTACCTAGCTGATGGGCACAAAGGAGCTGCAAATAATGAATACATCCGGTCAGCAAACAAGCTACTAGAAGACTCAGATTATGGCCCTCCAGGAAAGGGAGGTGGAAAAAACAAGTCAAGCCTGAAAATAAGGGACAGGTTAACCTTAAGGGGTGTGTGTGTGTGTGTGTGTGTGTGTGTGTGTACAGTGCTAAAATCTGAAGCTGTGTCTCAGCTATTACCTGAGAATAAACTTAAAGCTTGGTACAGCAGAGAAACTATTGCAAACTTGGTCTGTTGTACAGGAGGGGAAACTGAGGTACACCACCTCGTGAATTTCATAAATGACCAGTGAGTGAGGTAATTCACTAGCCTGACTATAGAACAAAATAAGGACAGCCTGGAGGTAATACTTCTGTTTTTCCTGCAATTAGCAAGGAAATTTGTAAAAGAAAGTGGTATTATTATTAAGCAATAATCTGTCCCCACCAGGGGGTGGAAATTGTTTCTTTTGTTTTTCAGACACTCTACAAGCAAGCTGGCGCCAGCGGAAGAATAACTCAGAATACCATGGATCTATGTTTTGTGTTGTTTGTCTGTGGTGTCTGTCTTGTTGCTAGCATTGTTGTGTTTTAATGAACAGAAAAATCTCATGATGTGGGTGGGGGATGGCTTCAAAAGGCTGACCTTGGAGGGGAAGATGTGTATGGGAATACAAAATGCTCAACTAGGAGGCCAGCACCTGTGTAATAGCTACCGTGGTACCTGGAAATGGAATGGCAACTAAGGTGGCCCCCACAAGCCCTATGGAACCAATGAGAAGGGGAGGAGCTCACTGGGAATCAATGGAGGGGTGTGTAAAATAGTGTAAATCAACAGAAGATGTTTGGATGTGCCCCTCTCCTGTGACTATAGAGGAGCCTATGCAAGGGGTGGACAATTGGGTGTACTGTGTATAAGGTGTTTTGCTGGGAATGTACATATTACTGGGGGCACAATTACACCAGCCTATAACCAAACTACACACATCTACATGCTGCTATATGGACTTTGGTGCACAAATGGATCTGTGAATCTTATTGCTGTGAATAAGCCAGGGCTTACTGCCTGATTCCACACCAAGTGGTCAAGCTGGTTTGGACAATATCCCATTTCTCTATGAACATTCAATGGACTTATGATATGGACAAAAGCAAGCAAAACCTCCAGGGGCAATTTGTTGCAACTGCCAGCAACTGGACACATCAGATCGTGACCCTGTTGAAGGAGGAGAGGCAGTGTTTTGGGGGTGTCTCGAATGTTGGACCATACTGCAGTGGTCAGGACTCAGTGCTGCTGTGGATTTTGTATTGTTAACTGTACTTGTGTTACGTTGCATAGGGAGATAACCTATAAGGAATGTAATAAGCCCTCCAAACCCTACAGTGTACTAGACAACCCGGACTCAACCTTCTCGGGCCCACTATAATGGGAAGTCTGGAACACTAACTGGAATAGGTGTGGTATGCCCGTACGAGAGAAGGTGCAGGGCACTATACTACACAAGGGGCAGTGGGACAAATGGAATATCGACACCTTCCACCTTGATGCCTGGCCCTATCAGGAAATGTGTCGCCATATGTCCTATGCTTTTCCAGGGATACCTGGGCAGGAGGATCCCAAAAGAAAAAAGAAAAAAAAGGGGTGGAGTGTTAGGATATAGATATTCAGGCCTGTCTGTAAAGGCCTGTACTTTAAGAATTTAGGGGTATTCTTATTACTTGGCTAGTTAGAGGTATAAAAGAAAGAATCAAAATCACTGTCTGCTGGTGTAAGGGCCTTCTCTTACTGTGACAGTCTGAGGCCCTGTGCTTAGGCTAAGGCCTTTGGCTAAGCAGCAGAGGCAGCCATAAGCTAGGAAGCGACCGGTCACATCCTCACATTCCAAACTAGTCACATTGAAAGAAGGTGCTATTGGGCTCTTAGGAATACAATCCTGTCCTGATAATGCCTATCACCTCCAGAGAAAGGGAAGTGCCTAGAAAATGTAAAAGGAAACAGCATCCTGTCTGGCAAGAACTCACTTATCAATACTGGGATGTGAAATCCTCACTTCTGTATTGTTTTGTCATTATAGTTCCCACTTTGCTATTGTTTGTCTGTATAATCTCTGTCTGGTTCTGTGATTGTTCCTGTCTGCTGTATAATTAATTTTGCTGGGTGTAAAGTAATTAAGGTGGTGGGATATAATTGGTTACATAATCATGTTACAATATGTTAGGATTGGTTAGTTAAATTTCAGGAAAATGATTGGTTAAGGTATAGCTAAGCAGAACTCAAGTTTTACTATATAATCTGTAGTCAATGAGGAAGTGAGGGTGGGTGGGTGGGTGGGAGGGAGGGAGGGGGGCGTGGGTGGGAGATGGGAACAGGGGTAAGGAAATTGGAATCATGTTTTGCTGAAGGGGGAGATGGGAACAGGGAATGGGAGTGGGGAAACTGGAATCCTGTTTTGCTAAGGGCAGGAATGGGAACAGGGACACAGGTGTAAGGCTCTGTGGTGTCAGAGCTGGGAAGGAGGATACTAAGGAAGGAAACTGGAATCATGCTTGCTGGAAGTTCACCCCAATAAACATCGAATTGTTTGCACCTTTGGACTTCGGGTATTGTTGCTCTCTGTTCATGCGAGAAGGACCAGGGAAGTGAGTGGGTGAAGGAATAAGCCCCCTAACACAGGTGGTTAAAAATTTTCTAATTCAAGCACCAGGTTATAGGTTCATTTACTGCCTTTCATCTGCAGTGGATCAATGGTGTATGTGACTCTTGATCCTGATAGTCCTTTTAGGGGACATAACTTTTTATTATACTGTTCAAAGATGGTTCTCTTAATGATTTTTTCCCCCCAACTGGAATGCTCCCTGGGACACACTGCAGTATATTATGGGTAAGTGGTCTTGTCTAAGAGCTTTTCTAAAGGGCACAGGTGGGAATAACAATTTGTCTTCATTTTTTGGAACTTGTTCAGTAATGCTCCTGCAGATGGGATAACTTTTAAAAAATGAAGTTCAGCTTATACCTCTTTATAATGGGTTTGTAAATATTCTTGTGCACAGCTTTCAAAGATATTTTTGTATTTCACTTTTGGCTTTTCCCCCTCAATTCAATATTTGAATTGATTAAAATTATATACAAATATCTGATCAGAGGAAAGAATATATGAACGTCACCTTTGCTCTCTTTTACCCTTAAGGCATAGTTAATAGTTATGGTTCACATTTGTAACAGCATGTAATAAGATTCTGTTTTCCTGTTGAATATCAGTGGACTGAATCTTAGCATTAAGAGAAGGAACTATTACCGTGTCTCTTCACTGAAATAAAAACTATTTTAAATTTAGCTTCACACTAAAGCAGAGATTATTCAGGGACATACGTTATGTTTATATAGCACTTTTCATCCCAAAGAGCCCCAAACCCTTTTACTACAAATAAATAAATAAAAGACTTCCCATTTATCTGACACTTTATGCCTTCAGAATACTATACAAAACATTAGCCTTCACAGCTCCACTGTGAAGGCCCCACATCAGCGATACAGAAACTAGAACTGGTTGGGAATTTTCAATGAATTTTTTCATCAATTTGTCAAAACTGAAACAGGTGTTGGTTTGACAAATTTTCCAACCTGACACATTGTTGAGAAAGTTTTGAAATTGTCAAAACATTTTGTTTAGAATTTGTCATTTAGAAAATGACCAGTTTTCCTGTTTGAAACAACTTTTATTTTGAAATTTAAGCTTAGACTGAAATAATACTAAAGAAAAAAGGTTGAAATATTGAAGGGCTAAAATCCGTATGCTGTTTATGTTACAACCTGATATATAGACTGTGTCAGCCCTTTTACAGGCCCAAAATCCAGAGTTTGGTCAAGAAGACAGAGGCCTAGCAAATAGTGAACAATATTAGCTAAGAAGCAGAACAAACAAAGGACAACCTTGCTTTTTGCTAAGCTAAGCTTGGTCAGCAAGAAGCCAGGTGGAAATTATAATTGGGGACTTTACCTCAAAGTTGCGAACAGACCATAGGAATGAAAGGGGTCCTGTTTCTTCTGTAGAAGAGGTGCCTTCTGTAGCCAGACAGCCAGCCCCCCCCCCCCCCCCCCCCCCCCCCCCCCTCAGACCAGCATTGCTGGAAACACACGGGAGCCAAAACACCAGGGCACTCCAGCACAGCCTTTGAAGCTGTGAGAGGCACAGGTGTGCTGCTACAATGTGCCTCTGGGAACATATACAACGATTAGGCTCACAGCAGGCAGAGGCCCTGTGACAGACATGGCTCTTAGCCCTTACTAAAACAGCATGATGCACACACACCAACATCCTAGGTGGGAAAATATTTACCCTGATAAAAGAAGTGTCCAGTAGTCGAAACTTATTGTTTCTCCCTTGCAAGTGTGAACTACTCTTGCGAGAGCTGGCGTCACCCCGACAGACCAGCCCCAATTTAGCATAGAAAGGAGAAAGAGAATAAAGGAGTACAGAGGTATAAGTAGGGGACCTACAGCACCATGATTTTTGAGTGCTTTTCACTATCTATCTGCTGGTCAGATAAGTGACAGCCTCCCAAGGCTTCTGCAGCTAAGAGGGTCCCTAAGCCTTGTCCCTTATTCGTCTTTCCGCGGAATTGAGTGACCGATCCTGGCTTGGCACCGCTGGAATCGAGAGATGCAAGGAGGGTAAGAAGCACCCACACCTGATCTCCTATCTTTAGTGTACACATATTTTGAAATAGAGCTCTATACTTTGTTTTCTTTCTTTGGGATTGTGGCTTCAGTTTTGTAACTTGTTTGTGTGTGTAACATCTCTACATTTAAATAAGTAGGCACTAGCAATTTTGTAACCACATGATTAGAATCTAGTTTAATAAATTTTGGTAACCATTGTGCATAAGCCTGACTTGTTTCTCTGGTTTACTGTAAAGCAGCCAACACAATTAAAGAACCTCAGCCGTTTTGGCTATAAAGCCTGGCCATTAGGTGAGAGTACTAAGAGCCTAGCGTTGAGTTGTGCCGCCTCCACGGGGCAAACTCTTGGGGCACCTGTCAGTCAATCCTGGCTGCCCGCTGCGAAGGAGCTCTGAGCTCTAGCAGTTAAAGTCACGGGTGTGGAGAGGCTCTTAGTGCTGCCATTGGGGCACCTGTCAGTCAGTGTTGACTGCCCGCTGCGAAGGAGCTCTGAGCTCTAGCAGTTAAAGTCACGGGTGGTTAGGACCTTGGGGCATCCGTCAGCCTAGCCCGGGCTGCCCGCCGCGAAGGGACAGTGCGTCCTAGCGGTTAAAGTCACGGAGGGTATAAAACGGGCATAGCTGGCACCTCACCAAACATCCCTGGCCATCGGCTAACAGATTTGGCGTCACGAACAGGATTGTGATATAGGCTGCACTACAGTAACACAATGAAACCAGTCATGATAAACACCACAGAATTCCCTGAGCTAGAGAAAAGTTTGACCCAAGAGGGATGGGGAAATCCTCTGTGGAGCAAAGAACTGCTGGAGAAATATTGGGGAAAACCAGCAGAGATCTGGCAGCATTTCTGTAACTGGAGAACTGCCTGCAAGATGAAGAAAGGGAAAGGAAAAGGTGCTTGTATATGGCTGCTTACTAACATTTGGCAAGCTGCCTGTAAAGATTATCATAGTCTGGCAATAGAATTTAATAGGCTACAACAGGAAAGGGACACACTGCGCAAGGAATGCCAGAATTTAGATACCAGAGTAAGAACACTGAATAGGGATATGGAACATCTTCAGAAAAGATTACTTCCCTTAATTGAGAAAGAAGGGATAGAACGAAGGGAAAAGCTGGAGACTAAAACATGCAGAATCAACCGGGCTAAAGTTGAAACTGCTCTCTGGCTAGACCCTGAGGAATGGGATGGAGACATTTGGGATTCAGCAGATGAGTCCCCCTCCTCTGAGGAGGAAGGTCCCTCTGTAAAATTAAGACCAGCTATCACACATCACAAATCAGAAGAACATGAGGGAAATTTGAGTGGGGCAGAGCTGGATGAAGAAGGGGATGATAATGATCCATCCACCTCTTCAAAAACAAAAAGGGGAGGTAAAAAGGGAAAAGGGAGTAAAGCTCCAACACACTTTACCAAAATTACCACCCGCCAATATACTCCCATGGAGTTAAAAACAATCCAGGGAGATTTTGCTAAAAAGCCTGAGGAAGGTATAATAGAGTGGCTGGTCCGCCTCTGGGACACTGGGGGTGGATATATACGCCTGACAGCCCAAGAAACTGAGCGCCTTAACTTAGGTGCAGGAATATTCCTGGAACACTCAGAGGGGAACACCCCTAAAACACTTTGGTCTCTGGCTTGTCGATGGGCAAGAGGAATTTACCCAGCAGACCGAGATGAACCCACAGTAATGCACTGGACCAACATAGATGAGGTAAAAGCAGTTCTATTAACTGTGGCTGTCATTAGCATGCTTGGCCAAAACCCTCAAGAGTTAGCCTATGAAAGTCCATGGGAGGGTCAGGTAAAGGTAGAGGATCTCAGACCCCTGCTTAAGGGAGCTCCGAGTAACCATAGGGCTGTGGCACTGTCCCTTAGATCAGAAGCTGCAGCACATAACAGTACCTTTCGGGCACTGCTAAACCTTCTGGTGTCATACTTTAGAGAATTCGGAGACATCAGAGCACTGACAGGCAAAGCTAAGATGCGTTCCCTTCAGGGAAACAAGGGGGCACCATCTAAAGGACATGTTCTTCATGGTCCCTTTGCAACCAGCTGACCAGGAAAGATTTGCTTTTACTTGGAAAGGTGTACAATACACTTTTACCCGAATGCCACAAGGGTTTAAACACTCACCCACTATTTGCCATGGGGCACTGGCAAAGGTCCTAGATGACCTTATACTGCCACCCAATATACAAACTGTGCAATACATTGATGACATCTTAATAGGTGGGAAAACCTCAGAAGAGGTACAGGAGGCTATGAATCAAATCAAAGAAGCACTAGAAGCCCTTAATTTAGAGTTACCAGCTGAGAAATGCCAAGGTCCCTCCCAAGAGATAAAATTCTTAGGTACTGTATGGATGGGAGGTAGGAGGTCTGTGCCTAATGACACTGTGCAAGAGCTAAATCAGGCACCCTCCCCTGAAAGTAAAGATCAATTGAGACAGATTTTGGGAACCCTGGGGTTTTGGAGAAAACATGTACCTGGCTTTGCCATTATAGCCAGACCATTGTACAATTTGTTAAAGAAAAGTGCTGCCTGGGAATGGGCTCCTGCCCATGAGGAAGCCCTCAGGCAACTGATAGGGGAGATACACACCTATCAGGCTCTGGGTCCCATACATCCTGAAGCCCCATTCCATTTGTACCTAACTGTGGGAGCCACTGGAATGTCTTATGCTCTCTGGCAAGAAAGTGACACTGCTCCCAAACGACCAATTCAGTTTGGTTCCAAGTCATGGCAAGGGTCACAGGCTAACTACACGCCTTATGAGAAGGTGCTTCTGGCAGCTTACACAGCCTTGAGAGAAACTGAGGAATTAACTCAGGATAAGGACATCACAATTCACACTCCTCTTCCAATCATTAAACCTATATTGGAAGGGAAAGAGTTACCACCTGGTGTAGCACAAAAAATGACTGTCCAGAGATGGGCACTTTACATACACCACAGGGTAGGTAGTGCAGACACTGCACAAAACCCCACTATGATTCAGGAATCCCTATGGAAAGTAGGAATGCCTGATGAATACCGCCTACCCCCACAGCAGTCTCCCATTAAGGATGCTGCCCCATTTGATCCTTCTAAGCCTGAGGGAGTATGGTTCACTGATGGCAGTGCCAGGCTGGTTAAAGGAAAATGGAAGGGAAAAGCTGCAGCAGTGCCTGCAGACACCTCTGCAGCACCCCTAACTGCTGAAATTGATGGGTCAGCACAACTTGCAGAATTGGCTGGAATTAAACTGGCCTGTGAAGCAGGAGCCACCGCAGTATATACGGACTCCTATGCGGTATGGGCAGGTGCCACTCAGTGGATCACTAACTGGAAAAATAACCACTGGGAAATAGGAGGTAAACCAGTATGGGGACTGGAATACTGGAAGTGGTTATATCAGCATGCCCTGCAACAACCCCTGTCTATAGGACATGTCTCAGCTCATCAGAGGAATAATACCCCAGCTGCACAGTTAAACAATTTAGCCGATGCAGCTGCCCAGCTCTTTACCACACAAGTAGAATGGGAACGCTTATATTCATGGTTACATGATAATTTAGGACACACAGGAAGTGATGAGTTAGTGCGGCAAGCACATATCAGGGGGTGGCCTATCACCCACAGACAGGCTAGAGACCTGGTGCAAGCCTGCGCTCTTTGTGCTGAGACTAGAAAACATATAGCAGAAGGACAAAGGTTTGCCAGGCTAAGAGATGGAAAAACACTATGGGCAACCTGGCAGGTCGATTATGTCGGACCACTGCCCACTACAAGGCAGAGGTGGAAATACATCTTGACTGGGGTAGAAATTGTTTCAGGGATTGGTTTTGCATATCCAACCCGATTGGCAACAGGGTTGTCCACAATTATGGGACTAAACCGCTTAACAGCAATTGTCCCAATGCCTCAAGAAATCCAATCAGATAATGGTTCACATTTTAAGAATAAACTTATAAGGGAATGGACCCTTAACCATGGAGTCCAATGGACCTTCCACCTTCCATATCGACCTCAATCTAATGGCATGGTCGAGCGCTGGAATGGGTTGCTAAAGAATCACTTGAAGCCTACTGATGGCACATGGGGAGACAGACTGGACGAAGTGGTGCAGAGATTAAACAACAGACAGACTCCTACAGGAAGTCCAATCAGCAGGGGATTCTTCCCTACAGGGAAAGCTATCTCCCCTGCCAGAACACCACTGCACAGTTCCAAGTATGCTCCTGGAGACACTGTTGTGATTAAACACCCAGCCCTGGGAACCTTTACCTGCGTTTTGCACGCCTATAAAGAGAAAGGTGTATGGAGTGCCTTAAATGCTGATAAAAGATTAATAACCATTACAGAGGCTTGGATCGCATCCAAGACCGGCTGATCATGTGATTTATTGCAGGAATGGTCCCATGGTTCCGAGCAACCTGCCAGCTAACCTGTCAGCAAAATGGACCATGCAGCAGACCTGTTTGATCACTAGAGACTACTATGGACTGTTGATATATTTGCCATTACTTATAATAGCAGGTGTAATTTTTGCTTTTGGTTTTAAAATAAGTTTTTTTTAGCTAGAACACGACCCACCAGAGATATGTTCCTGCAAGCCCTCATGATCCTTCTGTTGGCTCCAGTCACCTTGGCAATACCAGAACATCCTCTTCGGGGAGCAATCCAAACCATCGCCTCAGCTGCTGGTGCTACAAATTGCTGGATGTGCACCTTGCTAAATTCAACCAATGGACTGGGAATTGAATTTGTACCACTCAGCCTAAATGATTGGTGGAACAAAAGCGACATCTTTCGGTGGGGACCACCAGCATGGTACACCACCAACCCTCGCATTGACTCGGGGGGGGGTGGAACAATGGCATCGCACTGTTTGGGGACGGCCTGTGGAATATGTAACGGGATACACTTGGGATTTTCCCTCTTCCCGTTTTTACATTCAGTTGTAAATACTGTTTTAACCATTTTAATTATTGTAATTGTTTTTTGTGTAACTTTATGTATTATGAAGCGTTTGATTCAAACTGCTCTTTCCTCCACACAAATCAGATACCTAGAGCTAAAAAGGGATCCTAACCAATTCCGCGAACCCTCATCCTCTAATTTGGTTGTTGGGTATTTCTAGATTTCCCCAAGGAGGGCAAGAGGTGCTGGCATCACCGCCACCTTGCAATCTGGGATGTAGTGTGGTGCATCAGGGGGTGGAATGTAGCCAGACAGCCAGCCCCCCTCCCCCCTCAGACCAGCATTGCTGGAAACACACGGGAGCCAAAACACCAGGGCACTCCAGCACAGCCTTTGAAGCTGTGAGAGGCACAGGTGTGCTGCTACAATGTGCCTCTGGGAACATATACAACGATTAGGCTCACAGCAGGCAGAGGCCCTGTGACAGACATGGCTCTTAGCCCTTACTAAAACAGCATGATGCACACACACCAACATCCTAGGTGGGAAAATATTTACCCTGATAAAAGAAGTGTCCAGTAGTCGAAACTTATTGTTTCTCCCTTGCAAGTGTGAACTACTCTTGCGAGAGCTGGCGTCACCCCGACAGACCAGCCCCAATTTAGCATAGAAAGGAGAAAGAGAATAAAGGAGTACAGAGGTATAAGTAGGGGACCTACAGCACCATGATTTTTGAGTGCTTTTCACTATCTATCTGCTGGTCAGATAAGTGACAGCCTCCCAAGGCTTCTGCAGCTAAGAGGGTCCCTAAGCCTTGTCCCTTATTCGTCTTTCCGCGGAATTGAGTGACCGATCCTGGCTTGGCACCGCTGGAATCGAGAGATGCAAGGAGGGTAAGAAGCACCCACACCTGATCTCCTATCTTTAGTGTACACATATTTTGAAATAGAGCTCTATACTTTGTTTTCTTTCTTTGGGATTGTGGCTTCAGTTTTGTAACTTGTTTGTGTGTGTAACATCTCTACATTTAAATAAGTAGGCACTAGCAATTTTGTAACCACATGATTAGAATCTAGTTTAATAAATTTTGGTAACCATTGTGCATAAGCCTGACTTGTTTCTCTGGTTTACTGTAAAGCAGCCAACACAATTAAAGAACCTCAGCCGTTTTGGCTATAAAGCCTGGCCATTAGGTGAGAGTACTAAGAGCCTAGCGTTGAGTTGTGCCGCCTCCACGGGGCAAACTCTTGGGGCACCTGTCAGTCAATCCTGGCTGCCCGCTGCGAAGGAGCTCTGAGCTCTAGCAGTTAAAGTCACGGGTGTGGAGAGGCTCTTAGTGCTGCCATTGGGGCACCTGTCAGTCAGTGTTGACTGCCCGCTGCGAAGGAGCTCTGAGCTCTAGCAGTTAAAGTCACGGGTGGTTAGGACCTTGGGGCATCCGTCAGCCTAGCCCGGGCTGCCCGCCGCGAAGGGACAGTGCGTCCTAGCGGTTAAAGTCACGGAGGGTATAAAACGGGCATAGCTGGCACCTCACCAAACATCCCTGGCCATCGGCTAACACCTTCCTACACACCAGCCTTGAGTTTATGGAAGAGGTTCAAACATATCAGTATGAGGTATGATATCCTCCCTCTCACAGATATGCACCTCTCCTCCAAGCCATTGCCAGTACCTGCCATAGAAACACAAATGAATAATTAAAAGACAATCTTTATTGCTATATACTTTTCATTTGTCCTTTTGCTTTAACTCCTAGGTGTGTACCTGTTGGACAATCAAGGGAGCTACTTCATTATCTATGGATCCCAAATCAGAATTCAACATATATATATTTTATACTAACACACTTTGTATATTGTTTAATGGAAAACACCTGTGTACTAATTAAGTGTCATGTGTTAACCTGAAACCATGGGCGGAGACATTATGCAACCTTTTGATCATTGGCTACTGTGCTTGTCTTGTCTTGCTGCTAGACCTATCCAGGGGTTTGGGACTGCCTACCCCGTCATTTCCCTCCGCCCATGGAAAATCCATATAATCCATTGTAATCAATTGTTTGGCAGTGTCTCTGAGCCTAATAAGTGAGGTGACACTCAGTCAGCGCTGTACGCAATAAACCCATGTGCTTGATTCTACACGGTGTCCATATTTGTTCCTTCAAATATAAATGAAGTATTTAAAAGTTCTTGAGATGAAATCATTTCAATAGATCCAAAGCAAAAAAGGAATTAGCTTTTCAGTTCACAAATATTTTTTAGATTTCAACTTCTGGTCATGATTTGAGACTGGAAAATATTCACAGGCCAGGAAAACTGTTTCCCACCCAGCTCTAATAGAAACTAAGGCAGAGAGTTTAAGTGACTGGCCTGGACCACAAAGGGAGTCATTAGCAGAGCTGGGATTAGTACTCTGGGATTCCTGGCTCTGTATCCCATACTCAGACCATTAGCCCATATAAATGATCTATAGCAGAATCACTTCATCCATCTCTGGGGCAAAATATGCATGAATCGGTTTATCATCTCTCAACACTTGGGATTTAGGACAGCAACTAACAAAAGGCATGGCTACACAGTGTTACGCATTATGCACATATGGCATTCATGTGTTGGGTAAAAGACTGCCCAGCTTGACATTGTGAGAACTAGTGAACAACACAGGTGTACAGGCTATTCAAGTGTCACTCCATACAACAGTTCAGCAAATGTATATTGGACACTTCTCTGCACAAATAAAATAAACTCACTAGGTGGCACTGTAACTGAAACAATACAAGCTGCAGTATTTTAAGTAAGAAGAGAGAGTGAACATGTTCTAACCATATTTTAAATTGTAATTAAGCCTTTTGGAGGTGGAACTTTCTTACTATGGGTATTTAGCATAATGGGGCTCCAAACTCAGCTGAGCTCTCAAAGTGCTCCCTTAATACAAAAAATAATGTTCATGTAACTGGAACATTAGCTTTGGCCAACAACAGTCATAATGCAAACAAGCAGGGTGTAATCTTGCAAGCTTTGCTCTGTGCATGCGCCTCAGTCTTGACCCACCAACATCTGTGCTATTCTAGTTGTGGTCTTTTCTTGACAGCTGTGGAAGTAATGAAAATCCCAACAAACTCACTTTCACAGGGGTCATTTCCAAATCTTGATTTGCCTTAAACTTGTTTACTTTCAGAAAGCTTCTAAACTACCAGTTGGATTAGTGCATTTTAAGGGCAGAAGAGAACCTAATTCACGTTGGAAATATTTAGTCTAATATTTATTTCTTGATCACTAGTCACATCTGCCACCAGAGGCTGCTCAGCCACAGCTCAGCTCAATCCTGTAAGCTTCTTTTGTTACAATCATAGCAATTGCAGCTTTCGGTGATAATAGTGTAGCATCAGGACCAGAGGGAGTAAGTAGAGAAGGGCTAAACAGGAAGACCCAGGCAGAAGGCATCGGGGAAGGTGACAGACACAAAGAATGAAAAGGACAGATTACTGTCTGAGTTTTTAAAAATAGACCAGTAACCTCCCCAGGAAACATTAAGATGTCAGACATGGAATCCCCACTCCCTGTTCACTTTCTTCCTACCCTTCTGCATGCATCTCCCTTTATGTGCCTTCTCCACTCATTCACTCCCCGCCCTCAGTCCTGCTACAATATTATCAGCATTTTGTCAGAATCTACAATGTTTTTCTTAAATATTGGTAAGGACAAAAATTGAAATTCAACAGTATCTCTGAAAGCAACAATGTCACAAAACAAAAGTCATTGTTTTTTCATGCTAGTAATGACAAACTCCCGCAAGACACATTGCTAATTCTAATGTTAGAAGTGAAAATTACAGTGTCTGCTACCACTACTACCAGATCATTTACTGGAATGGCCAACTATCTTCCAAAGCGTCATACGCTAAAGAAACCCCACTTCCACAAAACTACTGGCCAGTGCTAATAAAAATGCATCTGTTACACTCGTTGTTCTCGGAACATAGGATTTGTCATATATCACAAGGCCATTTGTCTTGTAAGTTATATATGCTGCTTCCTGCAGCAGTCAAGAACTGATGCTTCAAAGGAAGGCAACCACTACCCAAAAGAAACCTGTACTCAAGACCGTGTGACCTCTACAGCAAGCTTGACCTAAAAGTTGTACACTAAAGTCACTAGCTTCTGCAGCATTCTGGTATGGCAGACTGGAAACGCTGCAGCAGCTTCAGATGAATTTTTAGGGGAGGTTCTTTTTACTGAATGTTATCAGAGCAGTATTTCTTGCATTTAATTGGAAAATAATTTCAGTTTACTGTACTTTTTTTACTGCCCCATAAGTTGTCAGTGTGCTTCAGATTTTGTATGGACAGTCCACAAATGAAGGAACGGAAGAAGTTGTCAGGCAGCAATAGTATGATACATGGGGCTTTTAACATCAGTGAAGGCATGGAAACTGGTTTGAGATAAACACATCAGCTTGATGTTTCTGCTAAAATTATAACAGTGAGATAATTATCAACTACGACATCACTTGAAACCTCATTGAAATTAATAAGGGCAGTTCACACTTAGAATATTTTTCAGGCTGCCCATAGACTCAGGCAAATACAGTATGTGTTTGTTCCAAAGATGATTTTTCAAACATGAACAGCATAATTGGGAAAGAAACTTTAATGTTCTTAAATAAAAGTGTAGACTCTAAATGACAATTGTGCATCTAGGGTGTATTCTGCAGTCAGTTTCACAGCTATGGGATTGTACTTAACCCCTAACCAAATATGCAATGCTACACATGGGCCAGAGTAGGACAGTCATTCCTGACATGTTGGCAGCTGTTTCTCAGAAACATTAAGTTTCTCATATCTTATCTAGACTGGGCTTTACTTGCCGGTCCCTTGTTCTTGTATTTCAGAACAAAATAAAAGGCAGAGACTAACCAGCTTCCAATACAAATGTTCTAATTCTGATTACCCCACTAACGTTTGTCACTGTATTGTTATTTATGCAACCCACACTTACACAATGTGGCTCTTTATCCCATACTTTGTAAGGGTGGTACATTTATATCACAGCAGTCCCAATCAGGGGTCAGGAGAACAAAGAGTCCCTGCCTCAGAGAGGTCCCAGTGTAAATATATGATAAACTAAAATAGACAGACAAGGATTGGAGAGAGAGAAGTAAAGATGGATGAGTTTGCATAAGTTAGTAGTCTAAGTGATCAAACTAGTCTTAAGTGGCCACCATCCTAACTGATGCCAAGTCTTGCTCCAACCAGATAAGGTCTGGTCTTCAGTGCTCATCTCTGTATCTATACATTCAAGCTAAGCAATATCTTTCCGAAGGCTAGGTAACCCAAATGAGGTACAACAGCACCAGTAAAAAGGGCATACCCTACCTAGATACAACGTCACCACAGCATATTAGGCTAGGTCTATATTTATGGTAGCCTGTAGAGTACAAAACTACACACCCACTTAGCACTAATATATGTAGCAGCATAGACAGTGAAGTGGGTAAAGATACACTAGAACCTTAGGGTATGTACCCTCCTCAGCTCTGTACTCACGCAAGCAGAACCTTCCACAACTACACTGCTATTTTTAACATGTAGAATCCCACTGCCTGAACCTTTCCCTGCCTCAGAGAAAGGTGTCGGCCATGGGGAAAGGCTCCTACAGTTCCCTGCTGCCAAAGCCTTTCACTGCAGCATGTAGCTATGCTACTCTATGCACCACGGCTAGCGTAGACAAGGCCTCAGTCAGTCTGTCCCACCCTGCGCTTGAATGCGTGCAACTACCCTACTTGGCTTTTTAAGCTGGTGTGACCGTGGGGACAGAGAACACCACAGGAGCTCCCAGCACCACAGACAAGGGCGCCATTTAGGGGGAAGCAGCACAGCATTTGGGGCAGGGAGTTTGTTTAAAAACAGAGGCAGGATAATTAAGATAACAAAAGGCTCATCATTCAAGTAAAATAAGGATCCTTAGATGACCCTGAAAGCATTATCAGGCATTCCAGTTAAAAGATAGGAAACAAAGGGCTAGTCTACACTGGCAAGGTTAACATGGCTTGTGTTGTCACGGCTCTAAAAAAACCACCTTCAATGTTGATAAATGCAAAATAATGCACATGGCAAAATATAATCCCAACATACAAAATGATGGGGTCTAAATTAGCTGAACTCGTCAATAAAGAGATGTTGGAGTCATTGTGGATAGTTCTCTGAAAACAGCTGCTCAATGTGCAGTGGCAATCAAAAAAGCTAAGATAATATTGGGAATCATTAGGAAAGGGATAGATAATATGAGAAAAATATCATATTGCCACTATATAAATCTGCCAACATATTGAATAGTGCAGATTTGGTCACCCCATCTCAAAAAAGACATATTGGATTTGGAAAAGGTACAGAGAAGGGTAACCAAAATGATTAGGGGTATAGAACACCTTCTGTATGAGGAGAGATTAAAAAGACTGAGACTTTTCAGCTTGGAAAAGAGATGACTAAGGGGGGGAGGATATGATAAAGCTCGATAAAATCATGAATGGTGTGGAAAAATTGAATAAGGAAATGTTATTTACTTGTTCACAAAACACAAGAACTAGGGGTCACCCAATGAAATGAATAGGCAGCAGATTTAAAACAAACAAAATCAAAAAGTATTTCTTCACAGTCAACCTGGTGATGTTGTGAAGGCCAAAACTATAACAGGGCTCTAATACGAACTAGATAAATTCATGGAGGATAGGTCCAGCAATAGCTATTAGGCAGGTTGGGCAGGGATCCAACACCATGTTCTGCATGTCCCTTCCCACTGTTTGCCAGAAGCTAGGAGTGGGCAACAGCACAACTTCATGATTACCTGTTCTGTTCATTCCCTCTGAAGCACCTGGCATTGGCCACCATTGGAAGACAGTCTACTTGGCTAGATGGAGCATTGGTGTTACCCAGTATGGACATTCTGATGTTATATAAAACCCACTCCCAGAGTGGAGCTAGAACCGAGGAGTCCTGACAGAGTCTCTCTCTCTCCACAGAGTTAGTAACAAAGTAAGAATCCACATGAACATTTTAACCTAATCAGTATCCCTTAATGACAGGTTTCAGAGAAGCAGCCGTGTTAGTCTGTATCCACAAAAAGAACAGGAGGACTTGTGGCACCTTAGAGACTAACAAATTTATTAGAGCATAAGCTTTCGTGAGCTACAGGAATGCATCCGATGAAGTGAGCTGTAGCTCACGAAAGCTTATGCTCAAATAAATGTGTTAGACTCTAAGGTGCCACAAGTCCTCCTGTTCTTTTTGCAGTACCCCTTAAGTGTCTTGTCACAAGATGTTAGAACATGTTGCTATTAGAACTGAGTGGTTCTAATATTTATTTAATTTGCTTTCTTTTATAAAGGCATTAGATACAGGGCTCCTGTCAGCTAATTGCTAAGTTGTCTGCCAATAAACTTACAGTTTTAAAGTGCCTAAGTAGCCGCAGGAACCACAGTTAAAGTTGCCCCCCAATCTGAAAGGGTGCCCCTGACCACAGGCAGCCCTGGATGAGGCCGAGCAGGGGGAAGGGGGCAAGGCAGTGGCTTCGGCCAGGGCAGCAGGGGGCCCAGCCCCCTCTCCAGAGAGCCCTGCAGCGCCTGAGCCCACCGGTGCGGGAAGAGCCGGCGCGCGCAAGGCTGGGCTAGAATGTTCACTATCTCCCCGCCCCCCAATTGGCCACGCCCATCCCTCGGACCAGTGGCCTCGCCCCTGAGCAAAGGCAAGGGAGCCGTCCGCGTCCCTTCAACTGCCTCTCACTCAAGGTGCTATGAGCCCGGGAGGGGGGAGGCCTCGCCCCCATGGAGAGGCCGGCCCGGCTGATTGGCGCTTGGTCCCGTCACTCTCGGCCCCAGAAGGGTGCCGCTCCCGCTGATTGGGCCGTGGCTCGGCCGTGACCCTGGGCGTTCGGCGGAGAGCGAGCCGCACGCAGTCAGCGCGGAGAAGCCATGGCGGCGGCGGCCCGGTGCGTGCGGCTGCTGTTGAGACCGCGGCGCTACCCGCTGCTGAGCTGCCCGCTGCGGTAAGGGCGGCGCGGGCGGAACGGGCCCTTCCCTCCCCCCCCCCCACCCCTGGGGGCCGCGGAGGCGGCTGGGGCCCTGCAGCGCCTGAGGCCGGTCCCTGCGGCCCGGGCCCGGTGCGGAATGAGCCCTGCGGCCCGGCCCGGCCCCGTGAGCGCGCAGAGGGGCTGACGGGAGGGACCGCGCAGACCCTGCGCTGGCTGCGGCCCAGCTCCCTACAGGCCGACACCGCCCCTCCCCCGAACTGCTGCTGGGCCTCGCCTGTGGCGGCGGGTAGGAGGGTGACCCGCTGGCCCACCTTCGTGCCTCGGGCGGGCGGCTTCCCCGGTCCCGCTCGGGGAGCCCACCGCCTGTTGGCCGGCCCGCATGCCTGGGTCTCCGCCGAGCTCACCCGGGTTAGCCAAGCTTAGCTGCTGTCCGGGGGCCTGTGTTTTATAGGCAAGGCCCTAGGGAAGCCCCGCCCACCGCAGGGTCTGTGCCCTCTGTCACCACCTGCCCATCCCTCTGCTCGCCCCACCTGCCCCTCGCCAGGGCTCCTACCATGTCCGAGGAGGCTCCAAAGTCCCTCAGCTGGGGAATGAACGTGGGTGACTTTCTCTCCTGGCCCAAGTGGGGGAGTCAAGATTCCTGCACCTTGCCCCGCACACCCACTCTGGAGAGCAGCAGAAAAAGGGGCAAAGGCAGGGTGGGTGTGCGGAGTCACTACTACAGAGATTGGGAGTCACTCATTGACTCAAGGGGAGACAAGGTTGGCAGTTTGCTTCAGGGGATGGAGTTGTGCAGCTCTGTGTGGCATTTCTCCTTGCCATCAAGAGAAAAATGTCCTTGCTGTAGTCTCATCCTTCTTCCCGCCCTCCCCCCCAGAGCGGGAGAGAGGGTTCAAGCTTGACCTGCTTGTTGTGAGGGAGACAGCCCATGTGAGGGAAATCAGTGGCTCACTGGTGAGAAGCACCACACAGGGAGCTGCACAAAACTCTGTAGCTCTGGTGGCTGCACTTTTCACTCACACCATAGAGGCTGCAAGATTGTGTGTGATAAGATGCCTGATCTCCAACTCAGCGGCATTTTAAATGCTGCAATAGAAATCCTAGCTGTTGCCAAATTTTATGTGAGTTGTGTAACAGCAGGGAGAAATCCCCTGTGAAAGCAAATTAACAGTAGCCAAATTCAGTCTGCTGCTACACTGTCCTGTCATGTCATTACTGCGTGTCATGTTTCACAGCTCATGCAGTTTGGATGCATTTCTGTTGAAGGATTTAATGATCAGGTAGACAAGGCAAGTGGGTGGGAGCTAGTAGTTACTGTCATTCAGCAATGGGTGTCTTGGGTAAAGGTGCTTTATTTCTTAAGAGATCACATAAGTGAAGTGGAGTGAAGTTGGAGTGAAGAGACTCTTGGGCAGCTTTCAAACTCATTCAAGTTAATCAGCTGAATCCGTATTTATTAAGGCAGCTAAATAAATATGGCAGTGCCTACCTGTGTGTAGGCTTGTAGGTTTTAAGTTGTTGATTTTGATGCATAGTAAGAGGGAGGTGTTCTAAGCATATGGTACTTTGTGAAGAAAGGCCTAGAGTCACTTGTAGGAGCAGAGGCAAAGATACGTGAGGGAAAGAGGATTGTCCTCATTTGCTATCTTATTTCTGAACTTGCCACCCCAACACATGCGCCTCTCGTTCATGGAAAAATGGGCACAAAATCATCCTAAAGCAGCGATTCTCAAACTGGGGGGTGGGGGCCAGTGGCACATAAAATGTATTCAAGGGGGAGGGGCATGACAAGCTTTTAGGACCAAAAAAAACTTACTGTGCACATTTTACCCACAGCAATGAATAGCTAGCAAAGCTAATCATCCAGACATATCAGGCCCTCAGATGGCACTGTGCATTTTGATGGATTTCTGTTAAGCTTGCATAGCATTATGCCAAGTTGTTAATCCATTTGCTACGACATGGTGTGCAGCGTCGACCACAATCGCAGTTTTGCTTTTGCTTTTATTACAATGGATTGTTGGCTCATTTGTGCAATTCATGGAATTGCTCTGCTCCAAAAAACAGGCATACCTATCACGCTAGTAACAGTGTGATGTCTGTAAGCAACATTTTACTTAAATGGCTCTGTTCGAATCAAGTAATGTAAATTTTCAGTATAAATGCCTTACTGTTTTTAATATTTAGTGAGACTTGCATGTTGATTTCTTTTTATCGGTATATGTACTTGTATGGTGGGGGGGGGAAGGGTGTAAACTGCTAGAGATACAAAGAAGGGGAGCACGGTTAAATAAGTTTGATAACTACTGTCCTAAAGAATAGATATTTTAAATTAAATGAACCACTAAGAAATGTCAGATACATATGATTACGCAAACACCTCATTTTTACTCCATGTTTTAACCCATTTCTGCTGATGCCAAAGAATCAGTTGTGTAATAATTAGAATTCTTCTGCTAATTCTGAGTTACTCACAATACTTGAATTTTTGGATTAGCTATTTACAAATGAGGTAGCAGTTGTTTTCTGGATTTTTCACCAGCAGGTAGTTATTCCAATTCCTTTGTTTTAGAGGAGGTTTAGTGACTGAAGTGTTGAAAATGATTGCATCATGAGACTTCAGCCTTAAATGTGAATTAATCAGGACATTAGGTAACTAAATTGTTGTGGATTTGTTTCCTAATTATATACCCAATGAAAAGGAAGTGGCCTTCATTTTTTCCTCAACCATCTTTCCCTAGTAAACTTAAGAAATCTTTATTTGAAATAATTAAAATGTGCTTGCCTGTATTTCCTGCTAGTGGTGGCTGTGTTGTTGCAGAATGACACCTGCAACTGTACAGGAGCACCTGAATCCAGCTAATCAATAAGAGTTCCATCATGCTTGAACACTAGAGAACAATAAATTGGTGTGACTAAAGACTTGAGGCTTCAGCACACCTTTCAGGCCAGATTTAATTCTAACCAATGTTCCTAAATGTGTTCTCAGATAAGTTTTTATTTAAAAACATGTCAGGCCTTATAATTGCAGAAAATTTGGGGCAAAAAAGCTAGTGAGCAGTCACCTCTCTTTAAACAGGGAAGGCAAATACTACCTCCATTATGGCAAGGGTGTAACTTCAAGCTTTCTATGCACGCTTCCAAGATATTTTTCCCCCAAGATAGTTTGAATAGGAGCCGGAGTGCAGGTAGATGGAACAGTGATTAGACCAACTTGTAAGGTTTTTCTAATTTTGGGCTCTCAAGACTGCAGAGATTATTGTGGACACCATTCCATATCACATTGGATACTGAGTTACAGTTAGCAAGGAACTGTAGAGTAAGGCCACGGTCTTGCAAATCTTATGCACTGTGGGACAACTCACAGTTAAGCATGTGCACATGGGTTGCAGGACTGTAGCCTTCATTTCTTTACAAATCATTTTTCTGGCTTTAGGATGGAGGTTTCTTTTGTATGATATCAAGGCAAATCAAGTATTCAGTATGTTCAAAAACCACTAATCTTTCCTAGGATGAGCAGCTGACTAATGCTCTGACTGTGTATGCTTTAGGACTTCTCCACGGTTGCTTTGCATAGCAACACAACAGAAAAGCACTGGACAGAACTTGGAAGATTACCAGAGCCAGAATGAACCGAAGGCTGAACCAAGCTCTGCTGAGAAGATATTCATTGAAGAAAAAGCCAAATTGGAAGAGCAACTAAAAGAAATGACTGTAAGAGTCTTTTGGTCAGCCAGCATGCACACATTCTAGGAAAAGTGTGACGTTCCAGGTGCACTGTACACAAGCTGGATAAGACTATGTAGCAGTTATTTCATGAATTAAATATTATAGATTTGAATAATCCTAACTGGACGCTTCCTTTTAAGTTTAGTTCATTAGTAGTACATAGTCGTTTTGCTGGGAACAGACTGCTAATAGGCTCTCTGGCCTTGGTTTTCAATCTAGAAAAATGTGGGTGATAATACTCATCACTGAGGCCTGGGAACATAAGCTTTATCTTTACTCACATATTTTCTTCTTAGCCTCTCTTTCTCTTCTAGTAATCCTGGAAGAGTTAGCCTTTTTATCCAGTATAGAACTAAATCTGAGTTTAGTGGTTATATTGATAACAATAGCAGTGGCATGAGCAAGGCATAACATATGAATACGCTCTGCAGAGTTCCCCAAATTCTGCCAACCCACTTTTTCCCCAGCCTGCAAAGGCAAAACCTTCTGTTTTTGCTTCTTGGCATCTCTCCCTAGCAGGCACTTCCAGTGGTGCCAAACTGCATAATGTCTTTGTGACCCAACTGAGACCAAATTAATTTTTGCTTATAAGTCCTAAGACCTGAAGCCCTTTCCTTTATTTTCAGCCTTCTGGGCCTGCGTGCTCATTCTTTCTTCCTGGAAGTGCGCTCAAAGGCTTATCTTTCTCACCAACAGAAGTTGGTTCAATAAAAGATATTACCTCACCCACCTTGTCTCTCCCTTAGTTAAGAACCATGAGCAGACAGGTTTTGGAAGGTAAGACTGAGCAAACTTGTGGCCCCTGCAATTTGAAGATGTTGGCTACTATGATGAAAGAACTAGTATATGGTGACTCCGGCATGTGATAAATTTGCATTCATGGGCTAAATTGTGTTCTTCCTTCCTCAGCTGGTAGAGAGCAGAGGTGCCAAGAAGGAGAGGTACAGAAGTGTCCTATTCCCTTGTAGTGTGGGGTTCAGAATGTTTAATGGGTGAGAATAGAAGGTCTGGGAGGATGTGGGGACAATTCAGCAACCAGTAGCTAAGTAAGACTATTTTGCTCTACTGATAACAAATGGATTGACACAAAAATAAAAAGACAACACCATGCCATGGTTGTGGCATAATGAGTCAGTGCAGAAGTATCCCATGTGATGTACTAAGTCTGGTCTGGAATGTACAAGGGATTAGGAGAGGCAAACTTTTTGACATTCCAGTACTTTACAGCTCTAGTTAAGAATAAAAAAAACACCCCACATTGAGGCCCAGATCCACAAAGGTATTTAGGTTCCTAACTTCCATTGATTTTGATGGACGTTAGGAGTCTAAATACCTTGTTGGATCTGGGCCGGAGAGCCTGGAAGCACATCTTTTCCTCCTGTGCCATCCCCTTGTATCTCCTCCTTACCCCAAGTCACCTAAAAAAAACAAAATAAAAACCACTTGTGGGCAAGAGAGTGAACACAGAAGTACTGATTCTCTCTCCCTTGTTTTTCCACCTTCAAAATAAGGCTAATACATGCCTATATCACAAGGACATGAGGATTAGTCTTTGTACACTCATTTGAAGTGCTAGGTACAAATATTGTTTGGAATTTAGATGCAACTTTTAATAACATAATAAACCACAGAGTCTAGCTTGTTAAACTGCTGCTTTGTAATGAAATTAATAGAATAAGAGCTTTGGTTTGAATTATTGGCATGCAATATACGGGCTGTAATGGGATCTTTTTTGCATATGCTTTATCTTCTTCCTCAGGACAAGTACAAGCGAGCCCTGGCAGATACAGAAAACTTAAGGCAAAGAAGCCAGAAATTGGTAGAAGAGGCAAAGTTGTATGGTGGGTGGAGACTTTACTTGTGTGCACATGTTGTATTGTAAGGTGATGAAACACTAACTTGAAAAACGAAGCTTGCAAATTCAGAGCAGACACTGCCACTCACCCACAACTCCCACCATTTGGAACTCCCAGATATATTGGCATGTCCTTGTTATAACGTGTTGCTGAGAGCCTGAAATGTTACTGTCCTGATTTAAATTTAAAGTGATTTACGATTTCAGTGGATGGGTGTAAAACTGTGTGAGTTTTAGAAGCATTAGATTTAGATGTACCTGGATACCTCAAAAAACTCTGGATTGCTTGGTGTGTGCAAAATTTTCCAGAAACTTGTAAGTAAATATGAGCCATAATGGCCCTTGTACACTGACATGATATATAATCTTCTTGAGTGGATCGGCATTTGTTCGATTTATTACATGTGGCAATATTGTACCAGTTTCACAAGGAAAGTATTTATTATACTGCGTTGAAGTGTTACTGCTTTTACTAGGAAAGTTTTAGCTGTTTAGTACCTAGGGGCAACATAGTCCACATTTGAATTTAACTGCTTGTGAGCTTTCATTGTAGAAAGTGAGGGAGCCAAACCCAATCCATATAGGACTGGTGAAGTCTCAGGGCAAATTGTAGCCTGAATTCTCTTCCTCTTCCCAGGTCTGCTCTTCCCTCCCCCCCGTTCAACCTTAAATTTGAGTGCAAGAGATCTGAAACCAGAAGTATTCAACTACTTGCTTTCTTATTACTTTTTTGAAAGCCTTTTGAAATTTAAATAGATTTTTCTCGTAAGTCTGAATGCCAAAACTCATGAATGCTTAACGTTAACTTAAGTAAATAGCTAGATTTTCAGAGGGCTGAGCACATGCCACTACCACCAACTTCAAGGAAATGCTAATTGTGCTCAGTGTCATGTTTGACAGTTCTGACTAAAGCATATTTTAATAGCTCTTTTTATCCTCTGAAAACAAATGTGCAAAATAGAAATGGTTTTGTTTTGTAAATATTGCAGTAGCAAAAGATAGCAGTCTGGCCCAGATCCACAAAGGGTCTTAGGCCTGGTCTACACTTAAAGCTTATAGTGGCATAATTATGTTGGTCGGGGTATGCAAAAAACTGTTTCTTGCCAGAACTGTGGCAGTACCCACCTAACTCCATACATACTGGCTATGGGATGCTTACCTTATAACCTTTAGCACAGTGGTTAGGGAACTCACCTTCGATGTGGTAGACCCTGGTTATTTTCCCCCTCTGCCTGAAGAGGAGAGAGGATTTGAACAGGCATTTCCCACCTCTCAGGAGAGTACCTAACCACTGGACTGTAGTGGGAGTCTTACTTTATCTGGCCACTGCAAATATACAAAATCGAGTGGCTTCAAGATGAGAGATTGAGACCCCTACGTCAGAATATCCCATAGTCCTGTAACCAGGGCACTGACTTGTGAGGTAGGAAACCCCTGTTCAAATCTCTTGCCCTCAGGCAGAGTTGAACTGAGATCTCCTGCTTTCCAGGTAAATGTTCTAACCACTGAGCTAAAGGTCCCTCTGCCACCACTACCTGCCCCCAGCAATTTTGTGTTGAGTAAGGCAGGCTTAGCACATGCCCACGGGCAAGATAGCCATTGCCCTACCTATCTTCACCTGGTTTGAAGATTGCATTAGGGCTTAGGCATGAGGTAAGCATCTGGGCTGTTGCCTGAGGCAGCAGGGTGCGGACCCAGAGGTAGAAACTTAGGCATTTCGGAGACACTTACAGAGTAAATTTAGGTGTTGAGTTTAGACACCTACAGAGTTAGGAGGCAGCCAAGCAGAGGTTTTGTGGATTTCGGTGGTGCCTAAATCTGGGTTTTAGGCTCCTTTGTGGATCTGGGCTTATATACTGTGAATCCATAACCATTTCATCTTCTTTCCTGACCTGCAGTTGACAAAGTGTAGCAATATGAATGGTTACATGTTAACATTAGTTTAACTCCACAGTTAAAGCTTAAAAACAGGATAGCTAATTAACTAAAGATTAAAAAGAAGCAGACTTCAGTTCAACATTCTGGACTCTTGTACAATTTCGATGAACATTTGAATACTTTAATTTGAAATTCACTCCTCACAAGCATTCATGCTAGTATGGTGCCTAACACAGTGGGGTTCTGATCCATGATTGGGGCCCCTTGATGCTACAGCAGTACAAAAGACTCAAGTAAACCCTGAGTGAAAGCAAAATTTCAGATTGTATGCATGATTGTAAAATTGTCCATTCGCACTTGGCTAATTATTTCATTGAGGGAACAGAAGCTCTATGCTGAGATTTATTCAGATATCACAAAAGCGCAAAGTGCAACTACTTGTAAACTGCAAAGTCTTACTAGAAGAAGCTTGTCAATTTCAAATCTGAGACCTCCTTGGATATCTTGTAAGCAGCAGAAGGGCAAAGCAAACGAGAGAAATGCAGTCTAGATGAAATTACTGTAAGGGGGGCACACAAGTGGTTGAAAGACTGTACTTGAAAGGTAGTTATCCGTGGTTTGCTATCAAACTGGGATGGCATATCTATTGGGGTCCCACAGGAGTTAGTCCTGGGTCTGGTATTACTCAGTAGTTTTCATTAATGACTTGATAATGGAGTGGAGTGTGTGGTTACAAAACTTGTGGATGACACCAAGTTGGGAGGGGTTCCAAGCATTTTAGAGGACAGGATTAGAATTCAAAGTGACACTGACAAATTGGAGAATTGGTCTAACAAAATAAAATTCAATAAAGATAAGTGCAAAGTACTACACTTAGGAAAGAAAAATCAAACGCACAACTACAAAATGGGAAACAACTGGGTAGATGGGAATTATACTGGATCACAAACTGAATGAGTCAACAATGTGATGCAGTTGTGAAAAAGGCTAATATTCTGGGATGTATTAACAGGAGTGTTGTATGTAAAACGCGGGAGATAGTTGTCCCGCTCTACTTTGCACTGGTGAAGCCTCAGCTGGAGTATTGTCTCCAATTCTGGGCATCACACTTCAGGAAAGATGTGGATAAATTGGAGAGAGTCCCAAGGAGAGCAACAAAAGTGAAAAAAGATTTAGGAAACCCAACCTATGAGGAAAAGTTAAAAAACGTGGGCATGTTTAGTCTTGAGAAAAGAACACTGAGGGTGGACCTGATATCAGTCTCCAAATACGTTAAAGACTGTTATGAAGAGGATGGTGATAAATTGTTCTCCATATCCACTTCAGATAGGACAAGAATAGCCTTAATCTTCGGCCAGGGGAGATTTAGGTTAGATATAGGAAACATTCTCTAACTCAGAGTAGAGTTAAGCTCCGGAATAAGCTTTCAAGGGAGATTGTGAATGGAGGTTTTTAAGAACCAATTGGACAAACACCTTTAAGGGATTGTCTAGGTTTAGTTGGTCCTGCCTCAGTGCAGGCTGGACTTGATGGCTTCTTGAGGTCCCTTTTAGCCCTACATGTCTATGATTCTATGAAAGTTAACAAGTTTTCACTGTGCTCTTGTCCTTAAACCATTTGTATACTCTGTGATTTGGCCATTTTATCAAAAAAATTAATTTGGGGCTTTCAGTGTTTAAGGTAGCTATACTTGAAGTTTTGGTTAGTTGTTAGGTTTAAAATCGTTTGCTTAGCATTTGACAATCCCATATCCATTATCAGTGTCTAAAGACACCCGTATCGAACTATGCAGATATTAAAGTGACTGCATGGCCTTGCTGGTAAAGTCTGCATTGTTTTGCGAAGGTTCTAGGCCTGCATAGAGGAAGGAATCAAATGGACTTGGAATCGACTTGGAAAGTTCCCCTGAGCAGTCAGGGTCCCTATAGAGCTCTTGCATGGATACTGTTAGCTCAGCACCCTACTTCAATTTTAGCTGATGTACATAACTTTGTCTCTTGGTAGTACCCAAAAAAAGCTTTGGTGAAGGAGGGAATATCTAAATGCATTAAGTGGCAGACACATAGGCCAGTCTCACCCGGTTCTCTTCAAGAACTTATTCACACCTAATCCTGGTGTCCTGGCTACATCAATTCCCCTGGTTATAAGCTAGGCTTTAGTATTCTCAATTTGATTTTGTCCATAATGTAGCATCTCATTGGCTCACCTTTATGTGGAAGTACATCACTCCCCCTGAAAAATCTCCCCCACTCCCCTTGACCACTTTTCTGGAGATGGCCCTACAGCTGGCAAGATGAAGTTAAGAACTGATCACGACAATAGCTAGCCAGCAAGGAGCTTCTGGGGACGCAGCCATTGTGCTGTAGCTCTTCTTGGAGTTACTGCATTAAAAAGTGGGATGAAGTGGAAGAGCTTTATGGGCCTTGGCTAAAAAATCCCCTGTGGAAACTAGCCAGTGGAGTTTTGGGCAGAAGGTGTGGCTTCAGAACCCACCTCTTTAAATGGCACATGGGGGAAAGAGGGAGGAGTTCTGCTGAATGAGATCTTCAACTCTGTCCCGGTTCAGGTCAGTTAGGCTACTGGTTGAGCAAGGGCCTGCTTCCTCTCCCTTTTTTCCCATTCAGTGCTATTAAGAGCAGCTTTAACAGCTCAAGTGAAGATGCAGATGTGGGACAACAATGTGAGAGATTGGACAAAACGGGTGACACCAGAAAAATCCCAGGATGGGAGAGGGAAAAAACGTAAATTACTTAACTTGAGGGTGGTGATTGTGTGTGTGTCTCTAGGCTAATTTAATAATAATTGGACTACTTGCTGAGGGAGTCAGATACTTTCCCTACTCCAGAATCAAACAGTCCACTTCTGTATTCTGTATTTTTATATTATTATTGGGTTGGTATCCTCCAGGAACTCAGAAATATAACTCCCTTGATAAGATGTGTTTGAAAAAAAGAGCATAAGTTAAATTGATTTAGCATCAGTTTGAAATCTAGTCATAATTTTAAAAGTGAGTCAAATAGTTTTATTTACTACACCTGCCCGTTAGTCCACCTGTGACTTTTTGGTTTTATAATTGCATTTTCCTGTTTTAAAAACTCTCTCCTACTGCTGTATGACAAAATCTACACAAACAAGGGATGTGGACACTGCACAAACTGCATAAATGCACAAACTAAAAGGGGGTGTGTGAGGGATAGTAACTTTCCCCAATCTCAGATAATTGTAACAATACTAGGTTTTTTTAATGTAAATTTAACTGTATCCCCTTAAGAAGAATTAATCTGATTTTGTTTTTGACTTATGGCTGTCCATCTTGTTATAGGGATTCAGAGCTTCTGCAAGGACTTATTAGAAGTTGCTGACGTTTTGGAAAAAGCAACTGAGAGTGTTCCAAAAGAGGAACTCAAGGATGAAAACCCTCATCTGAAGAACCTGTATGATGGTCTTGTCATGACAGAAGTACAGATTCAAAAAGTATTCAAGAAGCATGGCCTGCTCAAACTGAATCCTGTTGGAGCCAAGTTTGATCCCTATGAACATGAAGCTTTGTTCCATGCTCCCATGGAAGGGAAGGAGCCTGGTTCTGTTGCATTAGTATCCAAGGTTGGCTATAAGCTGCATGGGCGTACGTTGAGGCCTGCCTTGGTGGGAGTTGTGAAAGAAGTTTAGTGGCCCAATTCATAAGAATTAAAAATGCCATACAACTATTAGATGGCTGACTAGTTTTCCTCTTCCAATGTGCTTTGTTTTCCATTCCCACAGAGTGTGTGGAAGGCTTAAATTAATCCGGGAAACTGAAGCAAATGCTGAAATTTCATTTCTTAATGGACCATAAATAATCTGATGGACCTCAATTTACAATTTTTTGTATTGTATTTTGCACTTAAGAAGCAGAGCTGATGAGCCATAAAATGTTATCCAAAATACAGATGGTTTAATCTGTAATAATCCTGGCTACTGAAGGTATGTTAAGTTGAAAGAAACAAAATATATCTACAGGAAACTGCATGGTAACAGCTTGATCACTGTGTAGAATGAAGAACCCTTTGACTTTGTGTGTCCTTTTGTGTTGCATTTCCTAATATCGCAGTAGTGTCTGTGAAGCAGTTCATGTAATTAGCTGTCTGCAAATGCCCACACAAGCTTTCACAGAGCAGACACACTTATGAGCTGCTTGCTCACTTGGTGGATTGCTGTTTCTATGACATGTCCATTTCCTGGAATAGGGCCTTTCTTTGAACAGCAAAAGTTTCAACACCTTGGTGATTCCAGATCTGGGTTTGAGGTTGTAAATAAAATACAGGGCGGGGGAGGGGATTGGCTTCATTGCTTTTATTCATATGCTTCATAATCTCTTCTCAAGGAAACCATTTAATATTTGTATGGCATTGAAATAGCTATAGAAAAAAAAAACCTGTCCAATCTCTGGATTTTTGAAATACAATCACTTTGCTATGCAAATTTTATTTGCAACTATATTAAAGGTCACAATAGTAACCACCAGAAAAGTTAAGTATATAAAAGTGGTTTTGGCATCTGTTACCCTTTTATAATTCATGTAGATGTATAAATACCTGGTAAGCACTGTTAAAAGTAACTGGATCAAACAATATAAATGAACTCTACTTCATTTACATTCCTTAATAAGACACTTTCCGGTTTGTTGGTTTATATTTTAGCCTTGACTACACTAGCTGGGAAGCAGCATCACCTTATGAACAGAGTAATGGTTATGCTGGGCATTTACTTTAATCCTGTTCCTATGTTAACCTCAGACAGGAGTGGCTAGAGCCAGGCCTACCCCTCTTCCCCCTGTTGTAAAACATCCTCCCTCTACTTCATCACATCCCACCCATTGGACATGGAGGGTGTGATTTTCACATGCACTCAACGTGGGCCTAGCTGTTGCCACTGGAGTCTTCAGTAAAACTCTCAGTGACTTCAGTGGGAGCAGTTAGGCTAAAGCGGAGCACTCTTAAAAATTCCACCCCCAAATTTTGGGTTTTGATTTGTGGTAGAGGAGTGTGTTACCTTAAACCTGGGAGTCAGCCGTGAGGAATTCTTATCTATAGTTACTGGGTGCCTGTATACGTGTATTCTCTGAACCCACTCTGTGTAGCAGTGGGAGGAGGGAGAGAGTGATTGGTTTTTAAAACTCCTGACGCACCCCTAGTGGATTATGTGACCGCACCATGCCAGCTGATTTATAATAGCAGAAGGGCTAGTTTGTTCCCTTTTTAAACTGGTCTCGGTTCAGGCAAAAAAGTGTGGATATAATGTAGGACTGCAGCAACTTATTTAGTTTCTAATCTGGCAAATTAGAAAGCAAAACAAACACTTTTGGTTTTTTTTTTTTGGTTTTTTTTTTAAGAGGGAGTGAGTCTTCCATCTCTCTCTCTCTCTCTCAATATATAGATCTATATAGTGAGAGATTTTATCACTGTTGTCTTGGCCAACAGCTGCTGATTTCATACCAACTAACTGCTCACTGAATAAATCATCAGGTATTTGTACATTAGCCCACGGTGTCTTCATCCTCAAAGTAACAGCCGTGTTAGTCTGTATTCGCAAAAAGAAAAGGAGTACTTGTGGCACCTTAGAGACTAACCAATTTATTTGAGCCTATGTATATGTTAGTCTCTAAAGTGCCACAAGTACTCCTTTTCTTTTCATCCTCAAAGTTATTCTACAACTTAATAAATAACATTGTGGAGAATACAATGATACCAAAACCCAAATCTGGCTGCATTAATTTAAACCATGCTGGTGCCATAAGTTTTGTAACACCTGAATAAGAAAGCAATTAGCAGAGTACTTTGTGCTCTGATATACTTTGTATCAATGCATAGCTGTAGCTGTCACCCTACTGGTTTTGTGACTTTTACAGTAGTGGTTGAAGGGGAAAGGGAAGAAAAAGGGGTAGGGCTTTATGTTGCACCCACAAAATAGGCTCTGCCCATGTCTGTGAGAAATCTCTCATTTTGCTAACCGTAGGTAAACACACTTAGACTCCTTCAGCACACACAGTCATGATTGTTGCTCCTTTGGGGTTTGAGTGCCTTTGTTGTGTGTCTCTGAGGCCTGAGAGGTGTTTTGATGCTGGTTACAGCCTCTTGCTTTTGTTAAGCAACTGTTTGGACATATCACATTAGCACTAACAAGGGTGATTGCTGCAGTATGGGTTGTTTTGGATTAACTGACCTGGACTGAAGAGCACTATATTTGTAACATCAGAATTGTCCTCTTGAGATATCAAGGGGGCAGAGTAAAAGGGACATCTAGAGACAGCTTTTTACTGCTTTCCCACCTGGTTACTGAGCAGTGGCTTACTTGGGCAGTGTTACTCTAGTTACAAATATAGCAGCTTAATATACAGTTTTTGGTTAAACAAGTTTGCTGTTGAAAGAGCTGAAAATTTCTTCTGTTCAAAAGTGGGAGAGAGCAATTAGTATGACACTAATTGTTTCAGTTGCTTTTCCCACTTGGGAACAGGCTAGACGTTGCTAACAAAAAAGAACAAGGTGAACTGATTCATACAGTGTGCATATAGCCCACCTAAAGGGCTCAAAACAGTTAGAGACCTAAGCACAAATCCATAAGCAGGAAACTGGATTTGTTTTGAGGCAGTATTGACCACTTTTATTTTAGGGGGTCTGTGTCCATTGTCTTCTTTCCCATTTGAGAGTCTGTGCAACAGTGACTGAGTGACCAGCTACATACCAAGAACCAGAGCATGCAGGAGGGGCTGGAGGAATAGGCTCACCTACAACCTCTTTCCCTTCCTCTCCACAATTTAACATTAAAGAAAGGGGCAGGGAAAAGGGTAAGATGAGTAGCAGGAAGTACAGCAGGTGAGGTTGAGGAAGGAGACAGAAGAAGCAGCCCACAGTCATCAGACCAGTAGCAGAAAGCTGACAGTAGCTCTTTTTGTCGCACCAGCACTGAGTGCTCAGTCCATGGCATAAGACAGAAAAAGATACCTCAATAGTGTACTCCTGTATGATTACTGCAGTTTCACACTAGCCTTCTCCTGGGTAAGAGGAGTTATTTGCCAGCTTTAACTTTTGGAGTGATGCAGTTAAAAGCTACTACAGCCTGCTCCTTTTGTTTCTCCAGCTTTTTTCCTCTTCCCCCTCCCACCTGCCTTTCTGTAAAATACAGGCTCCATCACTAATAGTAATGAAAAAGACTTTATTAATGTAAAAACAACTCTGTTATAGATATACAATGGGAAGAAATCTGTTAAGATGTGTATGGGCACAATGACCCCATTAGTTAGATTTTACATGATTGCAGCACACGCTGTTGTAGGTATAGCACAGCTACACCAGAGCACACTTCAAATGAATGCATTGTTGGGTTTTATTTAAAAAAAAAAAAAAAGCCTACTGAACTGAATACACTTAACAGGCAGCTGCTATCTTCCTTCTTTGCAGTATTATGTTACCATAGTTTAAGAGTAATTAGGGTACATGCAAAAGCATCTTGCAAGAACTTTATTAAAAAGAGATTGAGTGGCACACAGTACTGCTACACCAGCCCTACAGAAGAAAAATGGTAAAGTGCTTCAGTTTAACTGAGGCCAAAGCCGTTCCTGCACCCTGATTCATGCAACTCCCCTAGAACCATTCTAGCACCTTGAACAGCTACAGAATACTCAGGAGGGTTTTCCTAATCCCAGCATACTCATACATGTCCTCCAGCAGCAAGAAGTGCTAAAGTCAAAGTTGATTAGTACACGTTTGTTTCATTGTTACAAAGAAAGCTGGTTGGGTAAGGCCTCACTGGAACTTGGTTGATCACAGTAGATGTATAGTGTTATGCTAATGTATCCTAACCCTACCTAAAGTAGAGGGTGTCACGGTGCTTGTAGCACAGGGTCAGTACTCTAGACACAAGCTTGACTGTCACAGTTTAAACTCATTTAAACTCTTAGCAATATAGCTTATCTGTTCTATTTGAGGCATCCACGGAGTCAAAAATAGCATGTATGTTTAAAAACAGTTCCTCATGAATTAGCAACATGCAAGTTAGGATTAATTCAGCACAAAGGATATATATGTATATACACTGATATGGTTTGGAGAGCTATTATGAAATATTACTCAGTCACCCTCCGCCCCAGAAAAGCAGTACAGTTTCAGTCAGTTACTGGATTAGGATAACTGCATGGCACAAGTAAAGAGTTCACTCATAACAAAAGGCAGGCTTAGGCTAAGAAATCAATTCCATATGAAAATGCTGAACAGTATCCTCTAGCACAAGTCATCTTTAAATAAAAGGATAGCTGACAATGAGAAGCCCTTTCCAACAGATTAGCATTCAAAGGTAATAAACACTCTTGCATCATTGAATCTGCTTCCAGGATTGAAATAAGTATTGATATCCATGGTTTTCATACATTAAAAATACTTTATTTTACATTCATTCAGATCTTCAATAAGTTATGTCTAGCACCAAAGTAACATTTTTGGACAGGCTGAGGAATTCAGAAACTACAAAGTGTAAATGCAGAAGAACTGATTTATGCAATATTTAGCTGAATCTTATGAGTGCCTAGAAGTCTGATTCTTTTAGTTATCCATCAGATGGGCTTCAGAATATTGCTTCAATTAAACCCACTAAGAGTTGTGCCAGAGCACCTTAGAAGTATAAAAGTGATGTAGATTTAAAAACTACTAAATGAAAAAGTTATTTATGCAGCTGAGGTTCCAGAATACTGAATGTATGGTGATAGTATGGCACCCAGATAACAGGGTTTACAAACTGAAAAGAAGAACCAACCACCTAATCCAGTACCATGCTTGAAAACAGACAGCTTGAGAACATCTTCCCCCTTTCCATGTAAGTAGGGCATGGAAACTTATCACAATTTGTAGTATCTGAACTTGTGCATGCACAAAAGGATACACATGACAGGTGGAGGTGGTTCTCATAGCTGTTGAGCACATTTCAGTCACTTATACTGCAAACAACAAAAAGTGGGACTGACAGTTTTGTTTTAAGTATTTTACAACAAGCGATTTACAGTTATGACAAACAAAGCATTACACAGCTGGGGACGTAGTCCTTGCCTTTCTGAAGAGACTTAAAATACCACAAGCTCAAAAGAAAAAGGCACCATAGATTCCCTTAGAAATGCTGGTTTTTGTACTAATACTCTTTTCTTATTAGGACTCACTGTTAACACTGTTTTGGTAATGCTGCATACATTGACAATTAAGAACACGCAGAATTCCATGTGTAGAATTCGCTCTGCAGCTTGAAAGAATATTACACGGTTTGGTGATTACTTCTCTGTCCACTGCATGAAATATCAAAACAAGTGTTAAGACATTCTGAATGCACAATTTTTTTCTCCTAGTTGTCTTAATAAATCTTCAAGTCCCAATTTTCAGAGTGCCTGCATTCCAAACGCATCAAGTTAGCTTACTGTTAAAGACCTTTCCAAACAGGGAAGCTCAAAGGAAGGGAAGCCAGCAAGAACACAGGAAACAAGGAATTAAAAAACATAAAACCCAGAAAACACTTACATAGCACATAGTTCCCTGGATTTTGCAAGAATGTCAGCTATAACCTTTTTCCCCCCCCCCCCAATTTGCTACATTCAGGTAAGGTACTTGTAACAATAAATATTCTGCTTTAGTTCTTCAGATTCCTTCCCTGCTTTAAGTAAAAATCTGATACATAGGATCAACGTTTTATTGATCAGATACTTCTTTTGTATGCTCGAGTTAGGGAGAGAAACTGGTGCTTGTTGCAAGCACCAAACTCTGACTGTAGCCCTTCTAAAAGCAAAACAACCACCCACACCTTTCCCCCCAAAGCTACCTATGAGGTTGGTATGTCACATTTTCAGTGAAATATCACATGATCTGTACTGAAGTAGACCAAGAAGCAAATTAAGATTTTTTGCTGCCATTTGCAATAAATTTATCTCAACGTATTTTAAGCAAAATATGTGCAACAGGCAACATGTAATGGTTTCATTTAGTTTCATATTTTTAATGAGAAAGGAACTTTAGCTGCAAGTCTGAAGTAGCTCCCATGTTTTTACAACGTCAGTGGTTTGTACATCAGTATTAGATGAAAATGTACAGACAAGACCAACCAGATTCAGAAGAACATTACACTTCCCTGGACCAGTTAAGTCCCCTGTGCCCAGAACAGGGGCAGGGAACTTTGTTGCTACTGAATTATCTGTCTACCACAGGAGTTTCCTAAAGGGTCTATGCCAGCACAGACCCTGGAGTAATCTGCCTAAGAAGCAACTCAGTGTGAAAATAAGTCTAAGAATCTGCTCCATGAGGGAAGTGACTGGAAGCAACTTATCCACCATATTCCATGTCCTTGTCCCATTCTATTAACTCACCTCCTCTTGCATTTTCTATATGTGCTCACATCACTCTACCAGGTCCTTGTTACTGAGTGAAGAGTGCTGGAAGCTAAGCTCTATTCACAAAAATGCTCACTTCAAGTGTTCTGTACTTCAAAGCTCAGGATTTTTGTAAGTTTCATTTGGCTACCAGCACCATGAAGAGAGAGTGATACAAGGCAGGCTCCACCAAATGAATGCTTCCATCTCCCACCCCAAAACAAGCAAGTGTTGCACTAATAACCCTTTTGTCCAACAGCAGAGAGTATAACAACTAGCCTTGGGCTACTGGATTTGAATAAATCAAATTAAGAACATATCCATTCCAATAATGTTCCAAAAAAGATGAAATCTGATCCACCTCATCTGCAGTGAATATTTAGCGGCAAATCCTTTTTCTTAAAGTACTTAACTTTAAGATCACACAAGAAGTTACAGTTTGGTATTTTCCATGATCCAATGTAAGAGCGTCCTTTTGGACAGAGGATTGTAAATACTCATATTTTACAGGAAAAATCCTATCTTTGGGGAGGGAGCGAAAGTAACAGAGTCATTTGGCCCATGATGAGCCATTTTTTAACATTAATTCAGCTTTCAAATCAGGTAAGTTTCATGAAGCATCCCTAGATATCCAACCACTTTCTGTTAGGAAGTTTAAAATCCTTTTCTTTAGTACCTTGTCTAAATAACTGGGAAGGCGACTTTTTGAGGGAATACCTTGTCTTTTTTGGAGATGGTCTTTAATAATTATAGTTTTCACAGTCACATAACGTGCCGGACTCAGATTTAGAGAGCTACAGAGCACCTTTTCTCTGTCTGATAAGAGTTCAAAGCCAGGCAGATTCTCAATTGCAGCAAATTCCCCATCCTTACCATCTTCCTTTCCTCTCTTGGAACTGGCTATATTTTTATTCTCCTTCCTCTTCTCCCGTTTATGTCTAGCTGCCTCATATTCTGCCGACTCTTCCATTTTGGTGATTCCATTTCGACGGTACCGCTGCAGTTCTCGAATCTTTGCTCGAAGTATCCTCTCCTTGTGCATGTTCTCAAAGAAGTCTTCAAACTCCTTACAGGACATGAATTGATAGAGAGGCCTCAGTTTTAGCCTCAACTCCTTTTCTTCTTTTGTGATCTTCCGTTTTGGAGCTTTTTCCTTGTCCTTTTTATCCTTCCCAAGAAAGGCAGGTACTAGATTATAATCTCGTGCAATGTTTTTCCGCCGTTGCCTCTCCTTAAGTTTTCTTACATACATATCAACATGAGCTCTTTTTAATTCTATTTCCACATCATCATCATCATAGTTCACTGAAAGGCCACTGATGAGAGTCTCAGCATCTTGGTCATACTCAATCTCATAGTCATCTCGAAGTGGCATATACCCCAACTGCTGTTGTTCTGCCACTGATATGTCCAAAGGAGGGAGAGGTGTGGTCAGGCTCGGAGAAAGTGGGCCACCACTGGGACAAGTGTGATCTGTCACTCTGTTAGGGATAGTGTCAGGGATGCAGGCTTTTCCAAGGTTGCCATGGATATACATGCTTACATAGTGTTCCATCACTTCCTGGGGAGTTCGGGATGCTCCAACATGAGCAGCCATATCCTCCTAGGAGGAGAAAGTTAAGGAAATTAGTGATGGCTTGACTTATTAGCTCAGTTCTAAAAAATACACCCAATCATTAGGGATAACCTCTCATGTTTTCCCCACACATCAACCTGAAATATGTTTTTCTAGCAATATTTAGGTTAACCATTCTAGTGTGCGTTCACACTCTCTTCTTCGAGTCCAGTATAAAGTCCACCCCACCTATAATATTCCACCAAGAAGTTTCCTCAATCTAGCTAGATTTCTAGAAGGTATACAGATGCCAATAGCACCTCAGTGACTAAACTCTAAAACAGATGCTACTAATAGTATTCCATGAAGCTGACACCATGAGTATTACCCAGCAAGCTACATCAATTTCTCAGTGAATCCCAAGACATCACCAGGATCTACATGAGCACCATCTGGAAGTGACATCCTCAGGGCCACTACCAAATATAGGCCTCCCATGTCTCAATATCAAGTGAACCTTGACAGGATTGTAGTGTCCCTGAAATCTAGCAAAAGGTAGAGTAATTCCACTGGTTGAATCTTATGTCAAAATTCTCTGGGGAACAAAAGTTAACATGTTTCTTTGCAGAATATAAGAGAGGATCAAACAATCCTATTTACTCAACAGCTTGCTTGGCACACCGTGTAGGAAAAATAAGTGGCAATCATTCAACTCATAAAAGTTGTTTCCGTGACTCAGGTCCTCCCTCCCAACAGAGTTTCATGCCCTCTTCACTCCAACATTTTACAGAAGGGGAACAAGATTACAACTCTATACATTTAAACAAATGAGAGGCCTAAGTCTAGTACACTAGTCATGTGTGCATGTGGTTGTTTAACTAGAGAAACATGGTGGACCCACAATTTAAGAAGAGGGAAAATTCTAAACAAAATTTTAAAAAGTGTTTCCTGCAGAAGTTGGTAGCAATTTTTCTAAGAAAATTTAGATGGCACAATAATTCAGAGAACTGAAATTTTGCAACATTTTAATGATTTCAATCATTAAAACTATGAAGTGGAGATATTTAGTTCTTTAAATGTAATTCTTAATGCAGTTAAAACTGATCCCTCCATATCTAATTTTGCTCATTTGGAAATGGAAGTTCAATATTTGGATCATATCTCCCCCCCCGCCACCCACCCCTTTTTATTTTTATTTTTTAAACACAGTACACAGGTGAGAAAGACTAGTTCTTGCAGGTCTCTACAAGAGTAGTTTGTTAGGTAACAAAAAGCCACAGCCATCATAATAAGTAGTGTATTTAATAAGTTTAGGTTTTATTAAGCAGTAAGAATTTCAAAAAGAAAAAAAAAAAAGACTTGCCCTCATATTTATGAAAAAAAAATGGGATGCGGAGTAGGGCACTAAACAGTATGAGCTTGGAAGAGTTGAGGTATCTTGCTGTCTTTCTGAAGAAAAGCCTTTTTCAGACAATCATCACTATAAATGGTGATTGAGTCAGCTTCCTATGTTGTAGTAAAACAAAGAAAATTTTGTTAGTGTAGATTAAAAAGGATGTGTGTGTGTGTGACCTGACAGTTGTGACATACTGGAGAGAAAAACACATAGAATGAAGACAGGTGTGATGAGAATAGGGAACAAAAGAGTAAACAGAGTCAAATCTGCAATGAAACAGGGATGGGAGGTTGTGTAAAAAGGGAAATCTTTACTGTTCCTGTTTAGATGACAGATTCTGTTGTAAGTCTTTGGGGAAGCACTTCCTTTACTAGAATCCCCGATGCACATACTAAATTATTGTGCAATCTGTGGGGTTCTTTGGTTTTTCCTCTTCATACACACACACAAAAAGCTACGGACTATGAAACAGGTACAGAAAAAAAAAAAGCAGATTGTCAGACATAAAACTTGATTGATCCTTTCTGAAAGCCATGTTGCTGATGGCTCAATGTTAGACTAAAAACAAAAACAAAGCCCCATGGTTTCACAAAAAAGCTTTTATTAAGAAAGTATTCTTAATTTAGCTATTTAATAGAGCCTTTGACTTTAGACACTCACCTGCAGTGTTTGTATGTCAAATACTGTACACAATGCCACAAGGCACAAGAATATTTCAAAAATGATGTTATTCATACCCTGCATACTATCCTAAAATAAACAATGTTTGTGTCAACATGATTCACAATTAATGCTAACTGTGAAAGTGTCATAACATTTCAATGTTATCTTCTTGAGAAGGAGGAAGAAGCTGACACCTCCATTTACTGTTTTGGCTTCTGCAGATTCAGTAAGACAGCTCAGCATCACTTTGATCAGGTTTTCTTCACAGCTGTAATAACCAGAAATTGAACATTCCCCACCAGACACTCCCTTAAGTAGAAACCTTAACTTAAGGTTAACTTAACCAAGACTGTGTCTCGTGACCAGAAAGTTGCTGTATGGGCCATCACTAGCCAGAGACTCAATTTAACACCAATGCATGAGACCCAGAAATCGACTGACCATATACACCACACACAGAAGTGAAGCTTGTCCAGCAGCAGCATAAACAGTACCAGCAAGTCTGATGGCGTGGGAAGTGTTGAGGTTTCAGTGACTGCAGGTTTAATGAGCAACAACAGAACAGAGTCCAAATTTTAAAGACTTGTGAATTTTACCCAGACCATGGAGCGTGGCTGAGCGGAAGGGAGCAGCTGGGGGGGCTGGCTGGCTGTCAGCACCTGGATGCCCTACAGCTGACACGCGCTGTACAGGAGGTGGATGGGCAAAAGGCGGGGGGGAGGGGGGACACGGCTGGATCAGCCCCCTGGGGAGCTGTGGGCCCGCAATGCGGAGCGGGGGACGACAGAAACGGTATATCACAGCCAGAGGAGCCCCACTGAGGAGCGGTCCCAGGCCCAGACGCATCGTTAACCCCCCTGACACACCGACCGGCTCCCTGACAAGCCCACGGCCTGACAGGCCAGCCGGGGAGAGGGGCTCTAAGCTCCCCGGCCCCCTGCGCTGCCCGGCAGCCGCTCACTTACCCAGTTGCCGAAGCCGAACTGCTCGATCGCGTCCAGTAGCAGCTGCTCCTCCCGGCTGCTCCAGCCGCCCTCGGCCTCGGCCCCCCAGAGGGTGAAGCGGCCGCCGTCCACCAGCTGGTAGCCGTGCCATCGGCGGTGCGGCCCGATCTCGGCGCCTGCCGAAAAGCAGTCTGGGCAGAGCTCGATGTCGGCACACTCGGTGCAACGGAAACGGAGCGAGCTCACCTCAGCTAGACAGTACACGCAGTACTTCTTCCCCAGTTCCGCCATCTTACCCCGCCCGCCGCGCCGCACTGCGCACGCGCGGCACCGCCCACACCCAGGGACGACCAATGGAAGCGCGCCCAAGGGGCGGGGACCCGTAGTGGGAACCCAATAGAGCCAAACAATCTGACACGCCCCTCGCATTTGAACCAATAGGATGAGGGCTATGAGGCGTGGCGAAAACCCAACGACCAATAGAATTCGAGGCTCAGGTTCCGTCCGCCTCCACTACAACCAATCAGGTAAGCGACCCTAAGCAGCCCTTTCGCGGAGTGGGCGACGGACACATTGGGGCGTCGGCACAGTGTCTCCGCAAGGAGGGGGCTGCTCCTCCCATTGGCTGAACGAGTCCAGCGTTGTTGCCTGGGCAACGGGAGAGACAGGTAAACAACGAAGCGAGTGGCGCTGAGACTGACGCGTCCCCATCGAGCCGCGGACGGGCCCGGGAGAGGACCCAGCTGAGGGGATGGAGGGGGAGGGGAAGGGGGAGGAGGAGGAGGAGGAAATGGGGGAGGGGGACGAGGCTCCGGCTCACCCCGGGGAGTCCCCTGTGGAGGCAGAGGGCCCGGGGCCCGTCGCGGAGGAGCAGGCGGCCGGAGAGGAGAGGCCGGAGGGGGCCGAGGGCGATGGTCCCCTTGAGAAGCCGGCGGGGGAAGAGGCTGCCGCGGAGGAGGGGGAGGCAGAGTCGGAACACAGAGCGGGCACCGAGCCTCCTTCCCCGGCGGCTGAGGGAACCCCCGAGGCAGAGGCGGCAGCCGCCCCAGAGGCGCCCACCAGCGCCAGCTTCACGGAGGGCGAGGCCGAGGAGCCGCCCCCGCTGCAGGTGGGGGAAGTGCTCAGCCCCCAGGAGAGCTGGGGGGAGGGGCGGCCCAGCCTGCCCCTGCTGGAGCTGGGCAGCCCGGAGGAGGAGGAGGAGGAGGAGGAAGGGGGGGAGGCGGCGGCGGCGGAGGAGCGGCAGCGGCAGCGCGCGGAGCTGACCGAGCAGTACCGCCTCCTGCTGGCCGAGCGCGAGCGCACGCGCCAGTACAACGGGCACCTGCAGTTCAAGCTGTACGAGCTCTTCCGCAAGAGGGGCGAGGAGCCGCCCCGCGCGGAGCTGGAGGAGCTCGTCTCCGACAAGGAGCACCGCTACACCCGCTACCTGGCCATGCTGGAGGAGCTGAGGGGCCAGCTGGCCCAGCAGAGGGCATGGTACCAGCTCCAGATAGACGACCTGGAGCAGCGCTGCACGGAAAAGCTGGAGCAGGTGAACGCCGACTGGCTCGCCTTCCAGGCCTGCAAGAAGGAAGTGACCCTCTTCACCATGGGGCGCCAGCTGGGGGGGAAGGAAGCTGCCATTAAGGAGGTGGAGCACATACAAGCCAAGGAGCAGCGTAAAGAGAAGGAGATGAGTGAGGTGAGGCCACCCCTAACCTGGGACATGAGCTTCCAGAGCAGCGTCCATGAAACCTAGGGAAGATGGTCCACAGCTAGCATCACCGTAGAGTACCTCCCCCTCTAATGCAGATATTTTCAACTTTGGGCCAGATTTATAAAAGCAGTTAGGCACCTATAAATGAAGGAGCCACTTGTGAAAATACTACTAGGTATCTAGCACCTGCTAAAATTCAGAAAAAGATGCTTCATGGATTAGGTCATTTATACTTAGACTTGACAAAGCACAAAGAAGGCCTGTCTTGATAGAGAGGTGGATTAGAAAAGTTAATAAATCTTTCCTGCTCTCTCATTTCTACCATTCTAGGGCCGGTTGGAAAACATCAAGCTGCAGCATAAGGTTGAAAAGCTTGAAGCCAGCCTGAAAGCTCAAGAGGAGCTGGCAGAAGGACTGCACCTGATAGACTATGAGCAGCTGAAGATAGAGAACCAGACCTACAATGAGAAAATTGAGGAGCGCAATGAAGAGCTTCTGAAGCTCCGGAAGAAGATCACTAACACAGTGCAAGTCCTGAGCCAGCTCAAAGAAAAATTGCAGTTTGTAGAAGCTCAGAATCAAGACCAAAGGGCCCAGCTGATGGAGATTGAGGCACTGGTGGCCCAGAAAAGAGAGATTCTGACCAGAACAAAACAGGCTAGGGATAGTTTACGGGTACAGAACCTGAAGTTGCGACAGAAGTGTGGGCTTCTTGGAAGTGAGGTACTGCTGCGGGACTTCGAGAACAAGGTGGATGCTGCTGAAGTGCTAAGTCAGCAGCTGGAGATGCTGAAACGTCACCATGCTGGACTCACCCTTACTTGCAAAGCTATAAAGAAAAAAATCAAGGAAGCAAAATCCTTTCTACCAGAATGAGGATTTTGGAGAAGAAAGTGAGGTTAAGACAGAAAAACAAAAATTGAGCACTTAAATTGGTTTATTTATCTCTGAAAGTGTTTTTCATGTACAGGCTTGGTATGTAGTAAAAGGGTGAAATATTCTCAATTTCACATCTAATGAAAACTTTGTTTCCCAGGTTTTAATATTATACATTCCATCAGGAGACTGCCATCAAGTTATGCCTTTTTCAATGGCTCATGAAAAAACCAAGCATATTTGGCTAATTACTCTATCAGATAGATAGATATTTTAAGTATGCTTTTAAAAAACACACACACTGGCACTATTCTAATCACTGGCAGCATCACCTTCTGGTGTAAGCAAAAAACTGCAAGTCAAATGCCCTCAGATTCCAGTCCTGGTTCTGCCACTAACTCACTGTGTGGCTTTGGGAGTCTGTTCCCCACAATGCTAAAGTAGGTGTACTTACCTACCTGTGTCTCAGACATGTTTTGAGGATTAATTTTTGTAAAGCTCTCTGAAGATATAAAGTGATATAGATTGTAAATAATACAATTTACTAGGAGCTTGTTTTAGTATTAATACATAGCAGTTGTCTTATATTTATATGCACAATACACTGTACAGGTGTTAACTAACCTAGTTATCCTCAAGCTATGGTTGGTGAAGCACCTGTGATCTGCAGCATCTTCCCTATTGGTCTACAGAATTAAACAGTTTGACAGCCAAGCAGCAGAGAGTTGAAAGGGAGATCCATGAAAAGTTCTCTTATGAAGATGTTCACAGAATGAAAGAGCTGCAGAATTATGCATGCTAATTAATCTTTAAATCATCCTTATGAGGGAGTTAATTTATTGGCCACTGGTGGATGAAAAATCCTTGCAGAGGGCAGGATTGCATGCACTGGTCTAGTAAGTAATGAGTGGCTAGTGAATGACCTTTTTCTGGTTTCTAATGTTAGAAGAAATGTCTCTACAGCAGTGAAATAATGTGGGTCAGAACAGTGGCAGGGGGTTATAACTTCAGTACTTAGTGAGCAAGATGATCAGCAGTAGTTTTAACATTGGCATTTATATACTAAGGCAATAGACACCTTAGACATACTTTACCTGGAGATCCAACTCTCTCCTAACCCCAGTAAATCATGCTGGTTCATTGTGGACTTAGTACAGATCCTAAACTACACAAGTTGATGCAATAAGCATAATTAGACATATCAGTCTCAAAGTCTGCACACGTTCAACATACATCTGAGAAATGACAGCATCGTGAGGTTCTAATTACAAAATGAACAAAAAATATTCTTGCCTTCTCAGTAACAGTCCAGTGCACTAGATCTTGGCAAACAAGAATCAGCAAACTTATTCTGAGTTTTCTTAGCTAAGATATATAAAAGAGTAGATTAAAAAGGATTAAGAAGTTTCTAAAAATGTTTACAACTTTTTTTTCTAAGTGATCTCTGAAGTAGCTTTTCTGAATCACCTTAACATTGGAAAAAAAATTGATACCACACCTAAAAAATTCTCAGTTGGGAGGGAGGAATTGGGATCATGATGGAAAGCTGGTCATTTTATTACTGAGAGCATAAAAGGTTGATCTTCTATCCTGGAGAGATGAGTCTCTGAAAACAATCCTGCATGGTCTTGGAACAGATTAGATGCCACAGTATATGTTTTTCATCTTCTCTAATTAGTTTGATTTGATGATGTCCCTTAAAGTCTTTTTTTTTTTTTTTTTTTTGCAAAATGGTTTGAGTCACAGCAAAACAATTCAACTGTACTAAATACCCCATTTTTATGTCTATTGGTTTTTAGTGCTCTACTAAATCTCCAGTAGTGATGAGAGACTACAAAATAGGTTGACTAATTGGGGCAAAACACCACTACCCAGTTTAATCTTTTCTCTCTTGCAGACACTAGCCAGAACATGGAGACATATCAATAAATATAGTGGCCAACATCTTAAATGAAAAAGGGAAATAAATTTATAAAACCCTGTTTCTTTCAGGTTAAGCCTAGTTAACTCAGGCAAATAGGTAAGCTCTTCATCAGCTAAAATTTTAAGTTAAAGATGTCCTGTTGTGCAGTAGAGCATCTATTTGGTTTCCTATTCAATTGTTTTGGTAAAGATTAAGGACATATGAGTAATGGACTCCCTGTAACAGAATTACACTATCTACTTCAGCCTCAGTATGATGATCAAGTTACAGTTCTCTCTCACCATAGCATTTATGAAGCTTGCTCTATTTTCTGTTGTACTTACTCTCCCACTACTCCAGAAGAGCAATATGTATTATTCCTACTTTTTGATGTATGTTCCAAAGCCCTACTAATGTAGTTGGATTTCCTTTAAATAGTCTTCTTACACTTTGTTCCTTTTGTCTCAAGTGAAAAAATAAAATGGCTTATGTGACACTTTCTAAGACTATTAAGCAGCAAGGGCTAACATGCCTTTCACTTTCAGGTACATATGGCCCAAGGGAGGAGAGGCTAGTAGGCACGGAAAAGAAACTCCTCAGTGTGGAGGTTTGACTGAGATGGGGAAGAATGTAGGGAGCAAATGCACTCTTCAGCTGTTAAAAACAAATGAACATTCACTTAATCTTATGCAACTTCCTTGGAAATTTCTTCTCTCATTGTGTCCCAATGTTGTGAGAACAAACAGTTACAACTTTGGTCTTCCAAAGCCCTTCCTCCTGAGGAAATTGATTAGAATTTGAAACTGTAACCAGAAGTCGGCAACATGTCTGTACACTGACACCAGTGTCCATAGTAAAAATTTACACACCCCCCAGCCCCCTGCTCCAGCCCAGAGCCCCTCCTGTTCCCCGAACACCTCATTTCTGGCCCCACCCTGGAACCTGCACCCCCAGCCCAGAGCCCGTACACCCCATCCCACACCCCAACCTCCTGCCTCAGCCCCGAGCCCCCTCATACCCCCTGCCAATGTCCATCACTAAGTCCAGTAATTTTGTCAAGTGTCTGTCGCGCAACATGGTGGTGCTGACCCCCTAACTATAACATGAAACTCAGGAGAACCATGGACCTTCCTATGGGAAAGTACAATATGGCACCATACAGGAACTGTTAAACCTGAAAATCCCTTTCTTTGTAAACCTTATTGCCAGTATGTGCTAGCTGGAAAAAAGGAAGCAATTCCAAATATTTTCAAGCAGACTGGGATTATAGCTGTCAGAACAGGGAAGGGAAAATAAATAGTTTTTAAAAAAAACAAACACTATGAAACTGGAGCATATGCAAAGTGGGGGTTTCTGTTTCATTCAGTGAATGGAGTCAGGAAGAGGAGTTGATTCCTTATCAACAGGTTGGGTATTAGTATATAAACTCAGGAACTTCAGCGTGGATTACACTGTAATTGACACCATGTGATCTAGATAAATTTACATGACTTTAGTTAATAAAACCATATTTACAGTTCAAAAAAGTTCCAGTTTGATACATGTACTTCAACAAAAATTGATAATTGTACATAAAAACAAACATGATATACAGAGAGTGTCAATAGTTCTTTACATATCATTCTAGTATTTAAAACATTCAAAAATAGAAGCCATTATAAAGTACCTTTCAAAATGAAATTCTTTACTAAATGATACATTTTGACTATTACTGATTGAAGATGTAAAATATTTTGTTTTACTGTAAAGTGCAGGTTGCACAAAATCCCAAACCAGGTTGCAGTCTTCCTAGTTTCTCTTGTTTGCTGCATGTAAAGTGAAAGTTGCATACTTCTAAATTATTGCAGCATTTTCATTTTTTTAAACCTCTGGGGGGAAAAAGATCAACTCTCTGCTTTGATGGAGAATAGGGGAATCTCAATGCATCGTGTTACACATACCCTTGAACACCTGAACAATAAAATCAAGTTGGCAAAAATCTGGTATGCAATCCCTGAATTTAATTATGAAAACTTTCCTTAATAGCTAATTACGATATTTGGTATGCTGTCAGAAAATTAAAAAGCTACAGTGGCAAATAATCCTATTCCATTATTACACATCTCAACAGCATTATCAAAATTCAAGCATATTTTCAAATCAAGTATACTGAAAAGTTTAAACAACTATCTTTAGGCAGGTGAAAATTTTTCCCAAATACAAGGTTTTTTTGGGGAAAGGGGGTTTAAACAAACTGTGCAAAGCTCCTTATTGCATTGCTTTTTTCATTACTTAAAGAACATACTTTTATGTACACAAATAAATCAATTAGAAAATATATACATCTTCTAAGAAAAAAAATCAACCACAGAACAAAATAATTACATCTGCAAGTAACAAACAGTGCACAAGTGCTGCAGCAGGCCTTTTTCCACAACCAAGTCCATTTTCAGTATTAACATTAAACATACGATTAGGTGGGGAGCAAAATGAGACCAGATTGGGGATGGCTGCTAAATATCCAGTGGCTAAACACTGCATTCCAATAAGGTAGGTGAACCATGTTCTGACACACTTGGTTTAAAAGGACCTAAAAATTAAGTTGCAATGAAGACTAAGTTACAGTTTCAAAGCCAGCTACAGTACCATCTAACTGGATCTATACTGAGGATAAAGTTGGTCTGCATAAATACGTAATGTATAGTACGTAAATGTATAGTGCAAATGTTCTGGATGTTAGGCCTCTATACACCTTTACAAAAAAGGCATATCTGTGATATTAAAAAGGTAACGTAGATCAAAAGGTACTGACTTTCCAATTTTCTATTGCACTTCATTGCATCTACAATGCCAATACCAGTCGTGAAAGGACCAAAGCTAAGCAATTTCTGAGGAGAGAATGGAAATGCCATTCTGATGCCTGGACATTTATCTTCACAAGAATTTTTACTATGCTGCCAGTTACTGAAGAAATTAATGGCCAGCACCAGAAATAAGCTAAGTAGCTAATTATGGTAGGTATACAAAGTGCGGAAGGGGAAAAGAGGCCAAAGAGGTAACAGACTTGCGAGCTGCATTTGCATTACATACTCTTTTAAGTGACAGAATCCTGAAGCACTTATTTGGAAAAGTCATTGTTGCATTTGAGTCTTTTTAAGATTACAGTCAAAATACCACTTATTGAAAATATACTACTTCACTAATGGACAGTATTTTGCATATATCCTATAGACATTTTACATTATACGCTGTATGTACTTGGAATTTAATAGTGTGTGCAAGTATACTTCCACTTTTAATCCAGTTCTCTCTCATCTATACTTGTGTTTCAGACATCATCAGAGCAGCCAGCATAAAGACAGACTGAAGGGTGATGGTGAACATAAGATCCAAAGCTAGAGAGGATTCAGAAATTCCCATTTACAGCTATCAAATACATATTGTTTCAGTTATTTTCCCTTTTCAGTGTTGAAATTCATCTTTATAAAGCAATTTATCCCATGCAGTTTTTTGTATAGTGTACAATGTAAATCATGGACACGTATGATTTACAATCAAACACTCAGCTGATGAAGGCAGAGAAAATTTTAGCTGTATAATGGAAATATGCAACTGCAGTTTGCCATCTGCGTAACTTGTTCAAGCATAGTACCGTGTGGTACAGGCTGGTCTTAAAAAACACCATTATCCTCAAAAAGAACTAGATCAATGGATGAATTTTACTCATCCCATTAGCGAATTACCATTTCTTGACACTTTCCCCAGCAAACCTCACTTGCTAATTACCATTTACTAGCATCTTACTTCTGTTCAATAGGTGCATGGGAGTGAGCCAATGGGAAATAATGCTATAATACTACAGATCAGCCCTTGGAGAGCTTAGTACCCAGTGGGATTAATGTGGCACTTTCCCAATGCATCCATATGGGTGGGAAACACTGTTGCAAGGCAGGTTGAAAATGGACTCTGCTGCTGTATTGCTAGTCTGACTCCTCCCTCCCTATTTTTAAGTGTATTTTCTACTTACCGTGGTGTTTTTGTTTGGTCTTGGTTTTCAGTTAATGGGATGGAATGTAGTTCTATTTTAACAGTTTCTTTGGTAAATGAGGCCTATAGCTTTTTAAAAAAGGGGACATTTCTAAGAAAGTGGTCCTTACCTCACTTAACTATGAACTCCAGTACCAGTTATGGAACAGGTTCTCCAAATCCACCTACACTTATGCATGTATATTCTGGTTAAGAATCAAACTGGGGAGTAACTTTCAAAGCAACTCACACTGTTACCAATTACAGTATTTAAAAATACTTATACTGAAATAAAAAAGGCAAGCTTAAAATTGCCTGGTTTCATTGCCTTTGTTAAAAGTGCAGAATGTATAATGCTGTCCACAGCAAACACACATTATATTAAGCTTCTTAAGGCTAAGCCTTGGTTTTGTTACTTAAAAAGTTTTTCTTTTCCATTTTTTTCTTTAAGGCCAATTCCAGTGCTAAACAAAAAACTCAAAACAACACACTTGTAGCTCTACATATTGAGTTCATCTTGACATACGATTGCCACTGCAGATTCTTTTCCCTTGGATCTCAATTTGAGGCAACCATAGTTTCAGTGTTTGAGTGAAGGGCTTCCTCTTTCCACTTCCCGGTTGTCTTTCTGCAGTGCAACCAGTACCTAGACATTTCAAAAAGGGAGTTGAGAGAAAGAAAAAACACACAATGAAGTTAAAAATAGACTTTTACATATTTGGTTACAGTGTACCAACAAGCTATTGCATGATTTTCCCATTCAATTACCTCAGAGCAAGAATATTTAAAGAAATTATTTTCAAAAAAATTTCAAACTTTGAAAGATCCTCTGCAGTAAATGGGAGGTCTGAGAAACAGCTAACATCATAAGACTTTGGGGCACTTTGCCATGACGGCACTGTGTCACTTCTCCATCCCATTTGACCAGGTACAAAATCTAAGGTGAGGAGGAAAAAAACCAAAACCATGCACCACGAAGCCTAGGGGTTGGTTCACTACTCTTTGACATGCTTATAGTAGAACATCTCTTTCTGCCACCAGAAATTGCCTGAGAAAAAACATATTACCAAATGAATCTTAACTGCCTGAGACTATAGTGAATAAATGTTATGTTAGATGATGACAGTGGTAGCAATAACAATTAGAGAAGAGGACTGAGTGACTGGATGTCAAACGAAGATCTCAAATGGCACTGCACTGATTTGCTTGTCTAGGTCAAGGCACTGAAGTGAACACATTTATACATTGTACCCCGGACACTCGAAACAAACATTTGTTGCAGGACACAACTATTTGTGGTCTATCCTAGGGCTCAGCCAAGGTGGTCTCTACAGTTTCTCATTTCAGCACAAAGAAATGCAGCTATCGACAAGTAGCTTCTTTCTCTGCAGAGGTATGAGCAGAAAGCCAAATTTGCGTTGCCATATTTGACCACTATTTGGCTGAGGTTATGACCGGGGATCCTAGTTTTCAATGATAAAACAAAATTCTCTGATAAAAACCAAACATACATACAAATACGTGTTTTTCCGCGATTAAAATGAAATGCTGAACTTTAGTTTCCCTACACACCATATTATACATATATATATAGCTATCAGTTGAACATGTTTTATTGATATTTACAATTTTAAGCAAGTTGGAAGCCTATCAGTGCCCATCACTATGATAAAACAGAATAGTCCAGTCACAGTGCCTTGTTTCTTTACTGTTGTCGATGGCCCTGCTGTTTTAGCCTAGTTTTAGTTTCTTTTCATTCAGTTTATGTTTAGCACTTTCCATATGTTTTACAATTGTCTGCCTTTGAATATAATCAACAGCCCTGCTGCATACACAGTATAGAACAGCCTATTACCAGCAGCATGAAATTTGTCCTTGCCAAACTCAATGGGGGGAGGGATAGCTCAAGTGGTTTGAGCATTGGCCTGCTAAACCCAGGGTTGTGAGTTCATTCCTTGAGGGGGCCATTTAGGGATCTGGGACAAAATTTGGGATTGGTCCTGCTTTGAGTAGGGGGGTGGACTAGATGACCTCCTGAGGGCCCTTCCAACCCTGATATTCTATGATTCAATGACATGGTCTTTAAGGGTGACAAAAGTTTTCAGCATCTTTTCATAATTTAATTACTCACATCTAGAGGCTGAAGTGGAATTTGAGATGTGTTAAAACACAACCCCCATATGCTGTTGAATAATTTCTATATGCCGAAGCAGTTTATTGAAGTATGTATAGTTATGTAAATTTAAAGCGCATTCAAAAATCAATCAAGAGGGGGAGGTTGCATGTATTGAATAAGTGACATTGGTACTTTCAGTAAAATTTAGTTAATAGTAAATGTTATTTTTTCACAAAATGTAAAAACTAAAGATTCTCTGTAAAAAAATGCAAATTCTAGGTTTTCTGGGGCAATTGGATTTCTAGGATCCCTGTTAATGACAGTTTGGCAACAGAGTGCTGATGGAGAGGAGAAAATTCATACAGGATTCAGTTGTCTCATCTTTTCCCACAAACCGAAACCAATTTTTGTTTTTGTTTAAATATGAAGTTGTAATAGTGAACATCTACGTCTGAGTTTTCTTTAACCTCGTTTCCCATTAATAGGAGAAAAAGGAGAAAAACGCTCCACACTGCCACTATTCAAGCTTGGATCCACCACAATTTTATTGCAATGAGTTCTGATCCAGCTCCTGATTTCCAGAGGGCAGACGTTCAGGACAACCAGCCTTTTCACTAAATGTTCACCTACCAACATTATAAAGTGATCTACACGCCTACCAAACCGTAAAATATACTCTGTTCTGCATTGTCCCAGGCACTGCCAAATACGCCTTCATTTGTTATTAAAAAAATGAGACAGACTAATACGTTCTCCTTACCTGAGCCCACTTTTTGTTTCTACTTTGCATCTGAATCGCAGCAATAGATGTGAAGAATTCTTCTGAAGGCAAGTCCTCTGGTAACTTTGTTAGGAACTGGGCTATGTGAATAAAGTCCATTTTGGTCAAAATATCTTCAAAAAGTCTTAATATTCCCAAGGCTGTACGGAATAGGAACTCCTCTCCATCCCGGCAGAACACATCCCAGACACGACATGCAAGGTCGAGTGGCAAAGACTTGCTGTACAATGTGAATATCCTGAAAACAGAGGAAAATCTTTAGGGTTAGGGTATAAAAAAAATTTAAGCGGCAGAACAGAAGCACACAAGTCTTTAATAACAGCTGAACAACAGTTTGTTTGTGATCAGGTACTGGAAAGTTCATTTATATTTGGTATTTTACACTTGTTTCACAGAAAGTATAATTTAGATTTCAAAGCTATTCAAAATGTGCTAGGTGATGTACATACCTATAGGAAGACCCAGTTCCTTTCGCTAATGGACATAAAATCCATAAAGAGAAAGAATGGGGGTGGGAAAGGGATGTAATATACAGAGTAGGCTGAGTGACATTAGGCATGTCTTATAAATTAAGTTTCCCCACCGCACTCCCCCGCCCCAACTCCTTTTGTCTTCTCACATGCTAATTTCCAGCTTAAAATTCCAGGGATCTTATGCCATGCCTCTCCCAGCGTTTGACCCTGCTCCCCTCCATATAGATGAGTAGTTCTCTCAGGATATATAAGTGAAATAGGTGGCTTATTCGGTTTGTTCCAACTGCCATGGAAGAAGTAGGTCTTCAGGTAGGATTTGTGTAAGGAGAGGGTAGTAGGGCTTTGATATCCAGCTCAGAGGAAGATGATGAAGGTGTGGCAATGGTTGCAGGAGAAACAGACAAATTGAGCAACATGACTGACATAGTTGGTGGAACACAAGAGTGGAAAAGTTCTGGTGATGAGATAAGAAGGTAGGGGAACAGTGTTTAATCTTGAGGGTAGTCACAGGAAACTTGAACTTAATGCAACAGAGAAGGGGAAGCAGCTGGTAGGATTTAAAAAAAGAGAGAGAGAGAGACATATGGGCCAGAAAGATTACTTTAGAGACTGCATTTTGAAGAGGGCCTGGAGGGGGCAACATGGATATTGAGATGGCCAGAGAGGAAGCAGTTCTAATAATCATGATGGGAGATGAGGGTTTCAACAACAGCTTTAGCAGTGTGGCCACAGCAAAGAATGAATCTTACTAACATTGCATAGGAAGAATCCGCAAGATGTGGACACAGTCAGGGTGCATGCCAAAGGGAGAAAGAGGAATTGAAGATTACCCCCAGAGTCCAGGCCTGACTGACCAGGAGAATAGTTGTATTCAACAGTGACAGAGAAAATGGGAGTAGGGAGAATTTTGATGGAAAGGTCAGTTCAGGCAACCCTGAATTTAAAGGGATGGCAAGATACCCAGTGGGGAATTGATGAAGGGAGAGACAAATGTGTCAATCACAGGCAAAAGATGGCATAGTTCAAACTGCGTGAGTAGCTGAATGTGCCAAAGAAAGTCTACAGAAACAAAAGCCTAAGAGAGAACCTTCTCTTGGTACTGAAACCACATCCTCACTAGCCTTCAAGGGCCCACAGGTCCTCCGAATTGCCCAAAATATTGACTGTATTGCAATATGAAATGGAGTGATACTCCAACTCCTTTGTTCACTCATCTTTGTTCTGGAAGACAAATCTGTTTTGATTCACACTAGTAGCATCATAGTAGTGACCAAACGTCAGTATAGAGTCACTGGCATCCCACTCTACCGTATTAGACTACAGATAACTAAACAAGTAATTCATATTGTATCATTACTAATTCCAGCTTTTAACTATACCTCTGCACTGAGAGTGTGGCTACAGCCATACTGCAAGTATATTTTCTAACATTCTGAATGATCACAGTTAGTGTTCCTATGAACAAACTGTTGCACAGAATTTTTCTCCAGCAGAGGTCAGCAAATCACCTAAATCAAACTTTAAACCCTCTTCCATCAATTCCCTGAAGTTTTATAAAAGAAGCTGAACTTCTATGTATAGTAAATAAATAGTAGTTACTGCCTGAATACTAACTGATGTAGTATTTACCATAGGAGGCCTATCCTTTACTTAAAATGGAGTTGTTATAACAGCAAGAATTAGCACAATAGAATAAATCAGAAGACAAAATACAATTCTTTGCATATAGTTTTGATGCCATTTGCTTTAAATTAAAAAGGAGTAACTTTGCAGGCCTTCACGGACTTCTTCTGCTTGCTTCATCAGATTATTTGAATAATAATACCTAAACAACACATATCATGCTCTTCCCTCTGGAAGAAAGTAGTTTACAAAAATGGGCAAACATTTTCCCCATTTTACAGATAGGCAGATGTGATTAAGTAATTTTCCCAAATTCATACAGCAAATAAATAAATTTGGAAACAGAACCAAAAGACATGAAAGTTCAATACTAAAATTTGCCTGTTTTATTTATATATATATATATGATCATGGTGGTTTGTAAAAAAGAAAAGTAGAAAACATGAAATAAGAGAACAATGCATTCCACACAGACCTTAATTTCTAAATATAAAAATAGACAAGCCAGAGAAGGGGCAAATAATGGAGAAAACCACACTCTTCCAGAGGAGTAAAGTTTTGTTTTCGTTTAAATCCTCTCTGACTGGTGACTGGCTTTGTTGCTGTGTAGTCTACATGCACTTAAGAGATTTGTGGAAATCATGCTCCATGTAAAAAGCCCTTTCATTTGAATCAATATAACATAATTGTTAAGCCCTGTAGTCAAATGTATGTAAAAGGATACCCAAGTTTCCTAAGCAACAAGCTGTATAGTGAACAGTGCAGTGTGACTGTGGAGTGATTAAAATGGACCTGAAACACTACTGGCACGCATATCAAAGACAGCACGCGAGCAGATTTTTAATGGCATGCTGCTGCCTGCCGGGTCCTAGCTGCCGGCCCCGCTCAGCCCACTGCCGAACCCAGGCCGGCAGCAGGCTGAGCAGGGCCGGCGGCCGGGACCCCGGCAGGCAACAGCATGTCATTAAAAATCCTGCCCACCCCAGCTCACTCTTCTTTGCCCCCCAGCTGGGGCAGGGTGAAGAAATTTGGTACTGCTGGCTGCTGCTGCAGAGCAGGCAAGCTCCCCCTCCCCGCCTCTTCCCCCAGCATGCTGGGTTCCTGCCCCTCCTCCTCTCCCTCCCTGGCGCTGATCAGCTGATGGCCCTTGCAAGGGAGGGGGAGAAGCAGAGCCGCAGCGCGCTTGCTGCTCCTGGGAGGAGGCGGAGATGAGGTGGGGATGGGGCAGTGAAATCAGGGCATATCCCCTCCAGCCCCCTGCTGTGAGCCGCTCTGGGCAGGGGGCTGAGAGCACCCCCATGACCCCTGCACCCCCCTCCCAAACCCCCAGCCCTCTGCCCTGACCCCTGCACCCCCACACACACATACCCAGCCCCCCCACACCCCCTGCCCTGACTCCTGCACCCTCCTCACATGCCCCCAGCCCCCTCACACCCCATGCCCTGACTCTTGCACCCCCACATTCCCATCCCCACCCCTCACACCGAACAGGAGCTCCTGCACCCCCACCCCCCACATTCCCACCTGCACCCTTCGCACCAAATGGGAGCTGCTCAGGTAAGCACCCCACACCCAAATCTCCTGCCCCAACCCTGAGCCCCCTCCCCTCATTCTAGCTCCTGGCCAGACCCTGCACCCCAACCTGCTCCTTCACCCCCAGCCCTGTGCTCAGTGGAGGGAGGGAGGGGGGGGGGAGGAGAGGAGAGAGAGAGAGAGAGAGAGAGAGAGAATATGGGCTAGAACCAGGGAGAAGGTAGGTACCCACTCTATGTGGGCAGGGCCAGGATCCCAGACCAGCAGCGGGCTAAGCGGGGCCAGCAATCGGGACCCTGGCTGGCAGGAGCCGGCGGATGGAACCCCAGACTGGCAGCGGGCTGAGTGGCAGTGGGCTGAGCCGTGCAGCCCACTGCCAGTCTGGGGTTCCGGCTGCCGGCCCCTTGCTAGCCAGGGTCCCAGCCACAGGACCCGCGCAGCCTGCTGCCGGCCTAGGTAACGGAACCCCAGGCTGGCAGTGGGCTGGCGGCGTAAGATTAGCATTTTAATTTAATTTCAAATGAAGCTTCTTAAACATTTTGAAAACCTTGTTTACTTTATATACGACAATAGTTTAGTTATATAATATATAGACTTATAGAGAGAGACCTTCTAAAAAACGTTAAAACGTATTACTGGCATGCAAAACCTTAAATTAAAGTGAATAAATGAAGACACTGCACACCACTTCTGAAAGGTTGCCGACCCCTGCACTACATGGTCATCAGGGCACATGGCAAATAGATAGTCTCTAGAGCTGACTGTGTATCATTAAAATTGGATGATGAATGTGTTCATTTGCTCTGTCTTTATCCATGAAAGCTGTTCTGTTGTCATAACTTCAGTCCTGACCTAAATTACCCATGTGCATAAAAATGACAGCTATGCAGAAAGTTACAGAAATT